>NC_089502.1:90507960-90847559 GCF_036850765.1 Saccopteryx bilineata
GATAACTCATTCTGGTTTTAATTTGCATTTCTCTGATTAGTGATGTTGAGCAACTTTTCATTTGTCTGTCAGCCATCTGTATGTCCTCTTTGGAGAAATATCTATTCAGTTTTTCTGCCCACTTTTTAATTGGGTTGTTTTTCTAGTGTTGAGTTGTTGAGTTCTTTATAAATTTTAGATATTAGTTCTTTATCATTGGCAAAAATCTCCTTCAATTCAGTAGATTTTTTTTTCACTTTGTTGATGATTTTCCTTGCTGTGAAAAAAAACTTTTTAGCCTGATCAAGTGGTGGCGCAGTAGATAGTGTCGGACAGGGATGTGGAGGACTCAAGTTTGAAACCCCGAGGTCGCCAGCTTGAGCACGGGCTCATCCAGCTTGAGTGCGAGGTCCCTATCTTGAGCATGGAATCATAGACATGAGCCCATGGTCACTGGCTTGAAGCCCAAGGTCGCTGGCTTGAGCAAGAGGTCACTTGCTCTGCCCGGTCAAGGCACATATAAGAAAGCAATCAGTGAACAACTAGGTTGCTGCAAGGAATAATTGATGCTTCTCATCTTTCTCCCTTCCTGTCTGTCCCTATCTGTCCCTCTCTGTCTCTGTCACAAAAAAAAAACACAACTCTTTAGTTTGATGTAATCTTATTTGTGTATTTTTTCTTTTGTTTCCTTTGCCTGAAGAGATAGGTAATACAGAATATTATAAAAACATGTACTCAAGAGTTAAGAATTAATAAAATTAATCATTTTGACTCTTCAACAAGAAGATTCTTAAGTGAAACTGGTAATTTTTTTTAGTGAAACAGAGGGACAGACAGGGACAGACAGACAGGAATGGAGAGAGATGAGAAACATCAATCCGTAGTTGCAGAACTTTAGTTGGTCATTAATTGCTTCTCAAACATGCCTTGATTAAGTGTGGGGCAGCTTCAGCTGAGCCAGTGACCTCTTACTCACGCCAGAAACTTTGGGCTCAAGCCAGTGTCCTTGGGATCATGTCAATGATCCCACACTCAAGTCCGTGACCCTATGCTCAAGCTGGCAAATCTGTGCTCAAGCCGGCAACCTCAGAGTTTCGAACCTGGGACCTCACTGTCCCAGGTCGACAATATCCACTGCACCATCACCAGGTCAGGATCCTCAATGTACTTTTAATTTGCATTTCTATTATGAGTAAGACCAAGCTTTTTCATATAGTAAAGAGCCATTTGCATTTATTTTTCATAAATTTATTGTTCATAGCTTTAGCCTTTTGTCTAGAAATGTTAAGTCTTGTTCTGTATTTTAAAAAGCTTATCATATACTAGGGATAGTAAACCTTTATCTTTGATAAAAGTTGCAAATATTTTTTCCCATTTTGTCATTTATAGTTTTATTTGACATAAGGTGCTTTTGTTTGTTTGGTTTTGCATACAACAGTTATTTTAGTGTAACCACATTTATTTTTTCCTATGGATTTTTGTACAGTATTTTGAGTAATAATTGAAAAACTTTACCCTCTCTCAGATTATAGGGCAGCCATACTACCTAAGTGTGGTCCTCAGATCAGCAACAGGCCTCACCTGCATTCTGTAAGAAACACAGATGCTCCCGTTGTCGGCAAACTCATTAGTCAACAGAGTCAAATATCAACAGTACAATGATTGAAATTTCTTTTGAGAGCCAAATTTTTTAAACTTAAACCCTGTAGGTAGGTACACTGTCATTAACTTAATTAGGGTACTCCTAAGCTGGCCAAAGAGCCATGCTCAAAGGGCCAAAGAGCCACATGCGGCTCGCGAGCCGCAGTTTGCCAACCACGGCTAGCCCTTCCTCAGCCAATTGAATCAAGACTGTATCTTAGCCCTGGCCAGATAGCTCAGTTGGTTAGCAGGAATAGTCAACCTTTTTATACCTACCACCCACTTTTGTATCTCTGTTAGTAGTAAAATTATCTAACCGCTCACCGGTTCCACAGTATGGTGATTTATAAAGTAGGGAAGTAACTTTACTTTATAAAATTTATAAAGCAGAGTTACAGCAAGTTAAAGCATATAATAATAATTACTTACCAAGTACTTTATGTCAGATTTTCGCTAAGTTTGACAGAATAAATCTTTATAAAACAACTTACTATAGTTAAATCTATCTTTTTATTTATACTTTGATTGCTTTGCTACCGCCCACCATGAAAGCTGGAACACCCACTAGTGGGCGGTAGGGACCAGGTTGACTACCACTGGGTTAGAGCATTGTCCTGAAGTACAGAGGTTGTTGGTTTGACCCCTGGTCAGGGCACATCCCAAAATAAACCAAAATAAGTGGAACAACAAATCCATGTTTCTCTTTGTCTAACTCCCTCCCTTCCTCTTTCTAAAAATCAATTTTAAATAATGTTTAAGTAATTTTTTAAAAGATTACACTTTAACAAGCTCTCCCCTAAGTAGTTAATATGCACATTAAAAATTGACAAGCACTGTTCTAGAGAATTTCACCTATACTTTCTTCTGGAACTAGTGAGTGGATGAATGATTCTTAGTTAGAAGTAATCAGTGAGCTCTTATCCACAGCTATTAAAGAAAAACAAAGAAGAAATGAAGCCAACATCATCACAGGGTATAAATGAAATACTGTTAATATTATTAAATACAGATATGGGAATCTTCTATTAAAATGATCTTTAAAAAGATATCTTTTGCAGTGCTAGGATTATTTGCTTACATATTGATCCATTATTTTATGAAACATCTGTGGAAAATATACTAGTAAAAAATGTGCTTTGGTTATTTTCCAAATGAATAGCCCTCTCTCCTGCTGTTAAGTCTTTCATGATTTTCATAATCATGGACTTTGCAGAGGGAAAAATAAACCTCTTTAAGGCTTGCTGCACTGCAGAAGCAAATTCTATTCCTCTCCCACAAGCTGCAAAGATGGTCACGTGACTTGCACTAAATAAATGGGTGGCTAAAAGATTCCATAGAAAGATTCCTCTCATGCCTTTGCATCTAGCACCATGTAGCTGTTTGTCAGTAATTTTTATTTCTGCCAGAATGTTATTCAATCTCCTTTGCCAATAGGTTATGTAGAATTTAATAAGAAGGAACATACTGGAGAATTAGATCTTGACTCAGCTGTTTGTAACAGATTTTTGCATTTTTCATTGTCTTGGAATGCAAAAAGGTTTTGCAGGAATGATTAAAGCAGGATTCAACCATGATAATATGGTGCTGTCATTCATTTTTAATACATGGGCTTGGATTCAAGAGCCACTGAGAATTCGAAGCATTACTGGAGAGAAAACTAACCCTTTTGAAGTACAGAACTGGGCCTATGGAAATGAGGAACATGCTGCTATAAATTTAACAAATGATTTCTTGCTCTAATTCTCTTTTGACTTTGCTAGTATTTCTGAAGCAAAGTTGTTAAGTTTCAGTATGTCATTTTAAACCTAGATTTTATATTCATAGAAAGGTAGGTTTAAAAAATGTGTAGTAAAACACTTCATAAACTGTAAAGCAGTGTCTTTATTTTGGTTAGTGTGGTGAGATTTTGATTCACATTTCAGTTTTATAAAAGGCAGTAAATATAATCATCCAAATTATAAAGATCACTTAGTTGATGAGCTTCCCTAGACAAAGTAGCAGCTTTCCACAACTTCATGAAAGACATGGTCTGCCTGGCTTTGCCTTACCCGGTGGCTTAGGCTAGGAACTGCTTCCATGAAATATTTATCTGTAATCATCATATCAGTCTTTTCACATAGATACAATACACAGTTCAAATATTCAGTTTACAGTTGTTCTCATAAATTGCTAGTGGAGGCCCTGGCCAGTTGGCTCAGCGGTAGAGTGTCAGCCCAGTATATAGAAGTCCTGTGTTCGATTTCTGATCAGGGCACACAGGAGAACCAACCATCTGCTTCTCTACCTCACCCCTTTCTCTCTCTCTCTCTCTCTCTCTCTCTCTCTCCCTCCTGCAGCCATAGCTCTTGGATCAAATTGGCCTCCTGCGCCAAGGATGGCTCCATGGCCTTGTCTCAGGAGCTGAAATAGCTTGGTTGCCAAGCAACGGAGCAGTGGCCCCAGATAGGCAGATCATCGCCCAGTAGGGGGTTTGCCTGGGGGATCCCTGTCAGGGGGCATGCAGGAGCCTATCTGTCTGCCTCCTCACCTCTCAATTAAAAAAAATTGCTGGCTTGACCTGTGGTGGCACAGTGGATAAAGCATCGACCTGGAACACTGAGGTTGCCAGTTCGAAACCCTGGGCTTGCCTGGTCAAGGCACATATGGGAGTTGATGCTTCCTGCTCCTCCCCACTTCTCTCTCTCTCTCTCTCCTCTTTAAAATGAATAAGTAAAATAAAAATTAAAAAATGTTAGTGGGAATGTGAATTGGTATAAACCCCAAGGATAATTTTGCAAAATTTATCAAAATTATAAATACAGCACATAAACCTTTTGACCCATCATTTCTACTTCTAGAGCTTTATCCTATAGAAATATTTACATGTGTGTGAAATAATGTATTATATATACAAGACTAATTTGAACAACAAGGATTAAAAACAGCCTCCATATCCCTGGCCGGTTAGCTAAGTTGGTTAGAGCATTATTCTGAAGCACAGATGTTACAGATTCGATCCTGATCAGGGCACATGCAGGAAGAGATCGATGTTCCTGTCTCTTCCCCTCTGTCTCTCTCCCTTTCTCCTCACTAAAATCAATAAATTTTTTAAAGAAAGCCTATATATCCATCAATGAGAGACTCATTATATAAATTATGGTACATCCATGGAATACTATGCAACTGTAAAAAAGGAAGCCCCCTCCCCCTATTACATGAAAATATAGTTAAGATATATATTAATGGAAAAAATCAAGGAGCAGGACAATATAGTATGCTACCATTTAGATAAACATTATCTATTCATACACAAACACTAAAGAGAAAAAATATATATCGTATTTCCCCATGTATAAAATGCTCCCATGTATAAGACCCACCTAAATTTTGGGGCCTGAAATTTGAAAAAAAATGTATTATATAAAGTTATTGAACTCAAGTTTTATTGATCTACAACAATAAGTGCAAAAACAAAGGTGAAAAAACAGAAAATGCAAGGAAAAAATTACAACCACTGTATAAGGTGCACCCAGTTTTTGGACCCCAAATTTTTCAGGAAAAGGTCCATCTTATACATGAGGAAATATGGTATATAAAGAAAAATATATACACATATACTAAAAGCAAATAACATTGCTGTAGGAGGGAAACTGGCTATCTGGAGGACAAGGTCAGGAAGGAGACTTCACTGTATACTCTTTTACACTTTGAACTTACAACTGTGTGAATTCATTACTTCTTCAAAATGTTTACATGTTTATTTTACTTATTTTATTTTTTTTTAATTTAGGTGAGCAGAATGGGGATAGACAGACTCCTACATGTGCCCCGACTGGGATCCACCTGGTAACCCCCTTCTGGGGCCGATGCTCTGCCCATCTTGGCCCAATGCTCTCAACCGAGCTATTTTTAGCGTCTGAGGCGCAGGCTCCACAGAGCCATCCTCAGAGCCCAGGGCCAATGTGCTTCAATCAATCAAGCCATGACTGCATGAGGGGAAGAGAGAGAGAGATAGAGAAGGTGGAGGGAGCAAGGGTAGAAGCAGATTGTCGCTTCTCCTGTGTGCCCTCACTGGGAATTGAACCTGGGACTTTTACGCGCTGGGCCGACACTCTACCACTGAGCCAACTGGCCAGGGCCAAAACGTTTACATGTTTAAAAAGTCAATATATACTTTGTACTTATGTATTTCCTTTTAAAGCACAGTTGCCTATAGATTGTGGAGGAATCTGAACACTCATCCATGTTGCCACCCTTTTGCTCCATACTGGCTGGAAAAATTCTCCATCAGAGTCACTTCTCTGGGTAATGTGTGATCCTGCCAGTAGCTCACCTCTTCCTACAGCTCCAGTCACTTTGACCCATATACAGGTTCAGTCTGACCCCAGCTTAGGATCAAACACCTTCTTTAAACAAGAAAGCTGTAGGAGACCCCCAGTGCAATTCTGGGGCAAAGCATCAAGTTGACCCAACTGTTTGTTATTTGACTCTTATGCAGTTACTGGTGAAGAAGTCTGACCTGTGGTCATGTTTCTTGTCCTGGGTGTCCAATTTTATGTTGATAATTTATTTCCAATAGAATTGAGTCCTACCAGACTTTTGTCAGTTCTTGTTCCAGGGACTGCAGTTCTGGCATCTGCTGGCAAATGTCCCTTAGATTCTCTGCCTGTCTGCTCACCTCAGTCTCTGATCACTGCTTTCCCTTGGAGTCTTAGTCATCAAGTTCTTGTTGACAGGCCTCATTCCTTTGTTCCCATGTGTGGTCCTCCCATGCTGACCATTGTAATTGTTGTTCCCTGTCAAACTCTTCAGTATTGTTACTATCATTTCTATACTGTGTTAGAGCTGCTGGAATGAATTTTGTCTTTGTGCTTGGAGCTAGGACACAGGGTTCAAAGGGAAGCCTATCCCCTCCCAGTTTGTCCTATCCCATTGGCCAAAACCAGAAATGTACATCCCTTATTAGAGGGTCTTCTTTGCCTCCTCTAAAATTTGTGTAAAGAATCTCTCAGTTACTCATTGGCAAGATATACCGTACATTTGATGGAGGCTTAAGGTTTCAACTTTTAAAGACAATACCAAGAAATTGATTAACTGCAATCACTCAGCATCACAAGAGATTAGCAGAAGCTATGGAAGGTATTACAGTGGCTTAGAACAATGGTTCTCAAATTTTCGTGTGTATCAAGAGGTAGGGCTTATTGAAGCAGAGTTCTGGGCTCCACCTCCAGAGGTTCTGGTTCAGCATGTCTGGAATGGGGCCAAGAATTCATACCTTTAAAAAGTTCCCAGCCCTGGCCGGTTGGCTCAGCGGTAGAGCGTCGGCCTAGCGTGCGGAGGACCCGGGTTCGATTCCCGGCCAGGGCACACAGGAGAAGCGCCCATTTGCTTCTCCACCCCTCCGCCGCACTTTCCTCTCTGTCTCTCTCTTCCCCTCCCGCAGCCAAGGCTCCATTGGAGCAAAGATGGCCCGGGCGCTGGGGATGGCTCTGTGGCCTCTGCCCCAGGCGCTAGAGTGGCTCTGGTCGCAACATGGCGACGCCCAGGATGGGCAGAGCATCGCCCCCTGGTGGGCAGAGCATCGCCCTTGGTGGGCGTGCCGGGTGGATCCCGGTCGGGCGCATGCGGGAGTCTGTCTGACTGTCTCTCCCTGTTTCCAGCTTCAGAAAAAAAAAAAAAAAAAAAAAAAAAAAAAAGTTCCCAGGTAGTGCTGATACTGCTGGGCCAGGTATAAAATATGAAAACTGAGGGACAGGTGCTTATGTGACTTGCCCAAAGTCACATAGCTAATAAGTGGTGGAACCAGAATTTTTACTCTAGAACTATTACATCATTGTATTATTTCTGGTAATAAAGAAATAAATAAATACAGTATAAACAAACTTAAAATCTAAAGCAAAATGTGATAATTTTAGAATGATCATTGTGATTTAGCATTATTAAATGTATTGATTTTTTTTTGCCAACATCTATTTTTCAGCAGCCTGATAGTTTCTACTAAGTGCTGATGCTATTAACCATTAAACATATTTCCTCAGAGTTTTAATTATTTTCAATTTAGAGGAAAAATATTTATTATCTGATATGGTAATCAGGGATAGTAATTGTCAAAAATGTAATTAATAAAAAATGCACATCAGGAAAGTTTCTGCTCCCCTCAGCAATATAACAAATAATAAAATTTTTCTAGTTTAATTTTTAGTAGTTTAATACAAAGCTATAATTTTATTGGTGATGATTTTGTTGAACTTAAGATGTTCCTTGGCACCTTTTTGCATTTTTCACAGTGGAATCTTTATGCACTTGAAAAATTTAGAGTAAGCAATGCAAACAAATCAGCAATTAAAATCATGTGTCTAGCTGGGGGCTTACTCTATTGATTACGTGATTAAAAATAGTAAACTATAATTCCTTCCCCTAATAAAAGCACCTAAATTATGCTACTTTCATGTAAACAGGGAAAAAATATTTGAAAATATCACTAAATTTTGCTAGCACGTGACCAAAAGAGTCATCCATGCAGATAACATAATATATATATCACATATTTTAAGACAATCCTTTATCTATTGATACATTTTTGATACATATTTTAAAATACATAATTCCAACTGACTCCCTCATCCTTGCAGCTAAGAATTGGCCAATTATTAATCTGCCTCTGCCACAGTGCTTTATCTATTTTTTTTAACAGAATAACTAGATCTTTTTTATGTGTGTTAAGATTTTATTGATTTTAGAGAGAGGAGAGAGACAGAGAAGGAGAGGAAGGGGAAAGCATCAACTCATAGTAGTTGCTTCTTGTATGTGCCTTGACCAAGCGAGCCCAGGGTTTTGAACCGATGACCTCGGCATTCCAGGTCGACACTCTACCCACTGAGTCACCACAAATCAGGGTGTTTTTAATTTTTTTTTTTTAGTGAAAGTAGGGGAGATACAGAGACAGACTACTGCATGCACCCTGACCAGGATCCACCTAGAAACCCCGTCTGGGGCTGATGCTCTGCTCATCTGGGGCCATGCTGGCAACCGAGCTATTTTTAGCACCTAAGGCAAAAGCTCTTCGGAGCCACCCTCAGCACCCAGGGATGACGTGCTCAAATCAATTGAGCCATAGCTGCAGGAGAGGGAGAGAGAGAGAGAGAGAGAGAGAGAGAGAGAGAGAGAGAGAGAGAGAGAAAGGGAAGGGAAGGGAAGGGAAGGGAAGGGAAGGGAAGGGAAGGAGGGAAGAAGCAGATGGTCGCCTCTCCTGTGTGCTCTGCTCAGGAATCAAACCTGGGACTTCCACATGCCAGATCAATGCTCTATTGCTGAGCTAACTGGCAGGGCTTTTTAATTCTAATCAGAAGAAAATTCATGTGATGCATCTTCTAAGGACACTTGAAATATATTTACAAATAACGACAATCAACATTCTTTCTTTTACTTTTATTGGCATTTATTTTATGCTGAATTTACTCCCAAGCTATAAGTTTTTGTTTCTTTAGTTTCTTCTGAGATATCTTTTTCTTCTGTACAACCTCATCCTCTGGTTTAGCAACAACCTGCTCTTTTTCAGTAAGGATCATTTCAGTGTGGGCAGGGAGAGCTCACATACAGGTTAATTCACCCAGGAGCTCTGTAAATTCTGCACCACATACTGGAAGCATTGTTCACCTGGATGTGCTCAATGACCAGAGAATCTACATCTAAACCCTTAAGTTCAACATTGCTCTCTGTATTTTTAATCATGTGCAGCCAAAAATCTAGCACTCTTTTTGGGCTACAAACTCTATGTCCAGCCTCACTGTTTGGCCTGGGCACACTTACCAACTATTGACCAAATGACAATCATTGCTTCTCTAAAGTGTCATCTGTGGACCCCAATTCAATGCTAACAGGAATTCCCATCTTGGGGTGCAGTAAAGAAGGAAACTTTATTCAGCGCACAACAACTCAATTGTGATACAGCAAGGCTCTGAGGCAGCCCTGGGACCAGGCTTCTCTCTGGCTAGACAGCTCTGCTCTGCTCCTTGACATTCTGCACTGCACTGGTCTGCTTTGTTCTGCTCCCACAAGAAAGCGTCAGCGGTTCAACTCAGCCAGAGAAACACAATCTTCAGTCTGCAGTGGAAAGGGAAAGTGCACTCTCTCAGCCAGAGGGGAACTGGCTTATATGGACAAAGGTCCTGCCCCTGGTCCCTGATTGGTCTGTCCTTGAGCAAGAGAGGACTCCAAATCTTCAAAGTTTGATTGGTCTAAAAAGGCACTGTCCTGATTAGTCAGAATAGAGCCTCTCTGGTTGGTCAGAGCTGTGCACCTCCAATTGGATGGGGAAAGCCTCAGTCCTATTGGTTGAAAGAAGACTCTAGGAACTCCTTTTACAAGGACTGGTTCAAATGCCAGAAGCACAGTGCAGACAGGCAGTTCAGTGCAGGCTTTTTTTTTTTTTTTTTTTTTTTTTTTTGTATTTTTCTGAAGCTGGAAACGGGGAGAGACAGACAGACTCCCGCATGCGCCCTACCAGGATCCACCCGGCACGCCCACCAGGGGCAACGCTCTGCCCACCAGGGGACGGTGCTCTGCCCCTCCAGGGCGTCCCTCCGCTGCGACCAGAGCCACTACTTTAGCGCCTGGGGCAGAGGCCAAGGAGCCATCCCCAGCGCCCAGGCCATCTTTGCTCCAATGGAGCCTTGGCTGCGGAAGGGGAAGAGAGAGACAGAGAGGAAGGAAGGGGGGGGGGTGGAGAAGCAAATGGGCGCTTCTCCTATGTGCCCTGGCCAGGAACCGAACCCGGGTCCCCCGCACGCCAGGCCGATGCTCTACCGCTGAGCCAGCTGGCCAGGGCCCAGTGCAGGCTTCTTCTTTTTTTTTTTTTTTTTTTTTTTTTTTTTTTTTTAATTTATTTATTTATTTATTTTACAGGGACAGAGAGAGAGTCAGAGAGAGAGAGAGATAGGGACAGACAGGAACGGAGAGAGATGAGAAGCATCAATCAGTTTTTCGTTGCGACACCTTAGTTGTTCATTGATTGCTTTCTCATATGTGCCTTGACTGCGGGCCTTCAGCAGATCGAGTAATCCCTTGCTGGAGCCAGCGACCTTGGGTCCAAGCTGGTGAGCTTTTTGCTCAAGCCGGATGAGTCCGTGCTCAAGCTGGCAACCTCGGGGTCTCGAACCTGGGTCCTCCACTTCCCAGTCCGACGCTCTATCCACTGTGCCACCGCCTGGTCAAGCCAGTGCAGGCTTCTTTAACATGCAGTCTGTATGAGAGGCCTCTGTGTAGAAATGACTGCTAGGATCTGGGCTTTTTCCTTGTTTGTTTGTTTGTTTGTTTTAATTTTAACCTAGTTAGGCATCAGAAGCCCTTCCTAGCAGATGTCTTCTTTCTCAGGGTTCACACATCCTTCAGACATGTGGTGGCTTTTTGGATATGCATACCCTAGATGGCCTGGGCAGTTTCACAAGTGTTCTTAAAATGAATACAAAGATTTGAATCTCCTTATTTGCATGATATTGTGAGATTTTGTGGGTCAAGTGAATAGCAAGCCATTTTCAGAGTTCATCTCAAGCTGCATACAGAAAGAGCCACAGTGTTTTGTCTTTACCTTGCCAACAAAGCTTCAGGATCCTTTCCAGGGGTCTCAAACTCAACTCAGCATGTGGGCCACAGAGCAAGATCACAGCCATTCGGCGGGCCGCACTAGGTCTACAAAAGGCAACTGTTACGCAACACTTTTCTCACTGCAGTTGAAAACAACAAAAAAAAATCAGTACAACAAGCACAATCGTACATGCAGTTTACTCAGTGTCACAAAACGACCAGAAACTGTAGTTCGCATCACAACTGCTGTTAACTAAGCTAATATCTAGCTAGGATGCTAGAGAAATGAAAAATACAAGTAGGCCCCTAGGCTTACTTAATTTTATCCAAAATATTTTGAACTTCGTGGATTAGTCTGCAGGCTGCACAAAATTGTTCAGCGGGCCGCATGCGGCCCGCGGGCCGCGAGTTTGAGACCCCTGCTTTAGACTGAAAAGCCAGAAAGCTTAGAAGGCTTTGGAAAATGCTCTTGACACACCAGTGAACCATAGGTAGGCTCTCTGTGCACATGCAAGCCTTGTTCCATTCCAACAATGGGGACAGCAGTAGCAAATGTCACAACTGTGCTCTTTGGTGAAATGGAGGTTCTATATTATTCAAGATAATTTCCCCAATGAAATGATCTTTTTTTAAAATGATCTTTTGAGATACCAATTACACATTTGTGTTTGAATTTTCATCATATTATATAGTTTGGTCTAGTAATGCTTAGAACATTAGACCTAGATAAAACTGCAAAACAGAATGATTCATTACTGGATGGACCATTGGAATAGAGATTGGATAATTTTTATTGATGTATAATTGACATACAATATCCTATTACTGTCATGTGTACATCATAGTGATTTGATATATATATATATATATATATATATATATATATTATGAAGTGATCCTCACAATAAATCTAGTTATCAAATTAAATAATTTAGGACAGTTGTAAAATTTCATTCTTACTATTGTTCGGGGCATTAAGTTGCAAAATAAAATTTGTAGGTGAGTACCATAATACAGTAGGCAGAATTCTAGAAGTTCCATAAATCTGCATTGCAATCCCACATATACAGAATGAAATTCTGCATGGCTGGGAAAAGAACAACTTCTGTAGAAATAACTACTAGGAAGTTGTGGTCAATCAATTCCCTAGGTTCACACATGCCAAGGATCTTTAAATTCTTACCTGCCTGAATAGAGAGACCTTGATCTCAGAAATGTCATACCTTAAGAGTGCAGCTAATCTAGCCCTAAAGGAAGGCTACTTTAGTCCCACCCTCAAAAATCTTAAGAAGTCTTAAAAGGATCAAGGTGACCTATATATAACATAACTACTTGCCAGTACAAAGTCCCATAGTATTTAAAGTAATATGGCAAATTCAAGGACTCACCTATGTATAATTCATAATGCCTGACATCCAATCACAAATTACCTAGCATGCAAAGAAAAATATGACCCATAGGTGAACAATAAAAACAGACACAGGAATTACAGAATGATGGGGTTAACAGACAAAGGTGATAAGACAGGTATTATGAATATTCTCAATATAGTAAAGTAAAAATAGGAAATATAGTCAAAGAAAATAGGACCAGAATGAACTAAAAATAGAATATATGGGGAAAAAGAGCCAAATGGAAATTCTAGATGTGAAAAACACAATACTTTATTTTACAGTTTTGCTAGATAAAATTAATATTTGGTTAGACACCACAGAAGAAAAGACCAGAGAACTTGAAAACAGAACAACAGACACTATTCAAAATGAAGCACAAAGAGAAAAATGACTAAGAAACAATACAAAGAGCCTCGGTGATCTATAGAAAAAACATCAAACAGTTTAACATATGTGCAACTGAAATCCCAGGAGAAGAGAAAGAAAACACAAAAATATTTGAAGAAATGAGCGCCAGAATTTTTCCAAAACTGATTTTTAAAATTCAATAAACTTCAGTAAGTAAATGGATAACTAAATGGTGGTACATCCAGACAATGAACTATTTATTATTCAGTGCTAAAAAGAAATGAGTTATAGAGCCATGAAAAAAACTTGGAGAAATCTATTTTATTATTATTTAGAAATGAAATTTAATGGGTTGACATTGGTCCATAGGAACACATAGATTTCAGGTATACATCTGTATAGTATGTAAACTATTTATTGCATTTTGTGCCCATCACTCAAAGTCAAACCACTTTCCATCACCATATATTTGGCCCCCTTTACTCTCCCCTCTCCACCCTTTCCCTTTGGTAACCACTTCACTTTTATCTATGTCAATGAGTCTCAGTTTTATATCTCACCTATGTGTGAAATCATACTGTTATTAGCTTTTTCTGATTTACTTATTTCACTTAGTGTAATGCTTTCTAGTTTCATCCATATTGTTGCAAATGGCAATATTTCATCATTTCTTATGGCTGAGTAGTATTCCATTTATATATGTACCACATCTTCTTTATCTAATCCTCTATGAGGGACACTTTGGCTGTTTCCATGTCTTGGCCACCATAAATAATGCTGTGATGAACATGGGGGTGCTTATGTCTTTGCAAATAAATATTTTCCAATTTTTTGGGTAGATACCCAGTAGAAGGATTGCAGGGCCATATAGTTACTCTATTCTTACTTTTTTGAGGACCTACCATACTGTTTTCCATACTGGCTGTACTAGTTTACATTCTCACCAGCAGTGAGAGGGTTTCTTTTTCTCCACAGCCTCTCCAACACTTGTTATTACTGTCTTGTTGGTAATACCCAATCAACACGTGTGAGGTTGTATTTCATTGTAGTTTCGATTTGCACTTCTGTAATAACTAGAGAAGATGAGCATCTTTTCATAAATCTGTTGGTCATTTGTATGTCTTCTTGGGAGAAGTGTCTATTCATATCCTCTCCCCATTTTTTAATTGAATTGTTTGCTTATTTGTTGCTGAGCTTTGTGAGTTCTTTATATATTTTGGATATGAACCCCTTATCAGAGCTCTTGTTTGTAAATATCATCTCCTACTTATTTGGCTGCCTTTTTGTTTTGTTATTGGTTTCTCTTGCTGTGCAGAAGTTTTTTAGTTTAATATCATCCCATTCATTTATTTTTGCCTTTACTTCCCTTTCCTTTAGAGTTAAATTCGTAAAATGTTCTCTATGACCAAAGTCCATAAGTTTAGTGCCTATATTTTCTTTTTTGTAATTTATTGTTTCAGATCTTATATTTAGGTTTTTTATCCATTTTGAATTACTTTTGTGCACGGGGAACAAACTGTAGTCAAGTGTCATTCTTTTGCATGTGGCTTTCCAATTTTCCCAGCACCATTTATTGAAGAGGCTTTCTTTTCTTGGTGGAATCTTAAATGTATATTATAAAGTGAAAGCTGAAATTGCTAATGTATACTGCATGCTTCTAACTATATGACATTCTGGAAAAGGAAAAACTACAGAGACAGTGAAAAGATCAGCAGTTGCTAGGCAGGGTGGGGTTGGGGTGGAATGAGCAAGCAGAGCACAGATGATTTTTAGGGCAGTAAAATACTTTGTGTGATATTATAATGGTGGCTACATGTCATTATGCACTTGTCCAAACCCACTGAATGTACAAAGCCAAGAGTAAACTCTAATGTAAATTATGGACTTTCAGTGATTATGACATGTCAGTGCAATTTCATCCTTGGTAAAAAAAAAAAAAAAGTACCGTTCTTATGAGAGATGTTGATAATGGCTGAGGCTGTGCATATATGGGGGCAGGGGGATACAGTAAATCTCTGTACCTTCCTCTCAATTTTACTGTAAACCTACAACTTCCCTAAAAAAATTAATTGCTTTTAAAAATCTAATAGACCCACAGATCCAAATAACACAACAAATACCAAACATGATAAACACAAAGAAAAACACATTAGGACACATCAAAATCCAATTGTTAAAAAAACAAAGCAGTGATAAAGAGAAAGCTTGGCAATTGTCTGAAAGAAGACAGTCCACTTCATGAATGTTAAGTAAATTTTATTTGTATCACCTGAACAAAGAGAGAGACAAAATCTTAAAAGCAGCCACAGAAGAAAGGCACATTACGTCCACATAAACAAAGGTAAAAATTGCTGTAGACTTTTCTTCAGAAACTATGCAAGGCATAAAAATAGGCCTTTACAGAGTTGGAAGGGGAAAAAATGTTGACTTAGAATTATCTACTCAGAAAAATATATTCTTTAAAAATGAAAATTTAAAAAGTTTTCAAGCCCTGGCCGGTTGGCTCAATGGTAGAGCGTCGGCCTGGCGTGCAGAAGTCCCAGGTTCGATTCCCGGCCAGGGCACACAGGAGAAGCGCCCATCTGCTTCTCCACCCCTCCCCCTCTCCTTCCTCTCTGTCTCTCTCTTCCCCTCCCGCAGCCGAGGCTCCACTGGAGCAAAGATGGCCCGGGCGCTGGGGATGGCTCCTCGGCCTCTGCCCCAGGCTCTAGAGTGGTTCTGGTCGCAACGGAGTGACACCCCGGAGGGGCAGAGCATCGCCCCCTGGTGGGTAGAGCGTCGCCCCCTGGTGGGCGTGCTGGGTGGATCCCGGTTGGGTGCATGCGGGAGTCTGTCTGACTGTCTCTCCCCGTTTCCGGCTTCAGAAAAATACAGAAAAAAAAAAGTTTTCAGAAAAAAAATGAGAGGATTTGGCACCAGCACACCTGCACTATAAAAGATGTTAAAAGTAAGTTCTTTCAGCAGAGGTGTATGATACAAGAAAGAAACTTAGATCCACACAAAGGATTGAAGAGTGCTGAAATGGTAAATATGCAGTTAAATATAAAAGTAATTTTTCCAATTTTCTAATTATTTTACAAGATAATTGTTTAAAGCAAAAATAATATTGATGTACTGTGGGGTTTATAACATGTAGAAATAAATAACAGCCTGACCTGTGGTGGCGCAGTGGATAAAGCGTCGACCTGGAAATGCTGAGGTCGCCGGTTTAAAACCCTGGGCTTGCCTGGTCAAGGCACATATGGGAGTTGATGCTTCCAGCTCCTCCCCCCCTTCTCTCTCTCTGTCTCTCCTCTCTCTCTCTCTGTCTCTCCCTCTCCTCTCTAAAATTAATAAATAAAAAATTTAAAAAAATTTAAAAAAAAAGAAATAAATAACAATGCCAGGAAGAGACAAAGGGAAGTGCACTGTGGTAAGTTTCTTATACTATATGTGAAGTGGTATAATGCTATCTGAAAATAAACTGTGATAAGATAAAGATGAATTTTGTAAACCTTAGAGCAATCACTTCAAAACAAAGAGGTATAGAGAATAAGCCAATAATGGAGATAAAATGGAATACAAAAGAAGTCAATCAATCCAAAAGAAGACAGGAAAAGAGAGAAAAGGAAACAAAGAACTGATAGACAAATAATAAAACAAAGAGCAAATGTTAGATTCATAGCTAATCATACTGATATATTAAATGTAAATGTTCTAAATGTGTCAATTAAAAGGAAGACATTACCAGACAAGATTAAAAAAAAATCAAAACACAACTAAGTGCTGTTTACAAGAAGCAAAACTGATAGAAGTGAAAGGAGAAATAGATAAAGCAAAAAATATATTTGGAGATTTCAGCATAATACCCGTAGTAATTAATAGAAGAGCAGATAGAAAAACAACAGAAGTAAATACAGCACAATCGTTCAACTTGACCTAATTGACATTTTAAAACTACTCCACCTTCTTTTTCAAGTGCACATAGAACATTCAATAAAACAGACTACATGCTGGGCCATAAAACAAGTCTTAATAAATTTATGAGGATTATAATCTAGTGCATGCTCCTTAACCACAACAGAATTAAATTATAAATCAATAAAGGAAATGTCTGAGAAAATGCCCAAATATTTGGAAATTTAACAATATACTTCTAGGCCCTGACTGGCTTGCTTAGTGGATAGAGCATCGGCCTGGTATATAGACATCCTGGGTTCGATTCCCAATCAGGGCACATAGGAGAAGTGACCATCTGCTTCTCCTCTCCTCTCCCTCCCTCTTCTCTCTCTCTTCCCTTCCGGCAGCCAGTGACTCAATTGGTTTGAGCATTGGCCCTGGGAGCTGAGGATAGCTTGGTTGATTCAAGCATCCGCCCCAGACAGAGGTTGCCAGGTTGATCCCAGTCAAGCACATCTGGGGATCTGTCTCACAATCTCACCTCCTTCCATCTAAAATACAAACAAACAAACAGAAAGAACTTCTAAATAACACATGAGTCAAAGAAGAAATCTTAAGGAAATTTTATAACAAATTTTTTTAAAATTTATTCATTCATTTAAGAGAGAGGAAGAGAGAAAGATTTAGAGAGAGAGAGAGAGAGAGAAATATCAGTTTGTTGTTCCACTTATTTATGTGTTCATTGGTTGATTCTTGTATGTGCTCTGACCAGGGTTCAAACCCACAACCTTGGCACATTGGGATGACTCTCTAACTTACTGAGCTACTATGCTAAGGCATAACTTTAAATACATAGATTAGAAAAGAAGAAATGTCTAAAACCAATGTTCTATGTTTCCACCATAAGAAGCTAGGGGAAAAAAAAACATATGATCCAAAGTAACTAGAAGGGGTAGAAAATAAAGATAGGAACAGAAATAGAAAATGAGCAAACAATAATGAAAACCAATGTAACCAAAATCAGGCTTTTTGAAAATGTCAGTAAAATTGATAGCCTGACCTGTGGTGGCGCAGTGGATGAAGTGTTAACCTGGAACTCTGGGATTGCCAGTTCAAAGACATAGGCTTGCCTGGTTAAAGCACATGTGAGAAGCAACTACTACTACGAATTAATGCTTCCCACTCCTCCCCCTTCTCTCTCTCTCCCTCTCTCTCTCTCTCTCTCTCTCTCTCTCTCTCCTCTCTCTATAAGACAATAAGTAAAATATTTTTTAAAATAAAAAAATAAAATTAATAAACCTCTAGCTAGCTAGACTGATGAAAAAGAGAGAAAAGACACAAATTGTTGCCTGACCAGGCAGTGGTGCAGTAGATAGAGCGTCGAACTGGGATGCGGAGGACCCAGGTTCAAGACCCCGAGGTCGCCAGCTTGAGCGCAGGCTCATCTGGTTTGAACAAAGCTCATCAGCTTGGACCCAAGGTCGCTGGCTCGAGCAAGAGGTTATTCAGTCTGCTGTAGCCCCCCGGTCAAGGCACATATGAGAAAGCAATCAATAAACAACTAAAGTGTCTCAACGAAAAACTAATGATTAATGCTTCTCATTTCTCTCTGTCCCTATCTATCCCTCTCTCTGACTCTCTCTCTGTCCCTGTAAAAAAAAAAAAAGACACAAATTGTCAATATCAGGAATAAAAGAGGATATATCATATAGATAATGGATATATATATATATATAATAACTTAATACCAATAAGTTTAAAAACTACATGAAATGGACAAATTCCTTGAAAAGCCAAAAATTATAAAAATGTATTCAACAAGAAATAGAAAAGAATGAAAGCCTTATATTAATTACAAAACTGAATCCACAAATAACCATTCCAAAGGAAAACTCCAGACTCAGGTGGCCTCACTGAATTCTAACAAGCACATAAGAAGATATAGCACTAATCCTACTAAAATCTTTCAACACACTCATTCAATGCTATTAATAGGTGTTATAGAGATAAATATTACCAATCCTATGACTCTTATTTTGATACCTAATGCAAAAATCTATTAGTCATCTCAAAAAATTAAAATTTTAAAAAATAGAAGAGAAAGGACCACTTCCCAACTCATTTCATGAGGCTAGCAATATTCTGATACCCAAACCTCGTAAAAACATTTACAAGAAAATAAAACAACAGACTAGTATTTCTCATTAACGTAGACCCAAAAATTCTTTTATTTTTTTTACTTTTATTTTTTTGGTGACAGAGACAGAGAGAAGGACAGACAGGCAGGAAAAGAGAGATGAGAAGCATCAATTCTTTGTTACGACTTCTTAGTCTCTTTAGTTGTTCATTGATTGCTTTCTCATATGTGCTTGACTGGGGGTGGGGGTGGGGTTACAGCAGGTGAGTGACCCCTTGCTCAAGCCAGCAACCTTGGGCTCAAGCCAGCAACCATGAGGTCATGTCTATGATCCCACGCTCAAGTCAATGACCCCGCCTCAAGCTGGTGAGCCCCCACTCAAGCCGGACAAACCTGCGCTCAAGCCATCGACATTGGGGTTTCAAACCTGGGTCCTCCGTGTCCCAGTCTGAGGCTCTATCCACTTCGCCACCGCCTGATTAGGCGATCCAAAAATTCTTAATAAAACATTAACAACTCAAACCTCAGCTATATATATAAAGGATAATACATATGACCAAGTGGTATTTGTCTAAGAAATACTGGTTGGTTTACCATTTTAAAAACCAATCAGTAAAATTGGCCATATTGATAGACTTAAAAAAAAAAAAATCAGGCCCGACCTGTGGTGGTGCAGTGGATAAAGCATCAACCTGGAAATGCTGAGGTCGCCGGTTCGAAACCCTGGGCTTGCCTGGTCAAGGCACATATGGGAGTTGATGCTTCTAGCTTCTCCCCCCTTCTCTCTCTCTGTCTCTCCTCTCTCTCTCTCTCTCTCTATCTATCTATCTCTCTGTCTCTCCCTCTCCTCTCTAAAATGAATAAATAAAAATTTTTTTTAATTAAAAAAAAATCATATGATCACCTCAATACAAAAAAAAAAAAAAACACCACCACACATATTTGACAATATTCAATGCTCATTTACGATAAAATCTCTCAGAAAATTAGAAATAAAAAACAACTTCCTAGCCTGACCTGTGGTGGCGCAGTGGATAAAGCGTCGACCTGGAACGCTGAGGTCGCCGGTTCGAAACCCTGGGCTTGCCCAGTCAAGGCATATATGGGAGTTGATGCTTCCTGCTCCTCCTCCCCTCTCTCCCCCTTCTCTAAAATGAATAAATAAAATCTTTAAAAAATAAAAAAAACAACTTCCTTAACTTGCTAAAGAACATCTATGCTAAACCTACTGCTAACATCATATTGTCAAAAAATGAATGTTTTCCCAATAAGACCAGGAATAGGACAAAATGTCAATCTCACCACTTCTTTTTTTTTTCTTTTTTAACAAAGACAGAGAGTCAGAGAGAGGGATAGATAGGGACAGACTGACAGGAACGGAGAGAGATGAGAAGCATCAATCATCAGTTTTTTGTTGCAACACCTTAGTTGTTCATTGATTGCTTTCTCATATGTGCCTTGATCATGGGCCTTCAGCAGACCGAGTAACCCCTTGCTCAAGCCAGCGACCTTGGGTCCAAGCTGGTGAGCTTTTGCTCAAACCAGATGAGCCTACGCTCAAACTGGCAACCTTGGGGTCTCGAACCTGGGTCTTTCTGCATCCCAGTCCGACGCTCTATCCACTGTGCAACCGCCTGGTCAGGCTCACCACTTCTTTTTAATATTGTACTGTGCTAGCCAGTGCATAAATCAGGGGGGAAAAAATAAATGGCAGACAGATTGAAAAGTAAAAGGTAATATTGTACTTATTTATAGATAACATGATCATGTACATAAAATATCCAAAGGAATCTACAAAAAAGCTGCTAGAACTAATAGGTGATCTTAGCAAGTTTGTAAGATACAGAAGTTAATTAATTATGTCTATATACAAGTAATGAATAATGGAAAGGTGAAATTTTAAAAATACCATTTACAATAGCATCCAAATACATGAAAAAAGAACAGATTTAACATAGTACGTACAAGAATTAGACACCAAAAACTTCAAAACATTGCATGAAGAAATTAAACAAGCATGACAGGGCGGTGTTGCACTGGGTAGAGTATCGAACTGGGATGCAGAGGACCCAGGTTCAAAAGCCTGAGGTTGCCAGCTTGAGTGTGGGCTCATCTGGCTTGAGCACAGGCTCACCAGCTTGAGCGTGGAATCATAGACATGACCCCATGGTCGCTGGCTTGAGCTCAAAGGTACTGGCTTGAAGCCCAAGGTCGCTGACTTGAGCAAGGGGTCACTAACTCTGCTGTAGCCCCCCAGTCAAGGCACATATGAGAAAGCAATCAGTGAACAACTAAGGAGCCACAACGAAGAATTGATGCTTCTCATCTCTCTCCCTTCCTGTCTGTTCCTCTCTCTGTCTCTCTCTCTCTCTGTCATAAAAAAAGAAAGAAATTAAAGAAAACCTAAATAAATGAAGAATGACACCATATTCATGAATTAAAAGGTTCAATATTGTTAAGATACTCATCCTCCCCAAATTTATGTATATATTGAATGCAATCCAAATAAAAATCCTAACAATCTTGTTTAAAGAAATTGACAAGCTGTTTCTAAAGTTTACATGGAAATGCAAAGGAACTAGAATAGCCTGAACAGTTTTGAAAAATAAAAGCACTGTTGAGAGAGTTACATTATCTGATTTTAAGACTTAGTAAACCACTGAATATCCATATGGAAAAAAAGGCAGTTTCACTTTACCTTACAGAATACACAAAAATTAGCTCAAAATGGATCGTAGACCTAAAATATAGAACCTTTATAAGAAAACATAGGAGAGGCCCTGGCCAGAGGCTCAGTGGATAGAGCATTGGCCTGGCATATGGACATCCGGGTTTGATTCCCAGTCAGGGCACACAGGAAAAATGACCATCTGCTTCTCTCCTTCTTCCTCTCCCCCTTCTCTCCCTCTTCCCCTCCCCCAGCCAGTGGCTCAACTGGTTTAAGCATGACCCCAGGTACTGAGGATAGTTTGGTTGATCTGAGCACATCAGCCACAGGCACTAAAAATAGCTCGTTACTTGAGCATCATCCCTGGATGGGGTTACCAGTTGGATCCCAGCTGGGTCACATTGGGAGTCTTCTTCAGTATCTTCCCTCCTATCACAAGCAAGCAAGCAAGACAGAAGGGAAGGAGGGAGGGAGGGAGAGAAGGAGGGAGGGAGGGAGGGAAGGAGGGGAGGAAAAACACATAGATGAAAAATTTTGTGATCTTGGAGCAAGAAGAGATTACTTAGATAAGACATAAGAAATGTGAACTATACAATAAAAAATTAATACATTGCACCTAATGAAAATTGAAAACTCCCCACTGAAAACCACTAATAAGAAAATGAATAACAATCCACTGAGAGAAATATTTTCAATACATATAGCTGATCAATGATTTGTATAAAGAATACACAAAGAACTCTTAAAACAATAACACAATCTCCCAAAATATAAACAAACAAATTTAAATAACCACTTTAGAAAAGAAGATATATAAATGGCTTATAAATACATCATTAGTTTATAGAAAAAATGCAAATTAAAGGCATAGCAAGGTACTATTACATACCCACTGGAATAGATAAGATTTAAAAGACTAACAATCCAAAAAATTGACAAGAATGTGAAGCGACTAGAATTCTCATATCTCACTATTTGGGAATAAAAAATGGTACAGCTACTTTGGGGAATGATTTTGCAGACTCAAAGTTAAACATATGCTTACTATCTAATCCAGCAATTCCACTCTTAAGTATTTACACAAAAGAAGCAGAAACATACAAGGACTTGTGCATAAATGTGCATAGTAAGTTTGCTCATAGTAACCAAAAATTGGGAACAACATGAAAGTCTATCAGTAGAGAAGTGGGTAGACAAGTCATGGTTATATCCATTGGATAGATTACTGTTCGGCAATAAAAAGAACATACTATTTATATATACAACATAAATGAATCTCAGAAACATTATGATGAGTAATAAAAGCCAAACATACTGTATAATTTCATTCATATCAAATTCTAGAATGACCCAAACTATTTTACTGAAAACGGGCCAATGGTTGCCTAAGGCCAGAAGTGAAGGTAGGCATTAACTGAAAAAATGAACAAGGAAACTTTTAGAAGGGATAGAAATGTTCTATTTCGGCCATTGGCAAACTACACTTCCATCGGCCAAATCTGGCCTGTGGTCTATTTCTATACAGTCAGTGAGCTATGAATGTCTTTTACATTTTTCTTAAGTGGTTGAAAAAACTCAAAAGGAACATGTGCCCATTATATGAAATTTGAATTTCAGCATCCACCAATAAACTGTTAATGGAATGCAATTTATTTGTATTTCAATACAACCAAGCTTATTCACTTATGTACTGGATATGGCTGGCCCCTTTCATGTTACAACAGCAAAGTTGCATAGTTGTAGGAGAGACCATATGGCTTACAAACCTAAACTATTTGCTATCTGACCCTTTACAGAAACAATTTGCTGACTCTTGGGCTAAGCCATAAAATGCCATGCAATTTCCACCTTGATTACTTTCTCTCTGAGCCCAGAGCTGCCATGTAAGAAATCCAACCACCCTAAAATTACCAGGCTGTGGTACCCAAGCAACAAGGAGAACCAAATGTAGACACTCTGATAGACAATCCCAGCTGAGCCTAGACTTCAAAAGAATCCCATCCCAGACATCTAAATGAAAAGCCTCCAGGTGATTCTTTTCCCCAGCTGTTCAAGTCATCCCCAGAATTTCAGTCTCCAAGCTGAGGCCCCAGACATCAAAGAGCAGGACAGGCCAACCCCACACTGTCCATTGTGAATTCTTTTGTGAGCTACAGTAAAATACTAGTTGTTCTATGTCATTCAGTTTGGTGTGGTTTGTTACATAGCAATGCATAACCAAAATATAAAATACCTACATTAATAAGAAAAAGGTGGATAATTATGAAACTGGTTTTAAAGCAAATACATACACACACATTCTCTCTCTGTCCCTCCCCCTCTCTCCCTCTCTCCCTCATGTAAGAAACCAACCAGTAAATCTTTTTATATATAGATTTTCCCCATTCAGGTTAGTACCTCTTAGAGAATGAATTTTCCACAAAATTTCAGCACATAGCATCAAAAATATTTAAAGCTCTGGAGGGCTGCTAATGTGAGTCATTGTGACACGTCTGGGTAGAACTGGCAAAAGCTGTCTTTTATTTTTATGAAAAGGGAAATGTTTATTTCAGAAATGCAGGATTGGTGTGCAATTTTAAAATCAATGCTATTCACTGTATTAACGGAATAAAGGAGAAAATTATGAGTGTCTCAAAATGCATTAAAAGAATTTAATATTAATATCCGTTCATGAGAAAAATTCATAGAAAGCTCCAAATAGAAATGAACGTCCTTAAAGTGACACCTACTAAAACCCTACAGCAAACATCAAAGGTTTTGAAACTGAAACAAGACAAGGATGTCCACTCTCACTATTTAATCACCATTGTAATATAGCCAGCATAATAAGGCAAGAAAGGAATAAATGAGAAAGCATCGTGTCTAGCAAGGAAGAAATTAAATGGTCACTATTTTGTTAGCAGGCTATGTATGTGGAAGGTCAGCAAGGTGCAGCATAAAATATCAAAACACGAAATCAGTTGCATTCTTACATGCCATTAAAAATGGTTAGAAAATGCAATTTAAAAGAAATAATTTATATTAACATCAAAACCACTAAATACATAAAATAAATCTACCATAGTTGTGTAAGAACTCTGCAGAAAAAGATATAAAATACTATTAATACTATTAATAGAAATTCATGGAAACCTAGGTCAGAAGACTTAAGATTGCAAAAAATAGCAATTTCCCACAAATCAGCTAAACTTATAAACATCTGTATATTGTCTATAAGGGCAGATTGGCTAACTTTATTTTTATCTTAGTACCAATTTTAATAACTAAGGTTACCAGGGCCATTATCAAGAATATTAAGATGATTTAATGTTGAAATGATTAATATGACATTTGGAATAATAAATGGCATGTAATGTACAAATAGCTCCCAACAGCTTTTTTTCTTTTTTAAAAGTGTAGAAATTATAACCAACTATAATGGAAAGTTTTCAGAGGCATTCTTCTGGGAGACTCAGGATTGAGGGGCCGGAAACACAGGGCCAGCAGGTCCTAGGAAGGCGATCTACTGCAACACTCAGAAACTTATCACCTACCTAGAAGGATACAGAACTCCTGCCCCCCAAAATGAGAGGGAAGTTGAACTACTCTGAAACTCCCTATTCATTTTTTCCCTAATTGTTCAAAGACTAAAGATGCCTGTTAAAATAGGTCTTTATATTCTGGCAGGGAGAGTTTGCCAAGGTTGTCTGATTTGGAACTCAAATATTGCTTAAGCATTTGGGGCACAGCTCCAAATGTATCGAGTTTGCTTCTGCCCTTGCCAAAGTTGCGTCAGGCCCTTTTCAAGTCATCCTCATTCCATTTTCCTAGCAGTATATGTCACACACAAAGAGGTGCTTTTGGCCTTTGTAATCAGAGTGCAAAGGTAGCATCCTGCTCCAGGAAGGAGCACCTATAGTGCTGAAGGTTAACATAGCCCAAGCCTTGGCAAGTAGCCCTTTTAGTGTCATGGTAGATCAGTCTGCTGCCCCGGAGAAGAGCCCTCCTTAAGTAGCAGTATAAACAGTTACCAACCCACCATGACTCCCAAGGCAAAGCTCTGTGGAAGAGTTCAGCAGGTTCCTCTCCCTGTTCCCACCCCAGTATACCCTAAAGCAGTGGGATAGACTATGCTTCCTTGGGCAAAAAAAGATTGAGGTTAGCTCCAGAATAACCACGAGGTAAAGATGGAGAAAACTCTGCTCTCCCCCCCTCCCTCCCCCAAACATATCCATCAGCCTCTCATTTGCCACCAGAATAACCTTTTCCCTATCTTCCTGTGGGTTGCTCAAACATTGTTTAGAATTCCATTTTGATTTTTCTATAATATTTTTTGGAGGTATTTCTTTATCTAGCATTTTTAGTGGTTGCTCTAAGTATTACAGATAGTCTCCAATTTATGATGGTTCAACTTAATGATTTTTTTTACTTCATGGTGATGAGAAGCAATACATATTCAGTAGAAACCATACTTTGAATTTTGAATTTTTATCTTTTCCTAGTGGTACACAGTAGATCAGTGATTTTCAACTGTTGTTTCTCATGCACTCATAAACTAATTACTAAAGAAAAAGGGGCTCTGACCTCTTCTTCCTTAGAAACTAATTTATTTGTGCCATTAGATGAAAATGGTTATATTTAGTCAGGGGCACTGATCTTAGTAATTAGTGTGGGTTTGTGCCATGAAAAAAAAAGGTTGAAAATCACTGCAGTAGATACTCTCTCATGATGCTGGGCAGTGGTAGCAAACCATAGCTCCCAGTCAGGCACCCAATCACAAGGGTAAACAACTGACACTCTGCAGTGTACTGTGTTGCCAGCATTTTTTGGATATTCTGTTCTGAGCACTTTCAGGGTAAGCTAGGCTAAATTATGGTGTTCAGCAAGGTAGATGTATTACATGCATTTTCTACTTACAATATTTTCAACTTACAATGGGTTTATTAGGACATACCCCATCATAAGTTGAGGAGCATTTATACATTATATATACATAATTATCAGTCTGGTGTCAACTGGTGTCAACATTTTACCAATGGAGTGAAGTGTAGAAACTTTACAACTCTACCGTCCCCCCTTTATAATATAATTGTCTTTAATATTTTCTCCACATACAATGATAACTATATAAGCCAGTGTTATAATTTTTGCTTCAACCATCCAACATAATTTAGAAAACTCAAGAAGAGAATGGAGGTCTATTGTATTTATCAATATTTTTGCTTTGTCGACCAGGTGGTGGCGCAGTGGATAGAGCATCGTACTGGGATGCGGAAGGACCCAGTTTCAAGACCCCGAGGTCACCTGGCTTGAGCGCGGGCTCATCTGGTTTACCGGAGCGGGGGGGGGGGGGGGGGGGGGGGGGGGGGGGGGCTCACCAGCTTGGACCTGGGATTGCTGGCTCGATCAAGGGGTTACTCGGTCTGCTGTAGCCCCACGGTCAAGGCACATATGAGAAAGCAATCAATGAACAACTAAGGTGTTGCAACGAAAAACTGATGATTGATGCTTCTCATCTCTCTTCGTTCCTATCTGTCTATCCCTCTCTCTGGTTCTCTCTCTGTCCCTGTTAAAAAGAAAATTGTTTTTCTTCCTTTCTGATGGGCCAAGATTTCTTTTATTATTTTCTTTCTATTTAAGAAACTTCCTTTAGCTATCTATTAGGATAGGTCTGCTGGCAACACATTCTCTTAGTTTTTTGTCATCAGAAAATGTTTTGATTTCCCCTTCATTCCTAAAGGATATTTTTGCTAGTTATACAATTCTGCACTAAAAGTTCTTTTCTTTCAGCACTTGAAGAAAAATGTGCCATTTCTTTCTGGCCCCCATGATTTGTCTCTTCCTCCTTCCCTCCCTTCCTTCCTTCCTTCCTTCCTTCCTTCCTTCCTTCCTTCCTTCCTTTCTTTTTTTTTGTGACAGAGACAGAGAGAGGGACAGATAGGGACAGACAGAAAAGAAGGAGGAGAGATAAGAAGCATCAATTTTTTGTCATGGCACCTTAATTGTTCATTGATTGCTTTCTCATATGTGCCTTGACCAAGGGGCTACAGCAGAGTGAGTGACCCCTTGCTCAAACCAGTGACCTTGGACTCAAGCCAGCGATTTTGGGCTTAAAACCACCAACCTTTGGGCTCAATCCAACTACCATGGATGGGGTCATGTCTATGATCTGAGATTCAAGCTAGAGACCCCATGCTCAAGCTGATGAGTCCGCGCTCAAGCCAACAACCTTAGGGTTCCGAACCTGGGTCCTCTGCGTCCCAGTTCAATATTCTATCCACTGCGCCACTGCCTGGTCAGGCTGCTTGTTTCTTCTTCTTTTTTAAATAAAGTCTCTTTTCTTTTTTTCAGTGAGAGGAAGGGAGATAGTGACAGACTCCCACATGTGCACCTACCAGGATCCACCCAGCAAGCCCACTAGGGAGCAAATGTTCTGCCCATATGGGGCAATCGAACTTCTCTTAGCACCTGAGGCAGAGGCCATGGAGCCATCCTCATCACCCAGGGCCAGCTCGCGCCAATCGAGCCTTGGCTGCAGGAGGGGCTGAGAGGGGGGGGGGAGAGGGAGGGGTGCAGAAGCAGATAGGAGCTTCTCCTTTGTGCCCTGACCAGGAATCGAACCCGGGACATTCACATGCTGGGCCAACACTCTACCACTGAGCCAACCAGCAAAGGCCCCCCATGGTTTCTGATGAGAAGAAATCTCATCATTTAAATTTCTTTTCCTCTATAGGTAATGTCCTTTCTGTTGGTGGATTTCAAGATGTTTTCTTTGTCTTACATTTCAGAAGTTTGACTATGATGAGACTTGGCATGGATTTCTTTAGGTTTATCGTATTGGAGATTTGTTCAGCTTCTTGTAAATTTATGTCTTTTGCCAAGTTTTAGGAAATTTTAGCCATTATTTCTTTGAATACTGTTTCAGCTCTGCCTTCTTACTCCTCTCCTTCTGAGACATCCATGATCTGAATATTAGCTTTTGTATGTGTGTGTTACAGTCTTACACGTCTCTGAAATTCTGTTCTTTTTTCTTTTTTTTGTCTGTATTCTCTGTTCAGATTGGGTAATTGCTGTTCAAGTCTCAAATTCTCTGATTACTCCTCTGTCCAGTATATTCTGCTATCGTGTCTATGCATTGATTTTTTATTTGTTATTGCAATTTTAATTATAAAATTTCCATTTTAGTCTTCCTTATATTTTGGATTTCTTTGCTGAGATTTTTTTTTAATTACAAGCATGTCTGTTAGTTGTTCATTGAAGCACTTTTTTTATTGATTGACTTTAGAGAGACAGAGAGAGAGAGATCATTCATTCATTGTTTCACTCTGTTGTGCATTTGTTAGTCACTTCCAATATGTTCCCTGACTGGGGATTGAACCCGCAACCTTGGTGTCTCCAGACCATGCTTTAACCAATGGAGCTAACCAGCCAAGGCCATTGAAGTGCTTTTATGACAGTTGTTTTAAAATCCTTGTCAGATGATTCTAACAATTCTGTCATTTGGTTGTCTTTTCTCGTTCAAATTGAGATATCCCTGGTTCTTGGTATGCCAAGTGATTTTTTATTGAAACTGGGACATTTGGCGCATGATGCTATAAGATACTGAATATTATTTAAACTTGTGTTTTAGCAGACTTCCTCTGAAGCTGCTCAGGCAGGAGGAGTGAGAACACCGCCCAGCTACTGCCAGATGGGGGGTGAAAGTCCAGGTTCTCCATAGGGCCTTTGCTGACATGTGTGTGAGGGTGTGCTCCTCATTACTGTCAGGAAAGGGTAGGAGGTCAGGCTCCACACGAGGCCGCCACTGATTCCTCTGACTGGAAGGGTTAAAGGTGCTTCATTACTGCCTTCGCTGACACCATGGTGGGAGTGGCCTCCCAACCAATGAGCAGTGGTAAAAGTCCCTATCCTCCACTCGATTTCCTCTGACACCACCCCAGAGAGGAGAGGGAGAGGCACCTTGTTACTGTTTGGTTGGGGTGGAAGCCAAGGCACCCCTGTGGTTTCCACTCTGGCACTAAAGGCTGGGGGGTTCCCAGCAGGAGTGAAAGTCCTGCCTTCCCATTCAGCTTTCTCTCATACCACCTGAGTGGGGGAAGGGGTAGTTTGGGGCACTTCCTTACAGTCTGGCAGGGTCAGAAATCTAGCTTCCTCACTTGGCCTTTGGTGGTAGAGTGGGGCTAGTCTTTTTCTGTGGTGTCTCGCTGGTGTACAATGATTATTGTCTCTAAGATTTCTGTCTTGCAATATATCCTTTTTCTGGTATTTTGGCTAGTAAGAGCAGGCTTTGTGGAACTTTTTTTTTGGGGGGGGGAGGTCTGTGCCTGTTGATGTTTCTGGGTTGCTGGCTTCTCTAGCACCCATCAGAGAGATGTAGGGCAAAAAGAAAACTATAAATTTACCACCATGTTGCTGCTTGTGTCTTGAGGCCCTAACTGGTTGTCATTTTCTCTCCACTTCTCAGAATCTTCTTATGCTTCTTTTACACAGACAGGCTAGGGGAAAGTACATTTACTCCATCTTCCTGAAAGTGGAAGTCCCAAAGTTTCCCTTTTGATATTTAGCCACAGCCAGGAAATTATTGCTCAACTGCTCTATATTTGGGTTTGGCGAGCCTTTTCTATTGTAAGAGAATCCATGTGTGAGTGAGGAACATTCTTAGAAAATAAATTACTGGATTAAAAAAAAATCATGAAAACATAAGCCCTGCCAAAACCTTTTTGTCTCCCTGCTGTCAAGATTATGTAAAACAACATAGACCCAGTTTTGCAGGGTGTGACAAACCCAAGTCGGGGGGTTTCTCTGCATGTTTTTATTGAGGTTAAATTTATATACACAAATCTGTACATATTTAAAATGTATAGTCTGAAAACAATACATATGTTGCTTTATATATAATATATATAATATGTCCATAAAGTCATGGTGCACTTTTGACCGGTCACAGGAAAGCAACAAAAGACGATAGAAATGTGAAATCTGCACCAAAAAAAAAAGGAAAACCCTCCCAGTTTCTGTAGGATGATGTGGCAGCATGTGCGCATGCACAGATGATGACGTAACACTGTGTATACAGCGGAGCAGCCAACGACCATGCCAGTCGAGATGTGGACCATACAGAGGAAAGTTCAGTGTGTTCTGTGGCTCGCTAAATTCGAATCCGTGACCAAAGTGCAACGTGAATATCGGCGCATTTATAACGAAGCGCCACCACATAGGAATAACATTACTCGGTAGGATAAGCAGTTGAAGGAAACCGGCAGTTTGGTGGAGAAACCCCGTTCTGGTAGGCCATCAGTCAGTGATGAGTCTATAGAGGCTATACGGGATAGCTACCTTAGGAGCCCTAAAAAATCTGTGCATGAGCCCACATCGAACTGCACTGAATAGGTATGAAACTGGGAGAGTTTTCCTTTTATTTGGTGCAGATTTCACATTTCTATCGTCTTTTGTTGCTTTCCTGTGAACGATCAAAAGTGCACCATGACTTTACGGACAAACTATAGTTTTATGTTAATTATATACTGTTATATTTCATATCCATGAAATCATCACCACAATTAATATAGTGAACATATCTATCATTCTGAAAATTTTCCTGGTTATTCCTCCCTCCAGCCCCCCTCCTACTTCACCCCTACCCCAGGCAACCACTGATCTGCTTTCAGTCACCATAGGTTACTTTGCATCTTTTAGAATTTTATGTAAATGGAATCATACAGACCCTGGCCAGTGGCACAGTGGGTATACTGTTCTCTCAAGAGAGCTGAAGTTACCAGTTTTATCCTGAGGTTGCCGGATGGATCCCAAGGGTATCAGCTTGACCCTGAGGTCACAGGTTGAAGCCCTAGTCAGGGTGTATATGAGAAGCAGTCAATGGGTACACAACTAAGCGGAACAATGAGTTGATCCTGCTCTCTCTGTTCCCTGCCCCTCTCCCTTCCTCTCTCTCTCTTTCTCTCTCAAAAAGAGAGAGAGAGAGAGAGAGAGAGAGAGAGAGAAATAAATAAATAAATAAATAAATGAAATGATACAGTCTATGCTCATTATCATCTGGCTTCTTTTGCACAGTATATTTTACAACTCATTGATGTTGTTGCATGTATCAACAATTCATCCCTTTTAATGTTGGGTAGTATTCCATCATGTGGATACACCACAATTTATCTGTTCACCTGTTGATGGACATACAGGTTGTTTCCAATTTTGGGCTATTACAGATAAAGCTGTTATGAATATTTACATGCAAGTCTTTATATGGATACTATATCTGCTTTCTTTTCTCTTGGTTAAATACACAGGAGTAGGATAGCTGGATCATAAGGTAAGTGTATGTTTAACTTTTAAGAAACTGCCAATATTGCCTGACCAGGCAGTGGTGCAGTGGATAGAGCATTGGACTGGGATGCAGAGGACCCAGGTTCGAGACCTCGAGGTCGCCAGCTTGAGCGTGGGCTCATCTGGTTTGAACAAAGCTCACCAGCTTGGTGGACCCAAGGTCTCTGGCTTGAGCAAGGGGTTGGTTTGCTGGAGCCCCATGGTCAGGGCACATATGAGAGAGCAATCAATGAACAACTAAGGTGTCGCAACGAAAAAACGAATGATTGATGCTTCTCATCTCCCTCCATTCCTGTCTGTCTGTCCCTATCTATCCCTTTCTCTGACTCTCTCTGTCTCTGTAAAAATAAATAAATAGATAAATAAATAAAATTTTAAAAAAAGACACCATTAAGGCATTAAGGATATTGAAAGGCAGCCTGGCCTGTGGTGGCACAGTGGATAAAGCCTCGACCTGGAACTCTGAGGTTGCCAGTTTGAAACCCTAGCTTGCCTGGTCAAGGCACATATAGGAGTTGATGCTTCCTGCTCCTCCCCCCTTTCTCTCTCTCTCTCTCTCTCTCTCTCTCTCTCTCTCTTTCTCTTCTCTAAAATAAATAAAATCTTTAAAAATTTTTAAAGAATATTGAAAGACAATCTACGTACTGGGGAAAATATATTTAAAGAACACATATCTGACAAAGGACTGCCTAAGAAATGTGAAGAATTCTGTAACTCAGTAATGAAAGGAGAAACAACTCAACTTAAAAAGAGGAAAAAAATTGAACAGATACTTCTCAAAAGAAAATAAACACATGGCCAATTATCACATGAAAAAGTGATCAAGGACATTAGTCATTAGAGAAATAAAAATTAAAGCCACAATGAAATACTTCTATATGCCTATTAGAATAAGACTCCCTAGTTAGTTCAGTTTAAGGGCTCCATACCTCTTCCCTATCCTTAGTCTCCATCCTGTCTCCTTGCCTTGATTGGGGGGTATGGGAAGAGGAATCAATGTTTTAATCAGATTTTACAAAAATGTTTTAATTCTTTGTACAGTTACCACCCTGACTCAACATTTGTGTTAAGTTCAGATTTTCATGGAATAAAAATCATAGCACTTGAGGCCATATTCACTAAAAAGAAAAGAAAAACAATGCTCCCTCCCACACACACACAAAAGAACGGCTAAATAAAATGACTGACAACCTCAAATGTTGGTGAGGATGTAGAGCAACTGGAACTCTTTTGGTGAGAACATAATATTGTACAACTTTGAAAAAAGATCTGGCACATGTACATCAGCTTCTTTCTTTTTATCTGCCGTCTGCTGTCTACTACCCGTATAGTGTGCCAAAATTTACCCATTCCCAGTAGAAATTTAGGTTGCTTGATCTTTTTTGCTATTAAAAATTACTCTCTAGCCTAACCAGGCAGTGGTGCAGTGGATAGAGTATCAGACTGGAACACGGAGGACCCAGATTCAAAAGCCCGAGGCCACCAGCTTGAGTGTGGGCTCATCTGGTTTGAGCAAACTCACCAGTTTGAGCCCAAGGTGGCTGGCTTGGGCAAGGAGTCACTCTGTCTGCTGTAGCCCCACAGTCAAAGCACATATGAGAAAGCAATCAGTGAACAACTAAGGTGCTGCAACAAAGAATTGATGCCTCTCGTCTCTCTCCCTTCCTGTCTGTCTGTCCTTGTCTGTCCCTCCCCCTGTCTCTCCCTGTTTCTGTCACACACACACACACACACACACACACACACATTACTCTCCAAAAACCCTAGGCCAGATTACTTATAAGAAAGATGATTTTATATGCATAGGCCCTGGTCAGGTTGTTCAGTAGATAAAGCATCATCCCAGCACATGGAGGTTAGATCTGCAATCAGGGGACATATGAGAAGCAATCAATGAGTGCACAACTAAATGGAACTACTAAGTGGAACAGCAAGTTGATGATTCTTCTCTCCCTTCCTCTCCTTTCCTTTTTCCCTCCCCCCCCTCCCTCCTTCTTTCTCTCTCCCTCTCACTCTCTCTCAAGTAAATGGGGGGAAAAAGGATCATGATGTCCTTGAAAATAATATGTATCCAAGCCTGATCCTCCACACTTTTGCCAACTCTGGATATTATCAATCTTTTTTATTTTTGTCTATCTAATGGGTGGAAAATGTTTTGCATTTCCCTGATAGTTGTTGAGGTGTGAGTCTCTTAATATTTTATTAGCCATGTATGGTTTTTCTTTTGTGAATTGCCTTTTCATATTATTTGCTCTCTTCTCTATTGGATTTGACTTTTTCTAGTTTATTATATATTCTGGATACAATCTTTTGTCAGTTAGCATGTTGAAAATATAAAAATATTGGCCTGACCTGTGGTGGCGCAGTGGATAAAGCGTCGACCTGGAAATGCTGAGGTCGCCGGTTCGAAACCCTGGGCTTGCCTGGTCAAGGCCATATGGGAGTTGATGCTTCCTGCTCCTCCCCCCTGTCTCTCTCTCTCTCTCTCTCTCTCTCTCTCTCTCTCTCTCCCTCTCCTGTCTAAAATGAATAAATAAAATAAAATTAAAAATTAAAAAAATATATAAAAATATTGTCTCCTAGTTCATAGCTTATGGTTTCACTGTCTTTATAGTTTCCTTTGATTAACATGTTTTAACTTAAGTGTATTCAAATGTAAGCTTTATGGTTTTTACTTTTTAGGTCTTATTTAAGGAATTTTCCACTATTACAAGATCATATAGATATTCTCTTATATTTTACATCTGAAATAAATATAATATTATACACCAACTATACTTTTTAAAAGATATTCTCTTATATTATCTCCTAAAAAGTTTTCCAGATATTTTTGTCTGCAGATATATAATCTGTATAGTAAGAAAACAGGTTGGCATCGTGCATACTGTTTTATAACCCGTTTTATCATTTAGCAATATATCTTGAACATCTTTTCATGTGAATAAATGTGTCAGCAGTATTGTGGTGGGGTTTCCCAGGAAACAGACTCAGGCAGAGATTTGTGTGCAGGAAGATAATTAGGTAATGTTTTCAGGATCAAATGTATGAGGAAAGGAAATAAAGTAGGATTAGACAAGAAGGCAAGCTAGGCAATGGTGCAGGAGCACCAAGGGCTCCAACTCTGTAGCTTAGAGGGCCCTGTCACATTGTTGTTCCAAATTGAAGAAAGAAGGCTGGGCCATTATACCCCCATGTTGTTAGATGTGCCCCACCCACCCACCCAGGGAAGGGAGCATGACATTAGGCAAGGCAGCTGACTTCAACGGAGTACAATTCTTGGAGATAGCTGGCAGATGAAGGCTATCAGCCTGTAGCCCTTCCAATATCTGGGACGTCTGAAGGCATATATACATATAAGCAGCACGTTGAAGAATCCACCATAGGTTGGAACATTTGACTCCGAATAGCAGAAAACCCAATTCACCCTTACTTAATAAATAAGTCAGTCTCACTTAACAGAACAACATCTGTAGTAGGAGATTGCTGGCATCAACAGTCCTTTTTATCAGGACAGTAAAAATGTTCCCAAGAGTTCCCAGTAGACTTCCCCTTATATGTAACTGGCCAGAACTGGATCATAATTCCATCCTTTGGTGCAGGGTAGCCTGGAATAGTGGGAACGGGACTGTTACGATTTTGTGCCTGGAGCAGTGACCACTGCTGCCCTGAACAATCTCTGTAATGTTAGCGTGGAAGAAAAGGGAAAAGGATATTAGAGATGCCAACTAACAAGGCCGGCCACAAATAGACTGCTACAGAATTATTTTGAATTACTGCATATGGATATAACTTACTGAAAGTCTCCATATTGCTGGACATTTGGTTTGTTTCCAGCTTTTTGCTGTTATCCACTGTGTTGCAATAAACATTCTTGTAATTTTTCTCCATCGATAGCCTCAATTATTTCGGGGCAAAATGCTATATATGTAATTGCTAGGTAGAGGGAATGTGCCTTTAAAGAATTTTGATGCAGATTACCAGGACATACCTTAAAGAGTTCTCTGAAAATTTGTTTTCCCTGAGCAGTGAAAGAAGAGACCTGGCCTTCCTGATACTGAATATTAACTTGCTCAGTAATTTTCATCAGTTTTATAGTCTTTAAAAAGTACTTAGTTTTAACTTGCATTCTGTATTGTTTTTATTGGCCATATTTGCTAATTTTTGCACTGTGGTCTAAAATAATATGCTTTGGAAAGTATTGAGATATACAGTAATCAGTGTTTTGCTATTGTGCCGCGTGAGGGTTAATTCCAACAGGTCTGAGTAGTTTTGCTGACCAAAGCATGAAACATACTGATTTTTAAGGTTTTCTTTTAAGCACAGGCTGGAAGAATTTCAGGGCTTTTCAGCCGTTGTTAACATTATTTACTGATAATGAGACTGAAGACTCATCTGTGGCCTTGGTGTTAGAGACCTAGAGGACCCTGCTGCTGTGTCTGGTTACATTTCAGGAAAATGTCTGGGTGTTAAGAATACCTAAACATATATTCGTAATTAGTGTTGGCAGGAGCGGCAGAAAAGCTCTGCAAAAGTACTTCATAACATAAATATTTTTATGACTCATAGATTGCACTCTGCAAAATGCCAAAAATATTTTTAAAATATAACTCAAAGTAAAAAGGAGAAGAAAATCATTTTGCTAATTAATCTAATGAAGAATGATGACATGAATTTAGAAACTTATCATAGCGATCGTATTGCGAAACATGGCAGTTCTATTTTCAGAACATTTACTAAATATGTAGTTCATGAATAATAGATCTCTAATACCAGCTTATATTTTCTTTATGAAACAGGGTTAATAGTCATTATTATGGTAAAAACAATCCTAATGCTACAAATCCAAGAAAATAACTTGAACATTTTACTATCTCTCTTTATATGAATATACTGTACTAAAATGGCTGGAATAATTTTTATTGCATTTTATGATTCTTGTATAATCATGTTGTACTTTATAATTTTTGCACACATTATAGTCTTACATGTGAGTACTAAATATTTACCAGCTCAGAAAAATATACTATAAGTCCACATGCACTTAAGGAAAAATATATAGAAAAGTGATTTTAGTTAAAAATATTTGCTAAATTATAGTTTCTAAATTAATGTTATCTTTGAAATAGAGAGTAATACAATAAACTACCTTAGTACAAAAGTCTGATGTGAAAATACATGGCTGCTACAAGAATATACTTAAGTACATCAAAATAGTAAAGAGCAAAAAGATTTCGACTACCCAATTCAGATAAGAATGCAGAGAAAATGAGCACTCTATACATTGCAGTTACAAATATAATGCAGTGTAGCTCTTTTGTGAACCAACTTAGTAATACATAAAAAGAGCATGCATATCTTTGACTTAATTTGTACCTGTGAGTCTTGTAGTCTAAGATAATAATCCTATATCCAGTAAAAGCTATATCTACAAAGATAGCTCTTACAGCATTATTTATAATGATGAAAATTATAAGCAACTTAGACATCCAGAAGTTGGAGAATTAATAAATGATGAAGCCATTAAAATTTTATTTAAACAATAATATATCTATATTGTGGACTTTAAAGCTATAAAATGGAGTAAGGAAGATCTCTGTGTGTTGCTGTTAGGTTATCTGTAGGATATGTTGTTAAATAAAAAAGCAAGGTCCAGGCCCTGGCTGGCTGGCTTGGTGGTAGAGCGTCGGCCTGGTGAATAGAAGCCCCGGGTTTGATTCCCGGCCAGGGCACACAGGAAAAGCGCCCATCTGCTTCTCCACCTTTCCCCCTCTCCTTTCTATTTCTCTCCTCCCCTCCCGCAGCCAAGGCTCCATTGGAGCCAAGTTGGCCCAGGAACTGAGGATGGCTCCATGGCCTCTGCTTCAGGCGCTAGAATGTCTCCAGGCCGCGACAGAGCAATAGCCCAGACGGGCAGAGCATTGCCCTCTGGTGGGCATGCCAGGTAGATCCTGGTGAGGCACATGGGGGAGTCTATCTCTCTGCCTCCCCGCTTTTCACTTCAGAAAAATACAAAAAATTAAGCAAAGTGCAGAAGAGTTGTATAGAAAGGAGTATATTTTGGAAATATAGATATAGGTACATATTTTCTGATATTTTTTAAATTAAAACAATAAAAAGGTAAAGGAAAAATTAATAAAAGTGGTTTCCTAAAGGAGGAGGGAGAGAATGTAGAAAGCACAAAAATGGAATCTAGATCTCTCTGGATACAGCTTGTTTTATATCTTTGCTTTGTGTAAAAGACGGCCCCCAAGGATCCCTATCTCCTAGTATTTATAACTTTTTGAGGTTACTTCTGACAGTGTACCAGAGTTGGTCTGTGTTACCTATAGTATATGGCAGAAGTGATGGTATGTAAATCCCAAGATTAGGCTCTTTTTTTCATTTTAAAATTATATTTAGAGGCCCTGGCCGGTTGGCTCAGCAGTAGAGCGTCAGCCTGGCGTGCGGGGGACCCGGGTTTGATTCCCAGCCAGGAGGCATAGGGGAAACACCCATTTGCTTCTCCACCCCCACCCCCTCCTTCCTCTCTGTCTCTCTCTCCCCCTCCCGCAGACAAGGCTCCATTGGAGCAAACATGGCCCAGGTGCTGGGGAAGGCTCCTTGACCTCTGCCCCAAGCGCTAGAGTGGCTCTGGTCGCGGCGGAGCGACGCTCCGGAAGGGCAGAGCATCGCCCCCTGGTGGGCAGAGCGTCGCCCATGGTGGGCGTGCTGGGTGGATCCCGGTCGGGTGCATGCGGGAGTCTGTCTGACTGTCTCTCCCCGTTTCTAGCTTCAGAAAAATACAAAAAAAAGAAAATTATATTTAGAAAATTAACTTTAGCATGGTGACATTGATCAGTAAGAGTACATAGGTTTCAGGTAAACATTTCTATAGCATATGAACTGTTGATTATGTTGTATACACATCACTCAAAGTCAAATCATTTTCTGTCACCTTATATTTTCCCCTCTTTACAGCCTTCCCCCTACCCTTCCCATCCCCCATACTCCCTTTCACCTGGTAACCACTTCACTTTTTTTTTTTTTTTATATTTTTCTGAAGCTAGAAACGGGGAGAGACAGTCAGACAGACTGCCGCATGCGCCTGACCGGGATGCACCCGGCACACCCACCAGGGGGCGATGCTCTGCCCCTCCGGGGCGTTGCTCTGCTGCGACCAGAGCCACTCTAGCCCCTGGAGCAGAGGCCAAGGAGCCATCCCCAGCGCCCAGGCCATCTTTGCTCCAATGGAGCCTCAGCTGCGGGAGGGGACGAGAGAGACAGAGAGGAAGGAGGGGGTGGGGTGGAGAAGCAGATGGACGCTTCTCCTCTGTGCCCTGGCCGGGAATCGAACCCGGGACTTCTGCACGCCAGGCCGACGCTCTACCACTGAGCCAACCGGCCAGGGCCACTTCACTTCTAAAATGAGTCTCTTAAAAGACAATGTGGCTTCTGTTTTACTCTTTTTTCCTCTTGGATCACTTGTTTCTGGAGAAGCCAACTGCTCTATCAAGCAGTCCTGCGTAGTGAGGAACTGAGAGAGGTTAACCAACAGCCATATGGACAAATCATCTTAATTATCAGTCCCTAGTTGAGCCTTGGGATGGCTACAGCCTGAGCTTAACTACATTTCATGAGAGGCCCGAAGCTAGAACCACCCAACTAAGCTGTTCCAGATTTCTGACCCTTAGGAACTGTGAGATAATAAATGTTTGTACCAGACCAGGCGGTTGTGCAGTGGATAGAGCGTCAGACTGGGATATGGAGATCCCAGGTTCGAAACCTCGAGGTCACCGGCTTGAGCGTAGGCTCATCTGGTTTGAGCAGGGGCTCACCAGCTTGAGCGAGAGGTTGCTGGCTTGAGTATGGGATCATAGACATGACCCCATGGTCGCTGGCTTGAGCCTAAGGTCGCTGGCTTGAGCAAGGGGTCACTGGCTGTGCTGTAGCTCCCTGGTCAAGGCACATATGAGAAAGCTGTAAGTGAACAACTAAGGAACTGCAATAAGGAATCGATGCTTCTCATCTCTTCCCTTACTGTCTGTTTCTGTCTCTGTCTCTGTGTAAATAAATAAATAAATAAATACATGTTTGGTATTTTAAGCCACTAAATTTGGTTTGTTATGCAGCAATAGGTCACTAATACATATTGAAACCATAAAATTGTTCAAAATAATTTAAAAAATGAATATAAGGGTGAAATACGCCTTCCTTAAAAATTGAAGAAAAACTAAAACAAAAGAACCTAAATCACTATATTTCAAGTTGGTGACAAAACTACTCAGAGTAATTATTTCAAGTGACTTGCAAACACAGTATTTTTACTGTAAATCCCTAGTGGGCTAGATCCTAAGGACAAGAGGAACTGCAAATAAATCTTCAATGATCTAATTGTTAGCAATGACATTGGTATTGCTACCCTGACACTATTCTATCTATAGTGTAGCATAAAACAAATAAGTCATTATGAGAATATCACTAAGAATCAAGATGTTATACAAGAGTGAAAAAGAGATATAAACACAAAATCAAAGAAATTAACTAAAAATCCTTTCATCTTTAATTTGGATTGGAAATAGCAGTATTAATTCGTAGTGTTTTTTTTTTCTAAAAATTATACTTACCTAGTTCTGTGCACTGAAAAGACCTAAGAGGAATGACAACACAATAGCAGTGAATATCAGCATCCAGATTGTACTGACTAAATATAATTTAAAACAAAAATACAGAACTGCTTAGGGAAATGACTAATTTCAGTTCTGAGGCTAGAAATGTAAAAGATGAACCTGGAATATCCTGTTTTATTAGAAATTAAGAACTACACTAGCATATTAAAGGATTAATAAACCAACTTTGTAAGGACTTTCCACTGGCCCAAGATTAGACAATTTGAGCATCAAGAAGCATAACAACTGAAAAGTAGTATGTACAGCAAATATTTTAAAACTGAGTACATAAGGGTACTAAAAAATAATATTTCAATGGTCATTTTCTGGAGGCTTCTAGGACATCAACTTTATTAATCATAAAACTGGCAACAGCCTTGGCCAGTTGGCTCAGTGGTAGAGCGTCAGCCTGGCGTACAGGAGTCCTGGGTTCGATTCCCGGCCAGGGCACACAGGAGAAGCGCCCATCTGCTTCTCCACCCCTCCCCCTCTCCTTCCTCTCTGTCTCTCTCTTCCCCTCCTGCAGCGGAGGCTCCATTGGAGCAAAGATGGCCCCGGGAGCTGAGGATGGCTCTGTGGCCTCTGCCTCAGGAGCTAGAATGGCTCTGGTTGCAACACAGCAACGCCCCAGATGGGCAGAGCATTGCCCCCTGGTGGGTATGCCAGGTGGATCCCGGTCTGGTGCATGCGGGAGTCTGACTGCCTCCCTGTTTCCAACTTCAGAAAAAAACAAAACAAAACAAAACAAAACTGGCAACAAAAGGAAAAAGTAAACATTTATCCTGCCTGACTGTATTTCAAAGAATCCAGAATTGATGAGAAAGTTCTTCATTATAAAAGAATTCAAGCTTAGCCCTGGCCTGATAGTTCAGCTGGTTAGAGTGATATCCCTATATGCCGAGATTGTTGGTTCCATCCCCAGTCAGGGCACATAAAAGAACAAATCAATGAATGCATGAATAAGTGGAACAACAAATCAATCTTTCTCTCTCTCTCTCTCTCTCTTTGTCTCTCTTTTTTTCTCTCTTTCTCTAAAAATCAATACATTTAAAATATTTTAAGCTCTGAAAGAATGGCAGAATAGGAAAATCTCCATTTCATGAAGGAACAGTCTGGGTTATAGAAATGCTTTAATCCAAATGAAAGTTGTATGGTTGCATAATTTATTAATATTTATCTAGCAATTCACTTAGTTTTTGTGCATTTTATTGTATGAATTTAATAATTTTACCTCAATTTAAATACTATACTTCAAATTTTTTAAAATCATCACTGTGCCTTCCAATGAGGTGTATTAGGAGGTACACAGCACCCTATGAAATATCCTTACCAAAAGATTGAACCTGAATCTTACAAGGGCTTTGTATGTAACTACCACCTTACAAAAAATAAAGGGGGCAGAGGAACATATTAAATGATACCAATAGGATACAACCAGACAAATTTAGAATATGGCACATTCTACAGGACAAGTGACATCGTTTCTTCAATGAATTAATAATATTGTATAAAAGAGAAAGGGAAGGGGGAAGGAAGGGTAATAGATTAAATGACACTTAAAGGACATTAATCAAAACGATACCTGGACTTTGGGTCTTGATTCTAGAAAACCAATTGTAAAAAGCCATTTTTTGAGACAACCAGGAAAATCTGAACACAGATTGGGTATTATATGATATTAAGGAATTAGTATTAATTTTACTAGGTGTGATAATGGCTTTTTTTTTTTTTTTTTTTTAGCAAGCGAGCAAGAGAGAGAGAGAAGCATCAACTTCCAGGGCTCCAGCGAGCCAGTGACCTGTTGCTCAAGCCAGCGACCACAGGATCATGTGATCCCACACTCAGGCTGGTGAGCTTAAGCTCAAGCCTGATGAGCTGGCGCTGACCTCAGGGTTTCCAACCTGGAACCTCAGCATCCAAGGTCCACATGCCACTACGGGTCAGGCTTGTGTCCTTTAAGTCTGTATCTTAGTAGATACTTAAGTATTTATGGATTAAATTATGTGACTTGCTTTAAAATGCAAAAAATAAAAATAAAAAAATACGAAGAAAAAAATACTAAGGAGAATAAATTAAATAAGAAAGCCAAACTAGTAATAACTGTTGAAGATGAGTATTAGATAAACTAGGACTCATGACACTATTCTCTTTATTTTTGTGTATATTATTAAGCTATTAAGTTATTAAGCTCCAAAATCACCCTTCTATACCGTTTGATTCTGGGTATGAGTTTCCACCAACACTGCCGCTTTACCAGCGGCTCCCTGTTCGACTCTGCCTATAGGGGGCGCTACAGGGAAACTACTCAGCTTTAAGGACTGACGCACTTTTCTGTTCTTCCAGTTCCTTCTGGCAGCCTCCTACTTCTGTCGGCCTGCCCTCAGGAGTGTTTCTCCACCTTCGCACCAGCACTGCCTTTTCCTGTCTCTAGCGCTGAATCCAGTTTGGCCATTTCCAACCTTCACAGAACTTGTCTCATCGTACCCCCATCGGAAACACCAGCATGAGGTGAGCAGCGCCCCCTCCTCTTGACGTCTGGGGTCCAGCCCTGGTGGAGCCCTTGCTCAAAGCTTCTAAGTCGTAATAATTCTATTATCTTTCCGTTATACTCCAGCCCTGGGGGTGGTACCAGCTTTTTGCGATTACTTTCTTTATGATACCTTACCATTCTCTTTTCACCATTTGAGTTACCTACTTTGTAGCTACTTAACGGTCATTTTTTTTTTACCTCACATCACGTCTGTTCAAATATCTAATACGGCGTCTGCCTCCTGAGGGGTTTCTGACCAAGTAGTACACTAACACAGGAGCCATTGCTTGAAGGCTGCTTCCAGGGGTTCACTCCCCAGCATTTCTGGGTGGTCACATGAATGGCAGAGCTTACTACAGTAGTACAGCCGGATCCGGTGGCAAGAGAAACCCTCAGGCAAAGTAATGGGAGCTGGTGATTGGAAATTGGGACTATTTGGCCCTGGCCGGTTGGCTCAGTGGCGTGCAGAAGTCCCGGGTTCGATTCCCGGCCAGGGTACACAGGAGAAGCGCCCATCTGCTTCTCTACCCCCCCTCCTTCCTCTCTGTCTCTCTCTTCCCCTCCCGCAGCCAAGGCTCCATTGGAGTAAAGATGGCCCGGGCGCTGGGGATGGCTCCTTGGTCTCTGCCCCAGGCGCTAGAGTGGCTCTGGTCGCGGCAGAGCGATGCCCCGGAGGGGCAGAGCATCGCCCCCTGGTGGGCAGAGCATAGCCCCCTGGTGGGCGTGCTGGTGGATCCCGGTTGGGCGTATGCGGGAGTCTGTCTGACTGTTTCTCTCCGTTTCCAGCTTCAGAAAAATACAAAAAGAAAAAGAAAAAGAAAAAGAAAAGAAAATTGGGACTATTTGAGCTGAAGTGATAGGAGTGGAGACAAGGTGAGGGTGTCTGTGTGTGTGGCATGGCTGTTTGCTACACGGCCACATGTCTTATAAAAATTTGATTTCTGGCCCTAGCCAGTTAGCACAGTCGACTCAAAGCTCGTCCCAAATGACAAGGTTGCCGTGCTGGTTCGAACCCCGGTTAGGGCACACATGGGAAACAACTACTTAATATACAACTGAGTGGAATAACAAATGAACGCTTCCCTTTCCCTTCTCCCCCCTCTCTATTACTCTCTGCGTCTCTAAGAAAAATAAAATTTTAAGCTCTGGCAGGATAGTTCTGTTGGTTGGAGCCCCAACCAGCAGCGTGGAGAAGGTTGCTGGTTAGATTCCCAGTCAGGGCACATACAGGTGCCCCTCTATGTTCCTGTCTCTCTCTCCTTGCTTCTCCTGCACTCCACCAAAAATTAATTTCTAGGCCCTGGCCGGTTGGCTTGGCGGTAGAGCGTCGGCCTGGCGTGCGGGGGACCCGGGTTCAATTCCCGGCCAGGGCACATAGGAGAAGCGCCCATTTGCTTCTCCACCCCCCCTCCTTCCCCTCTGTCTCTCTCTTCCCCTCCCGCAGCCAAGGCTCCATTGGAGTAAAGATGGCCCGGGCGCTGGGGATGGCTCCTTGGTCTCTGCCCCAGGCGCTAGAGTGGATCTGGTCACGGAAGAGCGATGCCCCGGAGGGGCAGAGCATCGCCCCCTGGTGGGCAGAGCGTCGCCCCCTGGTGGGCGTGCCGGGTGGATCCCGGTCAGGCACATGCGGGAGTCTGACTGTCTCTCCCCGTTTCCAGCTTCAGAAAAATACAGAGAAAAAAAAATTAATTTCTAATTACACAAGCAGTCATTATCCTTGAAAACAAACTTAGTTATTAAACATAAGGGTAAGATCCTCTCAATCACCATCCCCAATCCTGATTCCCTGAGGTAACAACTTTTTTTTTTATCTTATTTTTATTAATTTTAATGAAGTGACATTGATAAATCAGGGTACATATGCTCCGAGAAAACATCTCCAGATTATTTTGACCTTTGATTATGCTGCATACCCCTCACTCAAAGTCAAATCATCCTCCGACACCTTCTATCTGGTTTTCTTTGTACCCCTCCCCTCCCCCAACCCCCTCCATCTCCTTCCTCGCCCCCTCCCCACCCCTCCACCCCACTCCCTGTTACCATTACATTCTTGTCCATGTCTCTGAGTCTCATTTTTATGTCTCATCTATGCATGGGTTCATATAGTTCTTAGTTTTTTCTGATTTACTAATTTCACTCCGTATAATGTTATCAAGGTCCATCCATGTTATTGTAAATGATCCGATGTCATAATTTCTTATGGCTGTGTAGTATTCCATAGTATATATGTCCCAAAGTTTTTTAATCCACTCGTCCTCTGACGGACACTTGGGCTGTTTCCAGATCTTCACTATTGTGAACAATGCTGCTATAAACATGGGGGTATATTTCTCCTTCCGGAACCGTTCTATGGTGTCCTTGGGGTATATTCTCAAAAGTAGGATGGCTGGTTCGATTTTCAATTTTTTGAAGAATCTCCATACTGTTTTCCACAGAGGCTGCACCAGTCTGCATTCCCACCAGCAGTGTAGGAGGGTTCCCTTTTCTCCACATCCTCGCCAGCACTTATTCTGTGTTGTTTTGTTGATAAGCGCCATTCTAACCGGTGTGAGATGATATCTCATTGTGGTTTTAATTTGCATTTCTCTAATGATTAGTGATGTTGAGCATTTTTTCATAGACCTATTGGTCATCTGTATATCCTCTTTGGAGAAGTGTCTATTCATTTCTTTTGCCCATTTTTTGATTGGATTGTTTGTCTTTCTGGTGTTGAGATTTACAAGTTCTTTATAAATTTTGGTTATTAACCCCTTATCAGACATACTGTCAAATATGTTCTCCCATTGTGTAGTTTGTCTTTTTATTCTGTTCTTATTGTCTTTGGCTGTGCAAAAGCTTTTTAGTTTGATATAGTGCCATTTGTTTATCCTGTCTTTTATTTCCCTTGCCCGTGGAGATAAATCAGCAAATATATCACTGTGAGAGATGTCGGAGAGCTTACTGCCTATGTTTTCTTCTGAGATGCTTGTGGCCTGACCTGTGGTGGCGCAGTAGGCTTATGGTTTCACGCCTTACATTTAAGTCTTTTATCCATTTTGAGTTTATTTTTGTGAATGGTGTAAGTTGGTGGTCTAGTTTCATTTCTTTGCAGGTTGCTGTCCAATTTTCCCAACACCATTTGTTGAAGAGGCTGTTTTTACTCCACTGTATGCCCTTACCTCCTTTGTCAAAAATCAGTTGTCCATAGAGCTGTGCGTTTATTTCTGGGTTCTCTGTTCTGATCCATAGATCTATGTGCCTGTTCTTATGCCAGTACCAGGCTGTTTTGAGTACAATGGCCTTGTAATATAGCTTGATATCAGGAAGTGTGATACCTCCCCTTTTATTCTTCTTTTTTAAGATTGCTGAGGCTATTCGTGTTCTCTTTTGGTTCCATATAAATTTTTGGAATATGTGATCTATATCTTTAAAGTATGTCATTGGTATTTTAATTGGTATTGCATTGAATTTATAAATTACTTTGGGTAATATAGACATTTTAATGATGTTTATTCTTCCTAACCATGAGCATGGTATATGCTTCCACTTGTTTGTATCTTCCTTGATTCCTTTTATCAATGTTTTAAAATTTTCCGAGTACAAGTCTTTAGTCTCCTTGGTTAAGTTTACTCCTAGGTACTTTATTTTTTTGGTTGTAATTGTGAAGGGGATTGTTTCCTTAATTTCTCTTTCTGACTGTTCATTGTTGGTGTATAAAAATGCCTCTGATTTCTGAGTATTAATTTTATATCCTGCCACCTTGCTGAATCATTTATCAGGTCCAGTAGTTTTTTGACTGAGACTTTAGGATTTTCTATATACAATATCATATCATCTGCAAATAATGATAGCTTTACTTCTTCTTTTCCAATTTGGATGCCTTTTATTTCTTCTTCTTGTCTGATTGCTGTGGCTAGGACTTCCAGGACTATGTTGAATAAGAGTGGTGAAAGGGGGCACCCCTGCCTTGTTCCTGATCTTAAGGGGATTGCTTTTAATTTTTGCCCATTGAATATGATGTTGGCTGTGGGTTTGTCATAGATGGCTTTTATCATGTTGAGGTATGTTCCCTGTATTTCCACTTTGCTGAGAGTTTTGATCATGAATGGGTGCTGGATTTTATCAAATGCTTTTTCTGCATCTATTGAAATTATCATGTGGTTTTTCTCCTTCCTTTTGTTTATGTGATGAATAACATTGATAGATTTGCGAATATTGTACCAGCCTTGCCTCCCCAGAATAAATCCCACTTAATCATGGTGTATTATTTTTCCATATATTGTTGGATCCGGTTTGCTAATATTTTCTTGAAGATTTTAGCATCTATATTCATCAGGGATATTGGCCTATAATTTTCTTTGTGTTGTCTTTGCCTGGTTTTGGAATCAGAATTATGCTTGCCTCATAAAAGGAGCTTGAAGTCTTCCTTCCTCTTGAATTTTTTGAAATAGCTTGACAAGGATAGGAGTTAGTTCTTTAAATATTTGGTAGAATTCACTTGTGAAGCCATCTGGCCCAGGACTTTTCTTTGTTGGGAGTTTTTTGATAACTGTTTTGATCTCATTTGGTGTAATCAGTCTGCTTAGGTTTTCTGATTCTTCCAGATTGATTTTTGGAAGATTGTATGTTTCAAGGAATTTGTCCATTTCATCTAAGTTGTCTAGTTTTTTGGCATACAATTCTTCATAGTATTTTCTTTCATTCCTTTGTATTTCTGTTCTGTCAGTTGTTATTTCTCCCCTCCCATTTCTAATTTTATTTATTTGAGTCTTCTCTCTCTTTTTCTTGGTGAGTCTAGTTAAAGGTTCATCAATCTTGTTTACCTTTTCAAAAAACCAGCTCCTAGTTTCATCGATACTCTGTATTGTTTCTTTAGCCTCTATGTCATTTATTTCTGCTCTGATCTTTATTATTTTCTTCCTTCTACTACATTTAGGGTTTACTTGCTGTTCTTTTTCTACTTCTTTTAGATGCAGGGTTAAGGTGTTTATTTGAGCTTTTTCTATCTTCTCAAAGTGTGCCTGTAGTGCTATGAACTTCCCTCTCAGTACTGCTGTTGCTGTGTCCCATAAATTTTGAGTTGTTGTATGCTCATTATCATTCATTTCTAGGAATTTTTTTATTTCTTTTATCTCATTCTTAATCCATTTGTTATTTAACAACCTGCTATTTAGTTTCCATGTGTTTGAGAATTTTTGAGCTTTTCTGTTGTAGTTGATTTCTAGTTTCATGCCATTGTGATCAGAGAAAGTGCTTGATATGATTTCAATCTTCTTAAATTTGTTGAGACCAATTTTGTGCCCTAACATGTGGTCTATCCTAGAGAACGTACCATGAGCACTTGAAAAGAATGTATATTCTGCTGCTTTAGGGTGAAAGATTCTGTAGATATCTATTAAATCGAGTTGATGTAGTGTGTCCTTTAAGTCTGCTGTTTCTTTGTTAATTTTCTTTCTTGAGGATCTATCTAGTGATGTTAGTGGGGTATTAAAATCCCCTACTATTATAGTGTTGCTATTGATCTCGCTCTATATCCATCAAAGTCTGCTTTATATATTTAGGTGCTCCTATATTAGGTGCGTAGATATTTATAATAGTTATATTTTCCTTTTGGATTGCTCCGTTTATCATTATGTAGTGGCCTTCTTTATCTCTTACTATATTCTTTGTTTTAAAGTCTGTTTTGTCTAATATAAGTATTGCTACTCCAGCTTTTTTTTTTCATTTCCATTTGCATGAAATTTTTTTTCCATCCTTTTACCTTCTGCCTATGTGCATTTTTTGTTTTAAGGTGTGTCTCTTGTAGACAACATATGTATGGGTCCTGTTTTCTTATCCATGCAGCTACCCTATGTCTTTTGATTGGATCATTTAATCCATTTACATTTAAGGTTATTATTGATATGTAGTTGTTTATTGCCATTTTATTCTTTAAAGCTCTATTCCTCTTTTGCTATATTCTTTTCCCACTTTGATCTGTTTACACCATGCCCCTTAACATTTCCTGCAGCTTTGGTTGGTTGTAATGAATTCCTTGAGGTTTTTTTTTGTCTGGGAAACTTTTTATTTCTCCTTCAATTTTAAACAATAGCCTTGCTGGATAAAGTAGTCTTGGTTGTAAGTTCTTTTTCTGCATTACTTTGAATATTTCTTGCCATTCCCTTCTGGCTTCAAGTGTTTCTGTTGAGAAGTCAGATGTCATTCTTATGGGGGCTCCTTTGTAGGTGATAACCTTTCTTTCTCTCACAGCTTTTAATATTTTCTCTTTATCACTTAACTTTGGTATTTTAATTATGATGTGTCTTGGTGTAGGTTTCTTTGGATTTCTTTTTAGTGGAGTTCTCTGTTCTTCTTGAATTTGTGAGAGTTTCTCTTGCATTAATTTAGGGAAGTTTTCAGCTATGATATGATTGAACAAAGCCTCTATCCCTTGTTCTTTCTCTTCTTCTTCAGGAACCTCTATAATGCGGATATTATTTCTCTTTATGTTGTCACAGAGCTTTCTAAGAATTTCCTCAGACTTTCTGAGTCTCTTTTCTTTTTTCTTCTCTGGTTTCATGCCTTCATTCCAGTTGTCATCCAATTCGCTGATTCGATCCTCAGCTCTATCCAACCTGTTTTTAATTCCTTCCATTGTGGTCTTCATTTCTGATATTGTATTTGTCATCTCCGACTGATTCTGTTTTAATATTTCAATATCCTTTTTTATACTTGCTATTTCTTTATTTAGGTGTTTGTGATAACCATCCATTGTTGTTCTAAGATCCCTAAGCATCCTTACAATCATCATTTTAAACTTCGCATCCGGAAGTTTGATTATTTCCATATCACTCAGTTCATCTCCTGAAGGTTTCTCTTGTGGTTTCATTTGGATTGCACTTCTTTGTCTTCTCATTGTGTCTGGGTGTTTGGGTGTTTTCTTTGTAGAGCTGGTTGAGTCTAGGCTTGGTGTAGTCTGCCTCCAGTTTTTTGTGGGGTTTTTTTGTATTTTTTCAAAGCTGGAAACAGGGTGGCAGTCAGACAGACTCCCGCATGCGCCCGACCGGGATCCACCTGGCATGCCCACCAGGGGGTGATGCTCTGCCCTTCTGGGGCGTCTCTCTGTTGCAACCAGAGCCATTCTAGCTCCTGAGGCAGAGACCACAGAGCCATCCTTAGCGCCCGGGAAAACTTTGCTCCAGTGGCGCCTTGGCTGCAGGAGGGGAAGAGAGAGACAGAGAGGAAGAAGACGGGGAGGGGTAGAGAAGCAGATGGGCGCTTCTCCTGTGTGCCCTGGCCGGGAATCAAACCCGGGACTCCTGCACGCCAGGCCGACGCTCTACCACTGAGCCAACCTGCCAGGGCCTGCCTCCAGTTTTTACTTGTGTTGTTTTTACGTCTTCTTGGGTTGGCATCAGCTATTATTTGTAATCCACTTTAGAATTTGGGCTTCTTTGAAGTCTTAATTTGTTTGTTTTCTTAACAGGTGATTGTTTTGTTTGCTGATCTCAGCAGGGGGCTTATTTGAAACTGTATCCAGGAATGTGGTGGGCGTAATCTGAGGCTCTGAAGGCCTCTTCTGCCAGTTAATCTCTCTGGGGGAGGGTTGCTTTCTCAGCTTCAGTAGGGGGAGGTGTATCTCAGATCTCTATGGAGAACTGAGTTACTGCCCCTCTTCCCCACTTCTTGTTTTCAGCTGTTTCTTGTTGTGCTGATTGGAGCCGGAGAGATGTCTATATTTCTGTGACCTGGAAGTACTTTTGTATTTTGCTTTGTGGAAGGATCAGGCCTTTCCCCAGTTATGGCCGCCTCCAGCACTGAATGAGTCAGCTTTTCATGTCATCACCTATATTCCTCTCCCCCTCACCATCTGTCTCTCTCACTCTCCTTTCTATTTGGAAGACAAGCGGGCCCTTTCAATACACCTCGTTCCCTGGTCGCCAAGCAAGTGGCTGTGAGCAGTATTTACTGCTCTTTTTCTTGGAGTGAGAGCCCAGCCTCCCCCCTCCCTTCCTGTAAGCAGGGGAGATTCAGGTGCTCCCTACCAGGTTTGTTGTGGCTTCTTCTTTGCTCCTTGGTTTTTTAAAGCTGTTCTTGTAGTCCAGATTTGGTTTTTCACGCTGATTGTTCATAAATTAGTTTATAATCTAGTTCGGTGGTATGAGCTGGGAGTCTGTGCATCTGCCTACTCCGCTGCCATCTTCAGGTCTCTCTTTTTTTTTAATTTTTTTTTACAGGGACAGAGAGTCAGATAGAAGGATAGATAGGGACAGACAGACAGGAACGGAGAGAGATGAGAAGCATCAATTATCAGTTTTTTCGTTGCAACACCTTAGTTGTTCATTGACTGCTTTTTCATATATGCCATGACCATGGGCCTTCAGCAGACTGAGTAACCCCTTGCTTGAGACAGTGACCTTGGGTCCAAGCTGGTGAGCTTTTTGCTCAAGCCAGATGAGCCCGCGCCGAAGCTGGCAACCTCGGGGTCTTGAACCTGGGTCCTTCTGCATCCCAGTCCGACGCTCTATCCACTGCGCCACCGCCTGGTCAGGCGGGTAACAACTCTTGTCAGTTATCATTTACATGTGCTGTTCTACATATGTGATTACTAAAACACATACGGTATTATTTTGTAGATTTTTTTGTTTTTATTTTATAGTATACATATCTTTTTGCAATTTGTTTTATTCACTGAAATATTTTGTCTTGGAAGTCATTCCAGGTTAGGTACATAGATCCACATAATTTTTTTAACTGCTGCATAATATTCCCCAGTGTGAATGTGCCATTGTTTATTTCACTGTTGCCCTGTGTTCTCTATAAACAAAATTCTGTGGTTAATATCCATGTCCTTGTGTATTTGTACCTTTTGGGGAGTGTTTCTCTTCTACAAGGTAGTAGAAATGCTGGGTCAAAGAGAATGCATATTTTATTTATTTATTTATATATTGCTGGGATGAATAAGTTATGTTTGATTTTTTTTTATTTATTCATTTTTTTTAGAGAGGGGAGAGAGAGAGAGAGAAGGGGGGAGGAGCAGAAAGCATCAACTCCCATATGTGCCTTGACCAGGCAAGCCCAGGGTTTTTTTTGAACCGGCAACCTCAGCGTTTCCAGGTTGACACTTCATCCACTGCGCCACCGCAGGTCAGGCTGTTTGATTTTTTAAATATACATTTTTGTTCCTATCCTTCCACCTCCTCCCCTAAGACAATCATCAGCTTGTTTAGTGGTGGGATTCAGCTGGTTGGTACCAGTTCAGCAGAACCAAACCCTAATTTTTTGTTGAGTTTGGTGAACCAGTTGTTAAAATGGCACTTGTAATCAGGGTTCTCTCTAAGGTGGGTGCCTGGGTAGCTGCCCAACGTGGAAATCACAAACTTACATTCCTTCTTCTTTTTTAACATTCATCTGCACAACAGCGTATTCTAAGTGCCCATAGTAATGTTCATTCCGTCCATAGGTGAAAAAAATTGTAAGTGAAGGCGTCAATCAAAAAGCAATATGGAAATATCTTAAATAACAGTTTTATTGTTTTTTGTCAGGTATTATTTAATATCTTTTCATTAATATTTTAAAACTCTTATAACATTTAGTTTTGTGTACTTCTTTTATTGTTCTTATTTACATATTAAATAATAAACTACCTTTCAATATATTGTTTTATTGTACTTTACTTTTTTTGTGGCAGAGACAGAGAGAGTCAGAGAGAGGGACAGATAGGGACAGACAGACAGGAAGGGAGAGAGATGAGAAACATCAAGTCTTCGTTGCGGCTCGTTAGTTGTTCATTGATTGATTTCTCATATGTGCCTTGACCGGGGGGCTACAGCAGACCGAGTGACCCCTTGCTCGAGCCAGTGACCTTGGGCTCAAGCTGGTGAGCCTAGCTCAAACCAGATGAGCCTGCGCTCAAGCTGGTACCTTGGAGTCTCGAACCTGGGTCCTCCACATCCCAGTCCAACACTCTATCCACTGTGCCACCGCCTGGTCAGGCTATTTTTTTATACTTAAAATGGTCATTAGGGCAGACAACTGGTTGTTAAATTATTTGAATCCCACCACTGAGCTTGTTCTCTATGAGTCTGTTTCTATTTTGTTTTTTTTTATTATTTATTTTGTTTTTTAATTAATGTATTATTTTTTTCAATAATTATTTTTTAAGTGAAAGGAAGGGAGATAGACAGACTCCCATATGCGCCCTGACCGGGGTCCACCTGGCAACCCCCATCTGAGGCTGATGCTCGAATCAAATGAGCTGTGCTTAGTGTCTGAGGCCAATGCTGAAATCAATTGAACCACTGGCTGTGAGAGGAGAAGAGAAAAAGAAGAGGGAGAAGAGCAGATGGTTACTTCTCATGTATGCCTTGACTGGGAATTGAACCCACAATGTCTGCATGCTGGTGTGATGCTCTTTCCACTGAGCAAGCCAGCCAGGGTTCATTTATTTTGTTTTTTTAGATTCCACATATAAGTGAAGATCATATGGTATTTTGTCTTTCTGTATCTGATTTATTTCACTTAACATAACACCCTGTAGGTCTGTCCACGTTGTTGCAAATGGCAAGATTTCATTCTTTTTTATGGCTGAGTAATATTCCATTATAAATATGTACCATATCTTTATTCATTCATCCATTGATGGATGACACCTGGTTGTCTCCATATCTTCGCTATTGTAAATAATGCTGCAATGAACATAGGGGAGTATATACCTTTTTGAATTAGTGTTTTTGTATTCTTTGGATAAATATCCAGAAGTGGAATTTCTGGATCATGTGGCATTGATATATATTGTCTGTTTTAGTGCCAGTATTATATAGTATTTTGATTATTGTAGCTTTGTATTTTCTATTATTGTTCAAGGAGCACGATACTTCTCACTTTGTTCTTTTTCAAGATTTCTTTGGCTGTCTGTTCATGGTCTTTTGTGGTTCTCTGAATTTTAGGATTACTTCTAGTTCTGAGAAGAACCCCATAGGTAATTTAATAGAGATTGCATTGAATCAGTGTATTACTTTAGGTAGTAAGGACATTTTAACAATATTAATTTTTGCAATCCATGAGCAAGGTATATTCTTCCATTTATTTGTATCTTATTCAATTTCTTTTTCCAATTTTTTTTATTGAATTTATTGGGATGACATTGGTTAATAAAATTATATAGGTTTCAGGTGTACAATTCTATACTACATTATCAAATATATTGTGTTGTGTGTTTAACACCCCAAGTACTCCTTCCATCACCATTTATCCCCCCTATACTCTCTTTTATTTCCCTCATCCCCTTTCAATTCAATGTGTTACAATTTTCAGCAGCGTACAGGTCTTCACCTTTTGGTTAAATTTATTCCTATGTATTTTATACTTTCTGATGCAATGGTAAATGGGATTGCTTTATTAATTTTCTCTTCTGATCATATTGGTATATAGAAACACAACAGATGTCTCTTTATTGATTCTGTATCCTGCAACTTTACTGAAGTTATTTGATTAGTTCTAATCATTTTTTTTTTTTAGTATTATGTTGTGTGCAAATAATGAGATTTTTATTTTTTCCTTTCCTATTTGTTTTTGTGACATAGACAGAGAGACAGAGAGAGGGACTGTCGGTCAAATACATTTGCAAATATGATGTATATGTTTGCTTGCTTATAGTTTGCATTGGATGTGGGGAGACAGGCTGTAAGCAGGCCAGATCATTACAGCCTAAGGCAGGGGTCCCCAAGATCATTACAGCCTAAGGCAGGCTGCATGCAGCCCCCTGAGGCCATTAATCCGGCCCCCCCTGCACTTCCACAAGAGGCACCACTTTCATTGGTGGTTAGTGAGAGGAGCACAGGATGCATCCTCCTCCTGTGCGCCTGGAGTACTGTATGTGGCGGTGCCACCACAAAGCACAGCGTCGCTCACTTACAGTACTACTTCTGGTGACGCGGGATTCATGCATCACGGCTCCAGAAGTGCATCATATCACTTGTTACAGCTAGCAGTGACAAATATGGAACCGAACATTGACCATCTCATTAGCCAAAAGCAGACCCATAGTTCCTATTGAAATACTGGTCAGTTTGTTTATTTAAATTTACTTGTTCTTTATTTTAAATATTGTATTTATTCCTGTTTTGTTTTTTTACTTTAAAATAAAATATGTGCAGTGTGCATAGGGATTTGTTTATAGTTTCTTTTTATAGTCCAACCCCCCAATGGTCTGAGGGACAGTGAACTGGCCCCATGTGTAAAAAGTTTGGAGACCCCTGGCCTAAGGCTTAGTTTTAAGACTAAGCCTTTCCCACCCTTTTTGATGTGGGGTGGTGCACTCTGAGGAGGAATCTCATTATGCCTCAGATAAGTGACTTTGTATCAGAGACTTCCTTGTTTGTATATTGGATTAAAGGATTTTTTAAAATTTATTTATTTTTTACAGAGACAGAGAGTGAGTCTGAGAGAGGGATAGGGACAGACAGACAGGAATGGAGAAAGATGAGAAGCATCAATCATTAGTTTTTCATTGCGCGTTGCAACACCTTAGTTGTTCATTGATTGCTCCCTCATATGTGCTTTGACCGTGGGCCTTCAGCAGACCGAGTGACCCCTTGCTGAACCAGCGACCTTGGGCTCAAGCTGGTGGGCTTTTTGCTCAAACCAGATGAGCCCGCGCTCAAGCTGGTGACCTCGGGGTCTCGAACCTGGGTCCTCCGCATCCCAGTCCAACGCTTTCTCCACTGCGCCACCACCTGGTCAGGATTAAAGGTTTTGATTTCTACAATATTGCTCTCTTGGTTCCTGAGATTAACATTAGAGAGAAGAGCAGATAAAGGCAAGAAGAGGCAGCCAAGATGGCAGAATGCTGAAAGATAAGCCAGTTAGTGCAGAGTTCATGCAGAGAGAAGGAGATGGGGAACAAAGGAGAATGAGGCTGGTGAGGTAGACACCTTTGATTCTAGGAAACTCGGATAAGTCAGTAGCTTTGTGAGCACTGAATGAGTGGGTTTTGGAGCCCAGTGTATGTAGTGTGCATTTTTACTTGCCCTCTGGGAGCAAGCTAGGATTAAAGATAATGGCCCACCAGTTTGTGGCTCTGTTGTTTCATTAAGGTCTGTCCGAATCCAATGCGATTCCTGCATGGGCCATGCAGCTATATGATGGTGGCCGTGCCTACTGGCTTTACAGGGACAGATAGGGACAAACAGACAGATAGGGAGAGAGATGAGAAGCATCAATTCTTTGTTGCAGCACCTTAGTTGTTCATTGATTGCTTTCTCATAGTGCCCTGATGGGTGGGGGGTGGGGGTGGGAGAGGCTATAGCAGAGTCAGTGACCCCTTGCTCAAGCCAGCGACCTTGGGCTCAAGCTGGTGAGCCTTGCTTAAACCAGTTGAGCCTGCGCTGAAGCTGGTGACCTAGGGTTTTGAACCTGGGTCCTCAGCATCTTGGTCCAACGCTCTATCCGCTGTGCCACCGCCTGAGTCAGGCTCTTCCTTTCCTATTTGGATGCCTTTTATTTCTTTGTGTTGTCTGATTACTGGGGCTAAGAGAATACATATTTTAAAACTTGCATTAGATGTTAAAAATATGTCCTCCAAAATGTGTAGTTCCAGTTTACAAACTATGATACTGTGAGTTACAAGAAATACGTATTTGACCTTCCAGGTTTCTGCCAAAGAGCTCCTAAAACCCTTGGAATTTCCTAAATTGCAGAGCAACCGGGGTGTCTTTTGTTATTTTAATGAGGTGACTTAGAATGACCAGAAGGAAGGGGGCTCCTTAGTAGTGAGGCCAACCAGGTGATTAGAGGGTTGGAGCTTTTAGTCCCACCCCCTGGCCTCTGGGGAGAAGAGATGGTTGGAAGTTGAATCAATCAACAGTGGCCAGTGAGTTAATCAGTCATGCCTATGTAATGAAGCCTCCATAAAATGCCCCCAAAATGCAGGGTTCAGAGAACTTCCAGGTTGGTGAACGAGTGGAGATTTGTGATGAGTGGTGCTACTGGAGAGGGCATGGAACCTACTCGCCTTTTTCCCACACCTTGCCCTGTGCATGTCTTCCATCTGCCTGTTCCTGAGTCACATCCTTTTATGATAAACCGATAATCTAGTAAGTACAATAAATGTTTCTCTGAGCTCTGTGAGCTGCTCTAGCAAATTAATTGAACCTAAGGAGGGGGTCCCTGGAACCTAGCCAGTTGGTCAGAAGTATGGTTAATAGCCTCGGTTTGGTGACTGCGTCGGAAGTGGGGGTTAGGGGATAGGGGCAATCTTGTAGGACTGAACCCTTAAATCTGTGGGTTCTGTTGCTGTATCCAGAGTGTCAGAATTGAGTTAAATTCTTAGACATCTTGCTGGTGTCTATTACTCGATGTCGTGTGGGTAGCCTCCCCTTCTCCCATATACTTTGGAGTTGAGTCCTAGAATCCCAAAGAGTTTGTGTTAGTGAAATGGGAGTTGTTAGAATGGCCCTGGCTCACTAAAACATGTGGTTTGGGAAGAGAAAGGATGAAAGGGTGGCGGATGAAGAGGCTTGATTCTTGGGTGGCCACGTGGTCACTCATGGTGTGGAGCAGCAGCTGTTTTGCAATCAGTTACTAAAGCGGGATCCAACCCCCACGGAGCTGATTCACTGGATGCATACAGAAATGCAAACTAGTAAGAAAAAGGAAAAAATTCTATCTCCCTGGTTATTGTTATCTGTACTAGCTGAACTAAAAGTAAAGAGAATGCTGAGTTGAACTTTGATGCTAGACCAAGCTCTGATTTTATTGAGTCAAGAATTTTGGCCTCAAAGCTACCAGGGTAAAAATCAATCTGGAGTAAAGTCAAAACCAAAAAGCTGGAAACCAGGGGGTATTGTGTGAAGGAATTGTTCATTTTGTAGATCAGCATCACTAGCTTACTGAGGAACCTTTATATACTGAAGTGGGTTGTGAGAATAACTAATTTGGGGGCTGTGGTTTTGAATGTTGCAGAATGGGAGAGCCTGTTTGGGTTGATACAGGACCTACAGTTTACTATTGAATAATCATCGATGGTTATATGTGATCCAGACACAGGAAGTTATTTCCTGAAGTACACAGCCAGCAGGCTGAACTGGATAAAAGCCACTGGAAGGTCTGTTTGCCTAGAGAAGGGGGAACTGCCCAGCTCCCCCTATAAACACCAAATGGAACAGCCCAGATGAAAGCAGCTGATAATGCTTCCTTCCTCTGCAAGCCGTGTGGGACTGACTTCATGATAACCGGGATATTCACCTACCGAATATGCCTGTTATTCAGGTCATAGCAAATGCTGTGGTGGAGAGGGCCCCTTTAACATGAGCATTCATAAAACCTTACGTTGTGAAGTCGAAAAACGGTTTGGTAAACCTATAGAATTTGCTGTCTCAGCTTCCCTTGTGGGTCTGCAGATGCTAATAAACACATTAGGTTAATTAACAAGAGAATGGGAATAGGCTGAGTGCAGAGTTTTGGGCAGTGTTTTTCAACCACCCTGCTGCAGACCGGTCTGCCAGCAATTTCTTGCAGGTCTGCGAAAGAGTTAACCACCCTGACGCTGTATGAAGATTATAGACCCAATGATTTTAGTCGAATTCGCTTCTGCTCAGGGTGATTTCTGCCTTAGCAGTCCCAGAAATAATTCTATTTTCACCGGTCCTCAAGTGTAAAAAGGTTGAAAATCACTGGTTTAGGGATTCTTCCCAACTAGGTGGAAATTTTTAAAAGGTTAGGAAGAAATAAAGGTGGATAGAACGAAGATTGATAGAGGCAAAGAGGAAACAAAAGAATTACAGGACTCGTCAGGGTGGGACTCTTTAGATGGTTATTAAGAAATGGGATGAGCCCTGGCCAAGTAGCTTAGTTGGTTAGAGCATTGTTTGGATGCACCAATGGTTAAGGGTTCAGTCCCCAGTCAGAGCACATAAAAGAATTACCAATGAATGCATAAATAAGTAGAACAACAAACCGTTTCTCTCTCAAATCAATAAAAAAAAATTTTTTTTTTAAAGAAATGGTATAGCCCTGGCCAGATAGCTCGGCTGTTTAGAGCATCATCCTAAAACATAGAAGGTGGCAAGTATGAGATACCCAGTTAGGGCACAGAGAGGAACAGATCAGTGTTTCTGTCTGTCTCTCTCTCCCTGCCTCTCTCTAAAATCAATAAATAATAAATTTTAAAAAAAAGAAATGGGGTAAATAAAATGGATGTTGATGTTGATTTTAATACAGCATTACCTAAGTTTGAGCAGGCCAAAGGGACCCCTCCCCATTGGTCCCTGTAAGGCTAGGGGCTGCTGCAGCCATTATGGCCATTCACATGCAGTTTCACATTAAATTCGGGCAGATGATAAAGAAACGGTGGCCTGACCTGTGATGGCGCAGTGGATACAGCGTCGACCCGGAACTCTGAGGTTGCCGGTTCAAAACCCTGGGCTTGCCTGGTCAAGGCACGTATGGGAGTTGAGCTTCCTGCTCCTCCCCCCTTTCTAGTTCTCTCTCCCTCCTCTCTAAAAATGAATAAATAAAAACCTTAAAAAAAAAAAAAAAGAAACGGTGGAGTCGGAGGATGGTGGACCATTCTGTTTATTGGTGTCTCACCAAGACAGGCAAGCCACAAGAAAAGCCAAGGGATCTGGAGGAGAGAAAGCAGAAATCCTCCTGCACCTCTCAGTGGTGGGGGCAGAATCTCCCTTCCAGTAAACATTAGCAAGACAATGGCCCCTCCCAATCAGGAAGGCCACCTGCAACCTCACAGACCACTGTATCTGGTGTTGCCCAGCCCTCAATGCAAACCACAAGTGAGCAAACATATACATCATATTTACCAACTTATTTGACCAACAGTCCCGCAATATTAAAAGGCTCCAATTAAGTCTGCTCTATTTATTCCAACGTGGAAAAATTTTAAGAATTGGAAGGAAAAAATTGCAATGAGAAACCTGAGTAGCAATCGCTTGGCACAGAAGTTAGTTGTATATATTTTTATTTTTATTTTTATTTTTAGGTAAGAGGAAGGGAGATAGTGAGACAGACTCCTGCATCTTAAAACCTGGGTTGCCTGACCCAGGCAACCCCTGTTTTGGGCCAATGCTCGAATCCACCAACCTATTTTTAGTGCTTGAGGCTGATGCGCTGGGACCAACCCAGTTATCCTCAGTGCCTGGGGTCAATGCAGAACCAATGGAACCACTGGCTGCAGGAGGGAAAGAAAGGGGACAGAAAGGGGAAAGAGAAGCAGGTGGTTGCTGTTGCTTCTCTAGTGTGCCCTGACTGGGAATAAAATCTGGAACATCCATACTCTGAGCTAATGCTCTATCCACTGAGCCAACCAGTCAGGGTCAGCAGTTAGTTGTATTAATCAAGATAAGGATTGATGAAAGAGCCAGGGTCCTTTGGCTTGACCCCTCACTGGGGACCTAAAGCAGTTGCACAAAAGTGGGTAAAATGATCAAGAGGTAGAGGAGATGTTTCCAGGACTCCTTGACATGACAGCCCCACTAAGCTGTGGCACCAAAACCCATTGGTGAAGCCCAACCTTTGGCTAACTAGATTGAGAGAAAATAAAAATATCTAATAATTGATATGATTGTGAAAGTCTAAGCAAGTATTACTTGCTAAGTAAGTCTTAGCAATTTCAAAGTCTAAGAAATTGTGTCAACTTTGTACTTTTTATGGGAAGGGATAAATGTTCCTATGGTTTAGGAACATTTCCTATATCTAGTCTTGTAAAATCAAAACCTTTTGATGAAGTCTTAAAGGAGACAACAGTTAGGAGTGTGAGGGTTGGTGGAAATAAAGTAAAATGTTTGTAGGATAATTGGGATGTTTGACCAGGTTTTATGTGAAGTGGTTGAATTTTTTTTTTTGACTGAGGCATAATTGACATACAACATTATATTAATTTCAGGTGTACAATGTAATGATTTGACATTTTGTATATGTTAGGAAATACATCTTTCTTTATCTGGTTGTGTTATGTGGATGGGCTTGTATCCAACTGAGGAATATTTCTCTTACTGGGTATTGTAAAACAGGCATGTAAACCCGCCCTTCAAGCAGTATTAATTGGATGTGCTAAATGAAAACCAGTAAGATTGCTAGAGCCCACACAGTGTAGGATAGAAGCTAGAGTGCTGATGGGAACAGGTTCTCTGTGCAGTAGCTTAAACTGGGGTTTATGGCAAGAGCCGGTGAGGGCTTCCCTGTTACATCTGTTGGTTCTTTGGACAAGAGAATTTCCATTTGAGATATATACTGCTCACCAAAATTAGGGGATATTTCAAAATGAATATAGGGCCATAAAATATTCCCCAATTTTTGTGAGCAGTATATTTACTCTCATGTTATTGGAAATTTTTAATTGAAGCTATGACTGAAGGACATAAAGTGATCTTTTTAACAATGTTCATTTATTGGTTTTTGAGAGAGAGAGAGAGAGAGAAACATTGATTTGTTGTTCCACTGATTTACACATTCTTTGATTTATTCTTGTATGTGCCCTGACTGAGGATTGAACCACAAGCTTGGTGTTTCAGGTCGGTGCTCTAACCAACTGAGCTACCTGGGCAGGGCCTGTCATAAAGTGATCTTAAAACCTGAAATTAAAATATATATATATATTAAAATATTATATATATATATAATAAAAATAAGAAAATGTGAAATTGACGTGTCTAGGATGATGTTAGAGAAGTGCTATAATGGAAGTAGCGGTGCCCAGAAGAGTTCCATAATAGTGTGGAAATAGTTTATACAGGATTATGCTGCCTGTAGAATTCAAGGAGGAGATATTCACAAGTAGGGAGCCTCTTTTTCCCTAGGACTGACTTGAACTGTGTGAGGAGCTGCTGGATTTTATTGTTACTTGGACAGGGCCCTATAAAAGACTTTCGACTGACAAAGAGCTGCTTGGTTTGTGGGCAGCAGTTCCAAGGTGAATGGACAAAATCCCTTTTGGAAGGCCACCACTCTGACTGAAGATGGTAAAAACAGATCAGCTTAGCCTGACCAGGCGGTGGTGCAGTGGATAGAGTGTCAGGCTGGGATGCAGAGGACCCAGGTTCGAGACCCTGAGGTCGCCAGCTTGAGCACGGGCTCATCTGGTTTGAGCAAAAAGCTCACCAGCTTGGACCCAAGGTTGCTGGCTTGAGCAAGGAGCTACTTGGTCTGCTGAAGGCCCACGGTCAGGGCACATATGAGAAAGCAATCAATGAACAACTTAAGGTGTCAAAACAAAAAACTGATGATTGATGCTTCTCATCTCTCTCCGTTCCTGTCTGTCCCTATCTATCCCTCTCTCTGACTCTCTCTCTCTCTCTGTCCCTGAAAAAATACAAAAAAACTGGATCAGCCTAGTGTTCTGAATTACATACTTTTCCTCAGCAGTTATGGAAGGCTGAGACAGTGGTAAAAGACATGTTTGGTTTTTTTACTGACTCTTGGGCAGTGATCAATGGCCTGGCACTATGAGAATTTGAGGGGTGCGTTAAAGTAGAACATGTTGATGCACATTAGTAGAACTCCTTTCTAGGTTTGGAAGGTGACTGAAGTCCACAACCAGATATACCTGGGCGCTCCCTTGCGATAGCCACTTAGGTCCGTGAAATAGCAGACACTGGGGTCTGCAGCGATGCAGAGATGGGACTGATTCTAGCCATATTCCTGTTGCACCCTCTGAGGTACAAAATGTTAGTAGAACTGTTCTGTCAGCAAAAGAGAGAGGGGGCCAAAATGGCTATGTGGCAGATTCCTCGGAAGGAAAGCTCTGAACATAGCTGGCAAGTCAGACTGATGATGGTAACTCTAAGGCAGGGGTCCCCAAACTACGGCCCGCGGGCCACATGCGGCCCCCTGAGGCCATTTATCCGGCCCCTGCCGCACTTCCGGAAGGGGCACCTCTTTCATTGGTGGTCAGTGAGAGGAGCATAGTTCCCATCGAAATACTGGTCAGTTTGTTGATTGAAATTTACTTGTTCTTTATTTTAAATATTGTATTTGTTCCCCCCCTTTTTTTTTACTCTAAAATAAGATATGTGCAGTGTGCATAGGGATTTGTTCATAGTTTTTTTTTTATAGTCCGGCCCTCCAACAGTCTGAGGGACAGTGAACTGGCCCCCTGTGTAAACAGTTTGGGGACCCCTGCTCTAGGGGCTATAAATTGGGTCCTGAGAAGAGTAGAGACTAATGCTAAACTGGGCTTTGCTTCCCCGGAGGTAGATCCATATGCTCTGAGAGCTGTAAAAGGCCTGAAAGAAGATCCAATTTGGTTGGTCCACCATCATTTTTTCTAACCAAGGAATATACTTTGCAGCTCATAGTAGGCAGAGATATCCTCCTCAGAATAATAGATAATTGGAATGGACAAATAAAACAGCAGCTGTCTTAAAACGGGGATAGAAGCATGGAGGCCTGGCTTATATGCCTTCATAAATGTGCACTCACATACAACATGAACACGAGTGGGGCTAAAGGAGTGTTCCCACTGGGTAGATTTTTCTTTTTTTGGTGGATCTGGGGAAGACTTTTAACCCCTACTTGATAAGATAGTAGCAGGACCAGGGCTGCAACTGTAAGGGCTGGAAATGGGTGATTTCTAAGCAAGAAAACTGTAATTGTGCTATTAACCTTTATGTCAGAATCTTAAGGGCCTTATGGGGCAGGATGTGCCTTTACCCCATCTGGAAAAATTAGGGCCAGCAGTGCCTGCAGTTTTATTGTCTGGTGGTAAAGACAACCCACTCACTGGTACTGCACCTGTGTAACCTTACTCTGTGTGAACAGGAGTACACTGAGGAGGAGGCACTTGCTAGACGAGTATTGCTGCCTGCAATCTAGGCCAGCATAGTGGCCAAACCTAATGTCCCTTCCAGAGGTGGAAAAGAATGGAGAGAAGGAAAAACAGTAGCTGAGGATAAGGGATGAATAAATGGGGTATATAATGGGAGCAATCCAATATTACATTAGTATCTCAAAAGGGGCTTGGAGCTAGAGATGATATTGTCTCTTAACTCAGTTATACCAGATGGCTGAAAAGGTTAAGCCTTATATTACTGAGACCACTCTTCTTTTTTTTTTTTTTTTTTTTTTTTTTTTGTATTTTTCTGAAGCTAGAAACGGGGAGAGACAGTGAGACAGACTCCCACATGCGCCCGACCGGGATCCACCCGGCACACCCACCAGGGGGCGATGCTCTGCCCCTCCGGGGCCACTCCAGCGCCTGGGGCAGAGGCCAAGGAGCCATCCTCAGGGCCCGGGCCATCTTTGCTCCAATGGAGCCTCGGCTGCGGAGGGGAAGAGAGAGACAGAGAGGAAGGAGAGGGGGAGGGGTGGAGAAGCAGATGGGCTCTTCCCTTGTGTGCCCTGGCCGGGAATCGAACCCGGGACCTCTGCATGCCAGGCCGACGCTCTACCACTGAGTCAACCAGCCAGGGCCGGAGACCACTCTTCTTTTGAAACCTGGCAAGATCAAATGGAAACCTGCAAACCTAAGTGCTCTCGCCCTGGGAGACATTTTTATATGATATGGTGCTGGACTGGATAGTTATTAATGACTAAATGAGATTCTAGTAATGTGCCAGTATCTCTTGACTTTTGTGATTATTTTGTTCTTAAGGACTGGTGTTCCAAGACCAGGGGATGGACTGTGATAATTGTGATTTATAAGAAATATGTACAGTGTGTCCGTAAAATCATGGTGCACTTTTGACTGGTCACAGGAAAGCAACAAAAGACGATAGAAATGTGAAATCTGCACCAAATAAAAGGAAAACTCTCCCAGTTTCATACCTATTCAGTGCAGTTTGATGTGGGCTCACGCACAGATTTTTTAGGGCTCCTTAGGTAGCTATTCCGTATAGCCTCTACAGACTCGTCACTGACTGATGGCCTACCAGAACGGGGTTTCTCCACCAAACTGCCGGTTTCCTTCAACTGCTTATCCCACCGAGTAATGTTATTCCTATGTGGTGGCGCTTCGTTATAAACGCGCCGATATTCACGTTGCACTTTGGTCACAGATTCGAATTTAGCGAGCCACAGAACACACTGAACTTTCCTCTGTACCATCCACATCTCGACTGGCATGGCCGTGGGCTGCTCCGCTGTATACACGGTGTTACGTCATCATCTGCGCATGTGCACGTGCCACATCATCCTACAGAAACTGGGAGGGTTTTCCTTTTATTTGGTGCAGATTTCACATTTCTATTGTCTTCTGTTGCTTTCCTGTGACTGGTCAAAAGTGCACCATGACTTCAGGGATACGTTGTATTTGGTCTTCATCCCTCTTTCTGGCAGTGTTCCTAGAACCTTTGGAAAGTCCTAAGTGATGGCAACAGAGATGTTTTTGTTATGTTAATTAGGTGACTTGCACTGGGCCCAAGGATGGAGGCTGGTTGCCAGGGGTTGAACTTTCAGTCCCATTCTGCCCCAGTCCCCTTCCCAAGAGAGGGGCTGGAGGTTGACTCAGTCACTGAATGGCCTAAAAAGGCAGGGTTCAGAGAGCTTCTGGGTTGGTGAACATGTGAAGATTTGGGGAGAGGGCCACTCCTGGAGAGGGCACGGAAGTTTTGTGCCCTTTCCCCACACCTTGACCTAAACATCTCTTCCATCTGGATGTTGCTGTGTCATATTTTAAAATAAGCTGGTAATCTAGTAAGCAAAATATTTCTCTGAGTTTTGTGAGCCGCTCTAGCAAACTAAATGAATCCATGGAGGGGTTGCTGGAACCTAGCCACCAGTTGGTCAGAAGTATAGGTAATAACCTAGATCTGTGGCTGGTGTCTGAATTCAGTTGCCAAGGAGGGGGTGGTTGGAACCTTCAATCTGTAGCTCCTTGGTCAGAAGCACAAGTCACAGACTGGGCTTGTGATTGGTGTCTGAAATGGGGAGAGAGGGCAGTCTTGTAGGGCTGAACCCTTAACCTGTGGAATATGATGCTAGCTCCTGGGAGATAGTGTCAGAATTGAATTCAGTGGACTTGAATTCTTAGGCATCCTGGTATCTGAGAATTATTTGTTGGATGTGGTGAAACCTCCCTCCACATATTGGAAATTAATTGGTCCCAGAATACCCGAAAGACCTGTGTACTATGAGGTTGCCAATGCTCTTTTTCTTTCCTTTTCTTTTTTTCTCCTTTTATTTCTTTCTTAATTTGATTTGAGAGAGAGAGAGAGAGAGAGAAACATCTATTTGTTGTTCCACTAATTTATGCATTTATTGCTTGATTCTTGTATGTACCCTGACCTGGGATCAAACCTACAACCTTGGCATATTGGGACCATGTTCCGACCAACTGTGCTACCTGGCCAGGATACCAATTCCCTTCTTAATATAGGATTTACTATAGCTGCCTTAATCTGCATTTCCCACTTGGCACTTCTCTGGGTTCCTTTAGCAGAAGATAGCACAGGTGAAAGAGAGCTATTCATCCCAACCACCCCACAAACCACCAACTGCCTTCCACAACCTACAGTCACCTGGGGGGCCACCAGAGCAGAATAACTATAATCCAGCAGGAGACCAAACTCCTGGGAAGCCTTCAAAGTAGCAGTAGTGTATGTCAGTGGTCCCCAACCCCCGGGCCACGGACCGATACCTGTTCTTGGGCCATTTGGTACCGGTCCGTAGAGAAAGAATAAATAACTTACATTATTTCCGTTTTATTTATATTTAAGTCTGAACGATGTTTTGTTTTTAAAAAATGACCAGATTCCCTCTGTTAGGTCCGTCTAAGACTCACTCTTGATGCTTGTCTCGGTCACATGATACATTTATCCGTCCCACCCTAAAGGTCAGTCCGTGAAAATATTTTCTGACATTAAACCGGTCCGTGGCCCAAAAAAGGTTGGGGACCACTGATTTATGTGGTATCCCTCTGAGAGCAGTCTCACAGATACTATTGATGAGGACTTGTTGCTGAACATAGGTGAAAACCCCTAGCTACTCCTGGAAATAATTACGTGCATTTTCTGGGTCTTTGAGGTCTTTGTATGACCAGGTGGCAGGCCAGTTAGGTTCTAAGGTGATCAATCATCCTCCTTTATGGAGGACAGTCCTTCTTTTGTAAGTTCGGTCCTCCCTCAAAAAGTGTCCGCCTACATGTCCTCCTTTTTGATATTGGAAAACTAATCTGTAAATGTCCGTATTCGATCGATACAGAGTTGATCTATTGCATGTGATGTGACGTATTTGTATTTGACATGACAATCAGTCAAGGATCAATACAATGCGGTGAGAAGCAATTATGAGACGCATGCGCCGCATGGGAGACCTTAAGAGAGCACGCAATATACCAAGCGTGCAAATGGTTTTGTGTGCTTTTTTTTTTTTTTTTTTTTTTGTATTTTTCTGAAGTTGAAAACGGGGAGGCAGTCAGACAGACTCCCGCATGCACCCGACTGGGATCCACCTGGCATGCCCACCAGGGGACGATGCTCTGCCCATCTGGGGCATCACTCTGTTGCAACCAGAGCCATTCTAGCACCTGAGGCAGAGGCCATAGAGCCATCCCCAGCACCCGGGCCAACCTTGCTCCAATGGAGCCTTGGCTGTGGGAGGGGAAGAGAGAGACAGAGAGAAAAGAGAGGGGGAGGGGCGGAGAAGCAGATGGGCGCTTCTCCTGTGTGCCCTGGCCAGGAATCGAACCTGGGACTCCTGCACGCCAGGCTGACGCTCTACCACTGAGCCAACCGGCCAGGGCCTTTGTGTGCTTCTTACTGAAACATGACACGGCACATATGACATTGTAGACTCACGATTATTTATTTCTCAGTGAATATTCAACATAGGTAGGTAAGCACAATTCACGTTTTATTAATTCATTATCTATTTAATAATTTCCAAATATGTATAATTTTATTTACAAGTATTTTCCTGAAATTTGAGTTTTAAAGTGGAAATCTAACCCCAAACTATATCTATTAATAACGTATTTTGATTAAATAGTTGCATAAAACAGACTTTTTTTAATTAGAAAATGATAAATACACCCGAATATTACTCCAAATTAGTGGTTTTGTTTGATATTTAGTTTTGTTAATTTAGCTTCCGGTAAATTTGCCTACCATGATATAATGTTTTCAGTTCCTAATGTGCTTGCATCATTCGTGTAGCTCTATATTTTATTTTTAATTTCAAATTTCATGTAAGGGATGGAAAATTAAAAAAAGAGAAAATGCCATTTCAATAATAAATTGAAAAAGGAATTTTCATTCCTTATATCAAAGAAAGATACCATTGATTTCTACAGTGTTTGTAGCAGAGAATTTTGTATTACAGTTGGGGGCAGAGCAGCGATAACAAAACACTTGACCACCAACAAACATAAGCAATCATTAGATGCATCAGCTTCCAGTTGTAAAGTAACAAGTTTTTTTTAAAATTATTCTGAAGATGAAAAATAGTTCGCTGCAATGGAGGGAACATTTGCATTGCAGTTCATACCATAATTCACAATCAAAGTTTTCCTAGTATGGATTAATCAACTAAATTATTCAAAAAGTTTCACAATGCAAAATTTTCATGTGCCAGGACAAAATGGGAGGCTATTTTGAAATCAGTATTTAAAAATTACTGTGACAAAGTATTTACAGAGCACTTGGAAACTGCAGCATTTGTAACGATTTTATCTGATGCATCAAATCATAATGAAATTAAATTATATCCAATAGTAGTATGGTATTTTAATATTACCAATAGCCTTCAAGTAAAAATTTTAAATTTTGAATCCATTGAGGGCAAAACTCTGAAATTTTACCAAACCATTTATACAGAGTAATAAGTGAAAAAAGATTGAAATCCAGAGTTGTTGCACTAACGGCTGATAATACAAATACAAATTTTTGTGGACGAAGACTCAAAGGGGTGAGTAATGTGTATGTAAAATTACAAGAGTTACTCCAAAAGAAAATACTAGGAATAGCCTGATCAGGCGGTGGCGCAGTAGATAGAGCATCAGACTGGGATGTGGAAGGACCCAGGTTCGAGACCCTGAGATTGCCAGCTTGAGCGCGGGCTCATCTGTTGTGAGCAAAAAGCTCACCAGCTTGAACCCAAGGTCGCTGACTCTAGCAAGGGGTTTCTCGGTCTGCTGAAGGCCCCCGGTCAAGGCACATATGAGAAAGCAATCAATGAACAACTAAGGTGTTGGCAACGAAAAACTGATGATTGATGCTTCTCATCTCTTTCCGTTCCTGTCTGTCTGTCCCTATCTATCCCTCTCTCTGACTCTCGCTCTGTCTCTGAAATAAATAAATAAATAAATAATAAAAAAAGAAAATACTAGGAATAGGTTGTAATGCACATATTTTGTCAAATGCAAATCAACACAGCATCATGTGCCATGCCAATTGATGTAGAAGTAATAATAACTACAATTTATTTGCATTTTAGTCATTTTACCAGTTGTGTTGCTACTTTAAAACAATTTTATGAAGAAGCAAATGTTGAATACAAAAATCATTTAGGATATTCAAAAGTTAGATGGCTTGCTCTAATACCTGCTATAGAGTGTGTTCTACAATTTGAGCCCCTCTGTTTATATTTTTTTTTTACATTTAGATAAATGTCCTAACATCCTGGGATTGTTTTTCAATAATAAAATATCTGAGATATTAATGTATTTTGTACATAATCAAGCACCTATTTTTCACAAAACGATTCAAAAGATTGAAGGTGAACACATTTTACCTACAGAAGTTAGTGTTCTTTTGAATGACTTTATCCTTCAATATAAATCTCGTTTTGAAGAAAAATTTCTTCCTTTAATTATAAAAATAAAATTGTCAGACTTAGAGGAATCAAATCTGGGCGTAACAGAAAAGTTTATCAAAGAAGTGTAGAATTTTTACCAGACATGTTTTCAATATATCGAAGAATGGTCTGAGACAAGCATCAATGGGAAATAACAGTTTTCAATGGTGTTTTTTTACTTCATCGCAAGTATAGTGGACAGATACTGAATCTTGTCTTGACTTTTTATCTAAAGAAGTGCCAGACATCAAAATCAAAATAGACAATTGTCTCTTTGAAGAAATTATAAGACTGAATGTATATTTAAATTCTGAAAAATTAATACAATGGGAAAATGAACACGTCAAAATTGATGAAAGATGGGTGGAAATATTCAGCCATTTCAAAAATGAACATATTATTCTATGTGAGAATTTATTTACTCTTGTTTAATTTACATTGTGCTGACCTGGAACTAATGCAGCAGTTGAAAGAGTTTTTTCTTTTCTTTTCTTTTCTTTTTTTTTTTTGTATTTTTCTGAAGTTGGAAACGGGGAGGCAGTCAGACAGACTCCCACATGCGCCCGACCGGATCCACCCGGCATGCGCACCAGGGGGCGATGCTCTGCCCATCTGGGGCATCGCTCTGTTGCAACCAGAGCCATTCTAGCGCCTGAGGCAGAGGCCACAGAGCCATCCTCAGCGCCCGGGCCATCTTTGCTCCAATGGAGCCTTGGCTGCAGGAGGGGAAGAAAGAGACAGGGAGAGGGAGAGCGGTGGAGAAGCAGATGGGCACTTCTCCTGTGTTGTGTGCCCTGGCCGGGAATCGAACCCGGGACTCCTGCATGCAGGCCGACGCTCTACCACTGAGCCAACCAGCCAGGGCCTGAAAGAGTTTTTTCAATTGCTAATGATTTTTGGACATTTGAGAAATCGAGATTAATATTGATACTCTAGCTACAGCACTTGCCGTAAAATTCAATATGAAGGATATTTCTTGTTCAGATATTTCCAATATATTGTTACAAGATGATGCATTGACAAAAAATATTCATTCAGTGGATATTTACTTACAGTTATTACTAAAAATTAATAGGCATGTAAGCATAATTACAATATAAAATATTACAAATGTTTTTATTATGCATTTATCACATTATAGTGTATTATTGTTGCAGTGAATAAAATGTTTTTTTTATTTATGATATTGTTTTCTTCAATTTATTTTTGTCCTCCTTTTCATTGTAAAAAAGTTGTTCACCTTATTGTACCCAGCTTTTATTTCATGCCACCAATAGTGGACCTGGTGCTGGTAGGAGTGGCAGGTACTGGAAGAAAGCTAGGCAGTTCTTTGAATTACTTGTAAATATCCCTGGGGTTGGGATCCATGGCATTATTGCCATGTTAGTATCTGAAAAAAATTTCTTTTTCAAGATTGGAAACAGCAAAGGCCAAGGATCTGTGGTGACAATGTATTTATTGTGTTGAAGGAATATTAAGAAGGCAGAAGCTGGGAACAGAGTAAGGACGGAGTAGGAAACAAGGTCAGAGAGATAAGAATGGGGATTGGAGACTAAGTCAACTGTCTCAGGTCATTTCCTGCCCAAGAGTTGTTTTAAACCTGGCAGCTTTTTCTGACCAGGCTCTTGGTTTCTTTTGCAATTCAATTCCTCAAAACCTTAGTAAGCCTCTGATCTGTTTGCTTCTTCTATGCAGTTCCATGTGCCGGAATCACATTCCAAGTTCTTTACTAGACACAATTGTAATGTTTGCTTTATGTATTCGCCTCCTTATTCCTGTGCTTCTCCCTTTTCTAAGTAATGGTGGCCACCCTGATGCCATCTCAAACACTAGGCTTACACGAGGAGGATATTATCACCCTCTGTTTAATGGGGTAGTTTTTAAAAAATATTTTTTAATTTTTACAATTTTGATTTTTCAGTTACAGTTGACATACAATATTAGTTTCAGGTGTACAACATAATGATTATACATTTACTGTATATAATTTAGAAAGGGATCACCTCGATAAGTCTAGTACCACCCTGACACCATACATAGTTTCGGACACCATACAATATTACTGACTACATTCCCTATGCTGTATTTTACATCCTGGTGACTTTTTTATTTTAATTTTTACTTATTGATTTAACAAGACAGAAAGGGAGAGACAGAGAAAGACAAGAACATCAGTCTGTAACTGCATGTGCCTTGACTGGGGATTGAACCAGCAACCTCTGTACTTTGGTACAATGCTCTAACTGAGCTACCTGGTCAACGCACGTTTATCTTTTAGATTCTACAAAAATCATATAGTATTTGTCTTTTTCTGCTGGATTTATTTCACTTAGCATAACAACGTCTAGGTCCATCCACATTGTTGCAAATGGCAAGATTTCATTCTTTTTTATGGCTCAGTGATATTTCATTGTATATATGTACCACATCTTCTTTATGCAATCCTATATCCATGGATAGTTAGGTTGCTTCCATATCGTGGGTGTTGTAAATAATGCTGCTAATGAACATAGTGGTACATTTATCTTTTTGAATTACTCTTATAAATTTCTTTGTATAAATACCCAGAAGTAAAATTGCTCAGTTATATGGTTGTTCTGTTTTTAATTTTTTGAGGAAACTCCATACTGTTTTCTTCCTCCCTCTCTCCTTCCCTCCCTCCCCTCCCTTCCTTCCTTTCTCTCTCCCTCCCTCTTTCTTTCTTTCTTTCTTTCTTTCTTTCTTTCTTTCTTTTTCTTTCTTTCTCTCTCTCTCTCTCTCTCTTTCTTTCTTTCTTCCTTTCTTTCTTCTTTTTCTTTCTTTCTCTTTTTTTCTTATTTTATTTACTGATTTTAAAGAGAGAAGAGAAAGAGAGAAAGCCAGTGGGGAAGGAGCAGGAACATCAACTCATAGTAGTTGCTTGTTGAATGTGCCTTGACTGAGCAAGCCTGGGGTTTTAAACAGAACCTCAGTATTCCAGGTCAACGCTCTTATCTACTGTGCCACCACAGGTCAGGCAACTCCATACTGTTTTCCACAGTGGCTGCACCAGTCTGCATTCCCACCAACAGTGCAGAGGGTTCCCTTTTTCTCCACATCCTCAACAACCCTTGTTGTTTGTTTATTTATTGATTGATAATACACATTCTGACAGGTGTGAGGTGATATCTCATTGTAGTTTTAATTTGTATTTTTTTTTGTATTTTTTCTGAAGCTGGAAACGGGGAGAGACAGTCAGACAGACTCCCGCATGCGCCGACCAGGATCCACCCGGCACGCCCACCAGAGGCCACGCTCTGTCCACCAGGGGGTGATGCTCTGCCCCTCTGGGGCGTCGCTCTGCCGCGACCAGAGCCACTCTAGTGCCTGGGGCAGATGCCAAGGAGCCATCCCCAGCGCCCGGGCCATCTTTGCTCCAATGGAGCCTTGGCTGCGGGAGGGGAAGAGAGAGACCGAGAGGAAGGAGGGGGGGTGGAGAAGCAAATGGGCGCTTCTCCTATGTGCCCTGGCCGGGAATCGAACCCGAGTCCCCCTCACGCCAGGCCGACGCTCTACCACTGAGCCAACCGGCCAGGGCCTAATTTGTATTTTTTTGATGATTTGTAATGCTGATAGTAATGTTGAGCATCTTTTCATATGTCAGTTGGCCATCTATATGTCCTCTTGGGAGAAATGTCTATTCAGGTCCTCAGCCCATTTTATTATTAATCACATTTGTGTGTGTGTGTGTGTGTGTGTGTGTGTGTGTTAGGTTGTGTGAGTTCTTTATATAATTTGGATATTAACCCCTTATTAGATATGTTTCCCCATTCATTAGGTTGTCTTTTCATTTTGTTGATGCTGTAACTGAGTACAGTAGTCTTAAAGCGCCTTTTTGCCAAGTGGCCAAGCAGTCCCTAGGCAGCACCATGGTTGGCTGCCACTATTGTGGCTGTTAGTGTGGTAAGAAATAATGAGGCCAAATAAATTTAGATGGCACACTACTTACAGAGGCAACATAAGCAAGATAAGTATGGTGTTAGTCCCCCATGTCCCTAGTCCCACAGGTAACACTGAACATGAGGAGGCAAATGACACACCACCAGAATAAGTCCCTCTGTCATGGAGAAGCTGATTCTAAACCACAGCCAAGTAGTTTTATAGACAGCCACAGAACCCCTCAGCTATACCCCAGCAGGGAAGTAGAGAAGGTGGAAAGGGTTGCCCTTCCCAAAACCCAGGAGAGGAATGAGAAATGGCCTTGTGGCAGTCTACCACAAGTTAGCGAGAAAATTCCTGGCACAGCTCCCTACCCTTACCTCCCCTTGTTCTGGGAGGAATCACAGAGCATTTTGCCAAGAGTCAGGTCAGACTGCAAACAAACCTTTCTCATGAAGTGGCCTACATGGAGATGTACAAGGTCACCAGCTTATCACAATTGAGTTCCCCCTACAGTTTGTAACACAACGCCTTTTTCAGTCTTCTCTCTTACTATTTAGGATAAAGAAGCAGAGTCAGCTTTTCTAACCCTGTATCCCCAAATTTCATTTCTGCTTTTGAACCAATTATTCCCTTAGCTTTTTCTTTTTCTTTCAATACCTTGATAAACACAGCAAGTAACCATCAAAACACACTAACATTGCTTTCCATCCTCCTTCCCTAAAGCTGTAGATAAACTCAGGAGGCACTTGGCTTTGACTTCTTTTCATTACAGGAAACATATTAATTGGGCATTTTGCTGCTATTTAACGAGACTTTCCATCTTTCCATTCTCCAGTATGTTCCTTCATTGCACACTGGCTCAAACACAACATTTTTATTGCTCATCTTACCATCCTGGGTGGATGAGCAGGTCATTGTGACTGCCCTCTTCCATGCAGTCATTCAGAAACCCAGGTTGACAGAGGCTTTACTATTTTCTTTTTTTTTTTTACAGGGACAGAGAGAGAGTCAGAGAGAGGGATAGATAGGGACAGACAGACAGGAATGGAGAGAGATGAGAAGCATCAATCATTAGTTTTTCGTTTTGACACCTTAGCTGTTCATTGATTGGTTTCTCATATGTGCCTTGACCGCAGATCTTCAGCAGACGAAGTAACTCCTTGCTTGAGCCAGTGACCTTGGGTCCAAGCTGGTGAGCTTTTCTCACAACAGATGAGCCTGCGCTCAAGCTGGCGACCTCGGGATCTCGAACCTCGGTCCTTCGCATCCCAGTCCGATGCTCTATCCACTGCACCACCGCCTGGTCAGACTTTGCTATTTTCAATGCATGGCTACCAAGATCGTCTGTAAGGGTAAGGTAGAGAACCATTTTTACTGTGGCAAGCTGGAAGGAGAGAAAAGCATATAGGAGGAGTATGCTTGGGAGGTTTACATGGGCAGGCTGGAAGTGGCACGTGAAATTTGTTCTTATATTCAATTGCTTAGAACCTCATCATTTAGCCACACCTAACTGCAAAGGGGTCTGTGAAGTTGTGTGCCCAGGAGGAATGGGAAACCATGGATTAGGTGAGCAGCGGGCAATCTCTGTCAGAGGGTGCTGTGGAATATTGTGTATTGGCAGTGTAGGTGGTGAAAAATGGCTGGATTCAGGATTTATGTTGAAGGTGGTAGAGACATCAGAATTTGTTGACACTGAGGTTTTGGGCCTGAATGATTGGAAGAATAGCATTGCCATATATTGAGATGGTAAAGACTATCAAGAACTCATTTTTAGGCAGATGAGGTTTTTTTTGAGGTGCTGTTAGCATTCTCCATATTATTTAATGTGGAGATATTAAATAAGCAATTGGATATGCATGTTTACAGTTCAAAGAGTTGGTCAGGACTGAAAATACAAACTTGGGAGCCCTTAAACATAGGTAGTATTTAAAGCCATTGGACAACACTAATTGCAAAATATACAGTAATACTGAATTCATTCTTTTTTACATCTTCGTATCTTTGAAATTGAAATGAATCTTATAACACTCAATACAGTCTTCATGATTGTGATTGACAGTATTTTCTTTCTTTGTTAATAGCATTTAAAACTATGTATCTTACAATTGCTGGCACCTCAAATTCAATGAAACAGTAATAATAGTAGTAAGAATGATGATAATATTCAGCACTTAATACTGTGTTTCAGACACTGTGCTAAGCCCCTTCCATGACTATCTTCATATGTAGTTATAGTAGAGAAATCTACTATATATACAGACACTGGGGCCTGACTGGGTCTGAATTCTGGCCCTGAGTTTTGGCCATGGACAAAAATGCTTAATCTATCTGTGCCAGAGTGTCCTCATCTCTAAAATGGGATGATGATAATTGTACCTAAATTACAGGATTATTATTAGGATTAAAGGAATTTGTACATGTAGTGTGCTTAAAATGGTGCTTAAGCACATAATAACTGCCAAAATATTTGCTAACATTGTTAAAACTACATGAAAAATGTATAAATGTGCAAAAATTCAAGCTATACTCTATAGTGCCTTTGCTCACATTACTATATGCTCATTTTATACCTCAGTAAAAAAGGAAAATTAAACCACAACAAAAAAGTTTAGATAAGAAGAGATCATCTGTCTTCTAAACAAGAAAAAGAAAGCTTACAGTAATAAACACTGAAACATTTCTGTCCAGCTTATTTTTTTTTGAAGATTTTATTTATTCATTTTAGAGAAGGGGTGGGGGTGGGGGAGGATTGGGAAGCATCAAACACATAGTTGCTTCCTGAACATGTCTTGACTAGGCGAGCCCAGGGTTTTGCACCAGTGACCTCAGCGTTCCGGGTGGACGCCTTATCCACTGCGTCACTGCAAGTTAGGCTCCAGCTTTCTTTCTTTCTTTTTTTTTTTGTATTTTTCTGAAGTTGGAAACGGGGAGGCAGTCAGACAGACTCCCGCATGCGCCCGACAGGGATCCACCCGGCACGCCCACCAGGGGCGATGCTCTGCCCATCTGGGGCATCGCTTTGTTGCAACCAGAGCCATTCTAGCGCCTGAGGCAGAGGCCACAGAGCCATCCTCAGCGCCCGGGCCAACTGTGCTCCCATGGAGCCTTGGCTGCGGGAGGAGAAGAGAGAGACAGAGAGGAAGGAGAGGAGGAGAGGTGGAGAAGCAGATGGGTGCTTCTTTTGTGTGCCCTGGCTGGAAATCGAACCCGGGACTCCTACACGCCAGGCCGACGCTCTACCACTGAGCCAACCTGCCAGGGCTTCCAGCTTTCTTTTGATTATTGTTAGCCTGGTAAATCTAACTTCGTCATTTCACTTTTAATTTATCTATGTCTTTTATATATATATATATATATATTGTGTGTGTGTGTGTGTGACAGAGAGACAGATATGGAAGACAGGAAGGGAGAGAGATGAGAAGCTTCAATTCTTCATTGCGGCTCCTTAGTTGTTCATTGATTGCTTTCTCATATGTCCCTCGACCTGGGGGCTACAGCAGACTGAGTGACCCCTTGCTCAAACCAGATGAGCCCGAGCTCAAGCTGGCGACCTTGGGGTTTTGAACCTGGGTCCTCTGAGTCCCAGTCCAACGCCGTATCCACCATGCCACTGCCTGGTCAAGCATCTGTGTCTTTATATTTAAAGTGGGTTTCTTATAAACAAAAAATGGTTGGGTCTTTTTTTTAATCTACTTTTTTTTTAATAGAGGCAGGGAGAGAGAGAAGAGAGAGAAAGACAGGAACATTGAGCTGCTCCTGTATGTGCCCTGACCAGGGAATCAAACCAGCAACATCAGTACTTTGGGACGATGCCCCAGAGCTATCCAGCCCAGGCTTAACGTTTATTGATTTTTTTAGAGGGAGAGAGAGAGGAGAAGCATTTTTTGTTCCACTCAGTTGTGCATTTTTTGGTTGCTTCCTGTGTGTGCCCTGACCAGGGATTGAACCTGCAACCTTGTTGTTTCAAGATGAGGTCTTAACTGAGCTAACCAGCCAGGGCCTTTAACTTACTTTTGTCAATTTGTCTTTTATTTAGTGTTTAGACCAGGGGTCCCCAAACTTTTACACAGGGGGCCAGTTCACTGTTCCTCAGACCGTTGGAGGGCCGCCACATACAGTGCTCCTCTCACTGACCACCAATGAAAGAGGTGCCCCTTCCGGAAGTGCGTCAGGGGGCCGCATGTGGATCAGGGGCCATAGTTTGGGGATGCCTGGTTTAGACCATTGATGTTTAAAGTGATTATTGTTATACTTGTATTAATATTTACCATATTTGTTTGTGTTTTGTATTCTTTTGGGGTTTTTTTTTGTCTTCTACCCTTTTTCTCCTTTCTCTGGTTTTGACTGAGTATTTTATATGATTCAATTTTCTCTACTCTCTTATCAATTAGACTCCTTTTTTTTAGTAGTTGCCCTACAGTTTGCAATATAAATTCAAAAGTAGTCAAAGTCTACTTTCAAATAAAACTAGACCACTATATCACTTTATACATGGTGCAAGTACTTTATATCAGAATATTCCCAATTCCTCTCTTTTTCTTACAACATTGCTGTTACTTATTTCACTTATTCATAAGCTATTACACTTATTAAATGTTTCTATTATTGTTAACATCGCTATTATTATTATTATTTTATTTATTTATTTTTTGTATTTTTCTGAAGCTGGAAACGGGGAGAGACAGACAGACTCCCGCATGCGCCCGACCGGGATCCACCCAGCACACCCACCAGGGGCGACGCTCTGCCCACCAGGGGGCGATGCGCTGCCGCGACCAGAGCCACTCTAGCGCCTGGGGCAGAGGCCAAGGAGCCATCCCCAGCGCCCGGGCCATCTTTGCTCCAATGGAGCCTTGGCTGCGGAAGGGGAAGAGAGAGACAGAGAGGAAGGAGGGGGGGGTAGAGAAGCAAATGGGCGCTTCTCCTGTGTGCCCTGGTGGGGAATCGAACCTGGGTCCCCCACACGCCAGGCCGACGCTCCACCGCTGAGCCAACCGGCCAGGGCTCGCTATTATTTTTTAACAAATTTCTCTGTTAGATCAATTAAGAATAAGAAAAAGAAAATATTTTATTTTACTTTCATTAATTTTTTCTCTGATGCTCTTCCTTTATGTAGATCCAAGTTTCTGACCTATATTGCTTTTTTTTCCTTCTGGAGCATCTTAATTTTTTATTTTTAGAGAGAGGAGAGAGAGAGAGAGAAGGGGGAGGAACAGGAAGCATCAACTCCCATATATACCTTGACCAGGCAAGCCCAGGGATTTGAACTGGCGAACTCAGCATTCCTGTCTTTGCAATTCTGGTGTGTTTTTTTTTTTAAACTTAATGGGTACAATTTTTGGTTGATAATTGAGTCTAATTTGAGATCTTTCCATTTCTTTCTTTTTTAAAATTTTTTTAAGAGAGAGAGGGAGAGATGAGAAGCATCAACTCATAGTTGGGGCAATTTAACTGTTCACTGATTGCTTCTCATACATGCCTTATCCAGGGGGCTCCAGTTGAGATAGTGACCCATTGCTCAAGCTGGCGAGCCTGTGGTCAAGCCAGATGGGCCTGGCTCAAGCCTATTACCTAAGGGTTTCAAACCTGGGACCTCAGCGTCCCAGGTTGATGCTCTATTCACTGCACCACCACCAGTCAGGCCTTAAAAAAAAAAAAAAAAGGTTTTTTTTGATAGATTTTTAGAGAGAGCAGAAAGAGAGAGAAAGTGGGGGAGGAATGAGAAGCATCAACTTATAGTAGTTTCCTCATGTATGTGCCTTGACCAGGCAGGCCCAGGGCTTCGAACTGGGAACCTCAGCATTTCAGGTCAGTGCTTTATCCACTGCACCACCACAGATTAGGCTGCAATTCAGTTTTGGAAGTCTCTGTTAACGTCTGTTAACATATATTCAAGCTCACTTACTCTTTTCTTAGGCATGTCGTATCTACTGATGAGCCTATCAAAGTCATTATTTCTGTTACAGTGTGTTTTATTCTAGCATTTCCTTTTAATTCTTATTGTTTACAACTCTTTGCTTACATTATTCAACTGTTGTTACATGTTGTCCACTTTTCCACTAGAGCTCTATATTAATCATAGATTTTCAAAATTCTTGTTTGATAATTCTAACATCTCTGCCATATTTGAGTTTGGTTCTGATGCTTGCTCTGTCTCTTCAAACTGTTTTTTGTCTTTGGGTATGCCTTGTAATATTGGGTTGAAAGCCATACATGATGTACTTGGGAAAATGAACTGCGGTAAGTAGTTATTTAGTGATGTGGTGGTAATGTGTGGGGGAGAAGAGGCATTTTATAGTCCTATGATTAGGTCTCAGTCTTTTAATAAGCTTGGGCCCCTTAGCTGTGACCTTCACAAAAGCTTCTCATCCGTTCTCCATCCTCCCTTTAGGTGAGACAGGATGGCTAGAGGAGACTGGAATTGAGTATTTCCTTATCCTCATGTGGAAGGTGAAGGGGATACCCCCCTGCCCCATTTCTGGTAACATACAAGGTGATTAGGCACTGGTAGAAAAAAAGTCTCCCTTGAGGGCAGATATTTGTTAAGGGGAACAATGTTCTGAGCACTTTCAAAAGGATACTTTTTCCTCTCCCTGCTGAGAAGTTGGAAGGAGTTTTTCTCCAGTCTATAAAATGTTGTGGAGCTGCTGGAGATAAAACATACAAAATTACCAAGGCCATCCTAAGACTGCCTCTCAGGCACCTACCAGAGTTTTTACCTCCCTAGCACATTGAGCTTCCAGCAATTTATCAACTACAGTTTGTTTTTCTATCCTGGTATTGGCTCCAGCTGCACGCTTTTGTTCCAATGCTTCTTCTCTAGTAAGCTGTGATTCTTTGTATTTGCCTGTGTCTCCAATTTGGGGGTCAGCAGTTAGTCCTGTGACCTTAGTTTTCTTATGGATCTACGAGTTGTAGATGATATTCAATCTGTTTGACTTTTTTCTTGTGAGGATGGGAGTGATGACTTTCAAGCTCCTAACACATTGAACTGGAAACTGGAAGTCAGAATTTTCTTAAAATAGCAAAAGATTTAAAAATAGTGTCAAATGTGCATCAGTAAAGGACTGGCTATCCAAATTACGTTGCTTGTATCTAATGAAATACTATGCAGTAAAAAAAGTCATCTTTCGATGTCCTGATATGGAAAGCTCTGTAAGATATTTTAATTGAAAGAGCAAGGTGCATAAAATAAATAGCATGCTAACATTTGCTGAATGTTCTTTAAAATGAATGAATGTTTCTAAAAAGGATAGGCATACATCTCCTATTCTTCAAAATAAAGAAAAGGCAATTTTAAAAGATGAGTAGAAAATACACCCAAATTATAACAATTGCATTTTAGCATTATGGGGATTTACTTGTTTCTCAATTTTGCAAACTTCCTTGATTTGGTTATATTATTTCTATAACTTTTTTAAAAAGGACTATTCATCCAAAAAAATCTGGAAGGAAATATACAAAAATGATATAGTGGTCATTGGGTTTGGTAATGGAAGAAAGGAAAATTTCTCCCATTTGTTAGACATTTTGTAATGTCATATTATATTTACAATAATCTTTTTTTGTGACATGTATGCTGGTTTTAAGCTTCTGGTGTCCATGTTAGGCAAACTAAGTGGAAATTCCTTTTATAAAATGGTGCTTCTGTTCGTTATACCACCTATTATACTACTATTTCTAGCACACATTTAAAATGATGATAAATCACTATTTTGATATGCAATTTCATGTTAAAGAACTTGACCAAGCATAAAAGACTGGGTAATTTGGAAACAGTGTAGTTTTTCTCTAGCCCTTGACAATTGAGAGCAAGCAATGCAGCCATACACAGCTGTACTTTTTGCAAACAGCCACCTGAATCTGCAAACCTAAGAGCAGATATGGGAGCTCCTGCATGACCTAGGACAGTGGTAGTCAACCTGGTCCCTACCGCCCACTAGTGGGCGTTCCAACTTTCATGGTGGGCGGTAGCGGAGCAACCAAAGTATAAATAAAAAGGTAGATTTAACTAAAGTAAGTAGTTTTATAAAGAATTATTCTGGCCTGACCAGGTGGTGGCGCAGTGGATGGAGCGTCAGACTGGGACGCAGAGGACCCAGGTTTGAGACCCCGAGGCTCACCAGCTTGAGCCCAAAGTCGCTGACTCAAACAAGGGGTCACTCAGTCTGCTATAGCCCCCCTGGTCAAGGCACATATGAGAAATCAATCAATGAACAATTAAGGAACTGCAACAAAGAATTGATGTTTTTCATCTCTCTCCCTTCCTGTCTGTCCCTCTTTCTGACTCTCTGCCACACACACAAAAAAATTATTCTGCCAAAATATTAGCAGAATAATTGCAAATTTTTATTAGCAAAAATCTAACATAAAGTACTTGGTAAGTAATTATTATTATATGCTTTAACTTGCTGTAACTCTGCTTTATAAATTTTATAAAGTAAAGTTACTTCCCTACTTTATAAATCACCATTGCTGTGGAACCGGTGGGCAGTTAGAAAATTTTACTACTAACAGAGATACAAAAGTGGGCGGTAGGTATAAAAAGGTTGACTACCCCTGACCTAGGGCAACCCCCAAAGTAAGCAAGATATCCTGAAATGGGCCCTGGTCGGTTGGCTCAGCGGTAGAGCGTTGGCCTGGCGTGCGGGGGACCTGGGTTCGATTCCCGGCCAGGGCACACAGGAGAAGCGCCCATTTGCTTCTCCACCCCCCCTCCTTCCTCTCTGTCTCTCTCTTCCCCTCCCGCAGCCGGGGCTCCATTGGAGCAGGGATGGCCCGGGCACTGGGGATGGCTCCTTGGCCTCTGCCCCAGGCGCTAGAATGGCTCTGGTTGCAGCAGAGTGACGCCCCGGAGAGGCAGAGCATTGCCCCCTGGTGGGCAGAGCTTCGCCTCTGGTGGGTGTGCCGGGTGGATCCCTGTCGGGCGCATGCGGGAGTCTGTCTGGCTGTCTCTCCCCGTTTCCAGCTTCAGAAAAAAAAAGAAAAGAAAAGAAAAAGATATCCTGAAATGAGCCCAAAAATACAAAGAAGGGAGAGAATTGATGCTGTGTGGTTGACAAATCGTTTGCATTTTTTCTAAAGAGAATAAACTTTACCTAAAACAATGAGGCAAAATGTGACTAAGAACTAAGAAGGAATAGCTGTTCTAGAAGTTGAAAATGCAATGTTTTGGGGGACATTCTCACCAATTTTGGCAGAAAGAAAGCCTTTTTTGTATTTGTGAAAAGTTTGAATTGCAGACTATATTTAAAGAAATCATATGTTGATAAATATATTGAATAATTGTATTACTACATGTAATATACATTATATATTATTATGTATTTATATAATATATGTAAGCAGATAAATTTTGTCTTAGAAGTCCTGAAGAAAGTGAATCACACACCTTAATAGCCTGCAATAGAGTCATAGGGAAGGGGACCCTTATCCCTTCCACTCTTGATTCTAAAAAGCTTTGTGTGAAATCTAGCCCTTAGGTCATTCCTGTGCTGGTTTCAGATGCCCTAGAGAATTGACTTCAATTACTAAGAATGATTTAGGAATTATAGGAATCTGTGGTTTATAGCCATTTGGTCAGGAGCATAGATGACGTCCTGGATTTTCAATTGCTGTCTAAAGGTGGGTGGGTGGGGTGTCAGTATTGTATTACTGACCCTTTAACCCAGTGGTTCTCAAAGTGTGTGCCAGGACGCACTGGTGCGCCCTAGAAGATGTCCAGGTGTACCCTATGGTATTCCAGAGAAATATGTGCCTGTTGGGGACCAAAAAACTGACAGGGTTTTTGGAGTTCAGATTTTTGGGGGACAGAGGTGAGGGGAATTGGCTGTAAGCTGACAGTTTGCCCAACCCCCCACTTCACTCGCTTGATTAGGTTGCAAAAGGCTATCAAGCTATGGTGCTGGATTGTTTATACTACCTCCCATGTTCCCTGGAAAGACTGGAGGCAAGTTTTGTCTATCCTTTGTTTGGTGTAAAGTTAAGATTTGATACTGGCCTCACTTTACCCTATAAATAAAGCAAGATGCGGTTTTGGGGCACACTTTGTTCTTGCCTGCAGCAATTACAGGTCCCTCCTGACCCCGTATTTTCTTAATTCTGCACCTTTCCCACTCAGGACCTGGAATTACTAGCTGCACTGGTTTGTGGCATGTGCCCAGATATAAAAATAAATATAGTTACTCTATTATACCATTTCATTACGGAAATACCACTCTTTTTGTTAACATATCATTATTATATTTATTATTAACACATCATTATATTATTTTTAGATAAATACACCCAAATAAAATGGATAGATTTCTCAAAAAGAAGCGTGACATTGAAGAATTTGATTCTGGAAGTGAGCAAAAGTTGTGTAAATAAAATAGGACTTGAAGGCTGACGGGCAGAATTTAATTTATAGCATTTTCCATCACTTAACACTGAGCAATACGATTGGATTAGAAACCCATTCATGGAAGCTTCAAGTGATTTTGGTTTAACATTAACAGAAGAAGAACTGGCAGCTATATCCACTGATCGTGGATTGATGATTAAACATAAGGAATTGTCTCTTGAAGTCTTTTGGATTTCTATAAAAGAAGAATATGTGGCAATATCTAAAAAAGCTTTGAAAATTTTACTACAATTTTCAACATTCTATTTATGTGAATTAGGATTTTTTACCCTCAACACAATTAAGAGTAAAAAGAGGGAATTCTTCAATGTATTGACAAGGAAATGAGAGTTTGCCTTTCAAATATATGCCCACACTTTTTTGTCATTTTTTTATTTTTTAACCCCTCTTTTTTACAAATTCAAAAACATAACTCAAAAAATGTAACATAAAAAATTTTTTAATGTCAGAATAAATTTAATTTTGTCTTATTTATTTCATTTAATTACCATAAAATCATGCTTGGACTTTATATTTTTTTAATATGTGACTTAATTATTATAACATATTTCTCAGAAATTTGTATATAGTGCACCTACAATTATTTGTAGGATTTTAAATGCTCCCCGACTTCAAAAAGTTTGAGAACCACTGCCTTAACCTGTAACCCAGGGAGGGGTTGTTGAAACCTCCAATCTACATCTGCTTGGTCAGAAGCACAAGTAACGACTTGGACTTGCAGTTGGCAGCTGAGCTGGAGGGCAATCTTGTGGGACTGAACCTTTAATCAAAATCTGATTTGATAGTGTCAAAATTGAGGTGAATGGTAGGACACCCAATTCCTGTTGGAGAATTGTTAGTTGGTGATGCTAGGAAAGACCCCTGACACACACACACACACACACACACACACACACACAGTTGAAATTGGTGGTCATAATCTTAGAGCATAATAAAGTGTTCACTTTTTTTCTGGGATAAGCAATAAGTCCAAGTTAGAGTAGACTGAAGAAATTCTGGCAAAAAAAATAGTTGATTGAAATTTTACTTTTTTTTTTTTACCAAATTTCCAGGCTGACCAAGAATAGGAGGGTATGATAAGACAAAACAACACACCAGGCTGGCCAAGAATAGGAGGGTATGATAAGACAAAACAACACAGAGCTGGAGCTTTAGCAGGCAACAATTATGTAGAGAGAATATAGTGAGAATTTTATTTGGTGTCTGAGTTGAATTACCAAGTGGACACTGTGGGTGAGTGCAGTGCAGTTTTGGTTTTGAAATGGTTGTGAAAATCAGATTGACTATGTAAGTCCACGTTAAAATCATAAGGCTTATGTTTTAGGTAGGAAAGACCTGGAAAATTTACAATCATTTGGACAGACACTTACATAGAGCTGAGCTATATACTACTATTTAGGAGCTCTGGGTTTTCTAGAACTAGCCTGGGGTCAGGAGTGAGGTGTAATTAGCACCCCTAAGTCCTGTTGAGGCAATTTACTTGTGTCACAAAGTAGTGCTAGGAAGATCCAGACTTCTCAGGAAACATAGCTGTTGCTCTCCAACTAAGAAAATATATACTTCATAGATGAAATAAGCAAGGCTGTACTAGTAAAAACAAATGAAAAGGCTCAGATTGTTTTACACTATGATGGTTTACATAAAAAATGTAAAATAGAACTCTTCAAATTTGAAATTAATGTCAAGAGATCCAAAAAGTCTATAGAGGAAAAGGAGTGTGCATGCAAGCCCTTGGCTGGGAGTAGGTGAGTTTCAGAGAGGTTTTCACGGAATGGGAAGGGCAGGCTATCTTTAAGCATGTTTGTCTGATCTAGGCACTGGTGTCCAAATTCTATCAAATATATATGAGCAATAGCATATCATCAGCTGTGATCTTTCATATTGTACTTTGTTCTCCCTGTGTTCTCTCTCTAGCTGTGTCCTCTGCCTGTTGTCATGAAGGAAAATGAAATAGAACCATCTACTTAGATTTTTAGTTAATATAGTTTTTGTATTAAAAATACCAAGTTATTCTGGACTTGCCTTATTCCATTCAAATCACAAAGCCTTCCTTTAGGGGAAATGTTATCAAATCTCCCTCCTCTTTTGTATTAGTTTAGCCATTAACCCAGAAAACATTTCCACAGGTATGAAGTGTTTGCTCTCTTGTGCAGCATTTACTGTCTTGTCTACAGAACTTTGAAATTCCTAGCCCTGAAAGTTGTAAATAATATTACCTTATCTAGGAAATTCTGTGGGTTCTTTAAGATGAGTATACTTATAAAGCATTTTGGGGGTGGTGAGGATAAGAGTGCAATGGGAAATTTTATGAGGAAATGTAGTATAATAGGCTTTACTCTACCAAGGCAGGACCAGGAAGTAAAATAGTTTTGAAGCTAAAGTACAGCTTTAGGAAAGAGAAACCAAAACAAAGGAAATAAGAAGGAAGGCCCGGACTATATATAGACTTTAAGGAGCTTTACTGTGGCATTAAACCTGTTCTTTGAACTTAGAACTCTTCATATCCTATCCCATTAACTGAGAGGAAGGTGTCAAAAGTGGGCAGTCCTGTAGGACACCCATCCTATGGGCCAAGGTGCACACTGGGCAGCTCCACAAAGCATAGAAAGGAGTGACTTGCTGGTGAGCTTGACTTGATAGACTTGGTCCCTCTAGAACTGATGGCAGGAGTGTAATTTATGGACTAAACCATACAAAATTGAATTTTTCCCACTTTTTACAAATTGTGATAAAAATATATATAACAAAATTTACCATTTTTTAAATTTAGAAATTAAATTTAATAGAATGACATTAATAAGAGTATATAGGTTTCAAGTAAACATTTCTATAGCATTTGAACTATTTGATATGTGACAGAATTTACCATTTTAAGCATTTTTTTTTAATGTACCATTCATTTGCTCTACATACATTCACAATGTAGTGCAACCATTGTTATATCGGAACAGTGAGAAACAAACGTCTTGCCACACAATCAATCAATTAGCAAAATTAAGAAATTAGGAGTCTTTAATTAGCCAGCTACGTGGACCACATGGAAACCTAAGTCGTGGACCGCATAGAAACCTAAGTCGTTCAAATGGATGCGGCCCTGAACACAGTTTGGGGCTAGCTTTTACAGGGAAAATTACATAGTGACTGAGGAATGGGGGTTGGGGAGAAAGCATAGCGGTAAAACAAAGCAGTGAAACGAGCTTTCTTACAATGTTTATCTATACACCTGCAACTTTGCAAAGCTAGCCCAATGCCACAGTCTGAGAGACCGGCCTCAAGGCCAGGAATAGGGAGTGTTTTCAGAAAAAGTAAATTCTGCTTATTTATAGGGTTAATTCAGGGAGAGACATTCTGAAAACTATGAAACCAGCTTGCAAAGCTAGCCTTAGGCCACAGTCGGAGAGACCTGCCTCAAGGCTAGGAATAGGAAGTCTTTCTTTTCTACACTTCACCATCCTTACTTTCCATTTCCAGAACCTTTTCATTGTCCCAAACAGAAACTATAGAATGATGGATGAGAGCAGACATCCTTGTTAAAGTTGCAGTTTTTTGGGGTTTTTTGTATTTTTCTGAAGTTGGAAACGGGGAGGCAGTCAGACAGACTCCTGCATGCGCCCGACCAGGATCCACCTGGCATGCCCACCAGGGGGTGATGCTCTGCCCATTTGGGGCGTTGCTCTGTTGCAACCAGAGCCATTCTAGCACCTGAGGCAGAGGCCATGGAGCCATCCTCAGCACCCGGGCCAACTTTGCTCCAATGGAGCCTTGGCTGCGGGAGGGGAAAAGAGAGACAGAGAGGAAGGAGAGGGGGAGGAGTGGAGAAGCAGATGGGTGCTTCTCCTGTGTGCCCTGGTTGGAAATCGAACCTGGGACTCCTGCACGCCAGGCCGTCGCTCTACCACTGAGCCAACTGGCCAGGGCCAAAGTTGCAGTTTTGATAGGGTTATAATAAAAGGTTGAAATCCAAAGAAATTTAGAGTGGTGCAGTGAGAACACATTACTAGTAACCTAAATTTAAAAACCATTTGTCTATATAGTATCATACTATTCAGAGTTTTCACTACTGAACTTTACATATTGTGTCTGATTATGGGCAAATCACTTATCCTTAATGTATCCTTATTTAAAATTAGTGATAGCAATATATGTACTGGCTACCTCACAGAGTTGTGAGGATGAAATAAAACAACCATGCAATGCAGTTAGCAAACCTACAGTGTACATGAATAGTATAGTGTCTTCTCTTTAGGAACTCATAAGCTAGTGCACAAAACCATTCATGGAAATAATTATAAAAAGATAAAATATGCTATGAATTATTAGGGATATGAAGTTTGTGTCTTGGACATCTTATTAGATAAATTCTGTGGTGAAAACTTAATAGTATAATACTATATAGACAAATGGTTTTAAAATTTAGGCTAGTAATGTGCTCTTACTGTGTCACTCAAGGTTTGTTTGTATTCCAACCTTTATTATAAATTAACATAAGTATAGCATAACGAAATCCAACACTGTTCTATACCAAATATAATTTTTATGGGGTTTTGCTATGATGTTTGCATACAATTTGGTGTCTATAGCATTTTTTTTTCTTTATTTCTTTTTTTTTCTGAAGCTGGAAACAGGGAGAGACAGTCAGACAGACTCCCGCATGAGCCGGACCGGGATCCACCCGGCACGCCCACCAGGGGGCGATGCTCTGCCCATCCTGGGCGTCACCATGTTGCGACCAGAGCCACTCTAGCGCCTGAGGCAGAGGCCACAGAGCCATCCCCAGTGCCCGGGCCATCTTTGCTCCAATGGAGCCTTGGCTGCGGGAGGGGAAGAGAGAGACAGAGAGGAAGGAGAGGGGGAGGGGTGGAGAAGCAGATGGGCGCTTCTCCTGTGTGCCCTGGCCAGGAATCGAACCGGGTCCTCCGCACGCTAGGCCGACGCTCTACCGCTGAGCCAACCGGCCAGGGCTTCTATAGCATTTTTAATCAAAGGAAAGCTGTGGTGAACTAGGAACTGCATTCTTCATTAGGACATCCAAGGTAGTCTGTGTAGACTTGTTCCAAGCACTCCATTTATTTGAGATTAACCTGATAAACTGTCACTTTGGAATATTTACGTAGAAAATAGTCCATGACATAGTGTATATCATGGATTCAAAAGGCCCTTCCGAGTTCTAACACTGAATTGTGCTGATGATTTGGCAAGAGACTCATCTTGCTCCATTTAGTACTACTTGGTGCTATGCCGTCGGTAGCACTATATAAATTTTCTTTTGCTATTCTGAGGGCTACTATGGTTAAAGGGTGGTCAGTCTGGCTGTGAGAAAGCCTAAGTGCTTCCAGGTAGTGATACTGCAAGATCGAGTGAATGAGTTTCACAGAGCACCTGCTTCATGGGGTGGAGGGGAAGACCATCCAGCCTTAGGAGATAGCCACACCTTTCTCCTATCGGTATGGAGCAGGTGTCCAGGCCCTCAGGACCTCGCACCGATGCCGCCTTTCAGCGTACCCAACTCGGCCTGGCCGGCTAACCCGCCCGGTGACGCAGGCCAACTGCACTGCTGGGACCCCCAGGCATTACGGCTGAGATCGCCTTGCGCTTGGCCTCAAGATATACTCTTTCCGTTACCCCTCCCCCCACAATCCCGGAACTGGGGGTAGCGGTGACGTCATCATCCGGGCATTAGTTGGTGGGGCCACGGTTCACAATGGAACAAAAACAAGCGGCCCAAGTCAAACTCTGAGCGACGCTGTTGCGGCTCGCGCGATTAACTCTGTCCTGGCCACACACCCTGCCAGTCCCGATCTCCTAGCTCTTTCGGCTTGGTATGTTAGATCCTTACGGGCCTCCCTTCCCCCACTCCCGCTCGTCCTCGTGCCACCTCTGCCCTCACACCGCTCCCAAGCTGAGGCCTTTGGATCCCTGTGCTGATTTTAGCGCGACCCTGGAGGGGCGGGGCGGAACAAAACGGTACTGTGTGCTGAGCGAACAATCTTTACCGCATTGTCTTCCCATCCCCCACCCCAGCTTTCCGGGTTCCTAGCGTCTCGCCAGGCCCGGTTCCCAGTGCGGTACGCGCCACTCTCCCAGGCTCGTCAGCCCCTAGTGGAGGAGGAGCGAAGGGAGCTGGGAGAGTCGAAGGAACAGCTGATCGAGACGGGGGGTTGGGAGGAGGGCTGAGAGGCGTACCCTGTGAGGGGCGGGGCTTGACGGGGGCGGGGACCTTCGGGCTTTGGGCGGCTCTGGAGCTAGTGGGAGTCTGCGCCGCGGTGCTGCTGCTTTGCCGTCGCTGCTGCTGCCCCTGCCGCCGCTACAGCCGTCGCCACTGGCCGAGCGGTTTCTTTTTTTTTTTTTTTCTTTTGGTTTGCTGGGTCCGCCATATTGACGAGGACAGGCATTCGCGGCTGCGGGAGGTTGTCTCCGCCGCCACTGGAGCTGCAGCTCCCTGCCCCCGGCCCGTCGGGGCCTCTGCCGCTCCGAGCCCCTCCCCGCCTCGCTCAGTTCAGAGGCCTCGCGGGAGGAGGCGCCTTAGCGCCCGGTGCTCGGGTCGGTGTCGGGAACAAGCGACAAGCTGCAGCCCGGAGAGTAGGGGACGGTGAAGCCCCACTGCGGGAGGAGGAGCAGAAGGAGGTGACGCAGGAGAAACGCACCGCCCGGAGCCCGTCTTGAGCTCAGCGAGAGCCCCAGCTTGAGGGGAGAAAGGGGGAAGGAAGGAGGCCGCCGCAGGCTGAGGAGGAGGAGGCAGCGGCCACTGCCGTTGCAGGGCGAGCGCTGCGAGCAGTGAATTCCGCTGCTCCTTACGCTCGCCGCAGCCTCTCGACACACTTTGTCGCTCGTCCCCCTCCCTCCCCCCAGCCTGGGATGCACCCGGGTCGGCCTTGTCCCGGGACTGAGTGTTGCTGCCGCCTCCGCGTGCCCTGCTTCTGAAGAGAAGCCTGTGTTGTGCGGTGAGTAGCCGACGTGCTTCTCCGGGGCCAACAGCTGGACTTGGCTGAGGGGAGGAGGGTGAGGGGGGTGTGTGTGTGTGTGTGCGGTTCCTACCCCGGGGCCGCCAGTCAGCGCGGGGGCTACCCCGCTCCCTCCCCCCACAGCCTGGGTTCGGGGCTGGGCGGACGCTTGCGGCGGGGACGCGAGGCCGGGTTCTCCGCCGAATCGGCGTCCCCGGAGCGTGTCAGTTGTGTTTTGGACTGTAAGGGAAAATGGCTGACGGCTCCGTTCCTCCTCCCTCTCCAACTCCTTTCCTCTTCCCCTCCTCCCCGCCTCCCCCTCCCCGTCTTGTCTGGGGCCGAGTAGGAGGTTGCAGTCCCCCGGCCCTGCGGGCAGCCTCCGCATTCGCATCCGCGGGCCGGGTCAGCGCCGGGGGCTAGCCCTCGGTCCCGGGGCTTGCTGTTCGGCGGACTGGCGGCCGCTCTCCTCCCCATTCTTGTTCCACTTGACACCAAACGCCATTACTGAGGTGGAGTGATTTGGAGCAGTAGAGCTAGGCCTCGGCTACGCCTGGCTATCAGGCCCGACGACTTGTCCGCCACCCCCCTCCCTGCCGCGATAACCCGCAGCTTCTTCGCGGCCCCAAGCTGGAGCCGGGTTATCGGCCTCCTCCACCTCCTTCGTCCACCTTCACGAGGGCCAAAGCCGCGAAAGATGTTTTGATGTAGAAATCAAGCTAGCTTGGGACCCACCACCTTTCTATTTTTAACCATTTCTGCCAAAAATAGTAGTATGTGCTAGTTCGTTAGTGATAAACCTTCAGAATCTTGTGATGTGAGGTTTCAGGATTGATAAATGGCTTATTTTTCATTCATTGTGAAATATTAAAGAGTTACAAAGCAGGTGTATACATGTTTTGTAATATTTGCATTTCTGTGGCGACTGGAACTTACCCTGGAATTTTTTATTTTCCCCATACAATTTAAAATTAAGTATATTATTTTTAGAAAGTTCCGTACTTAAAACGTTAATTGCATTTTCCACTGTTCAGTTTACAGGTGTGTGTAATTTCTTCAGATTGTCTTTGAATTTAACTGAGCGAGTTATAGATGTAAGTTAAATATTCATGCTTAATTTGGGGGGGGGGAAATAGTCGGTGGTCGAATTCTTTCACCTAGAAACTCTTGAACTCCCCTAAACCTACATAACGATTGTATATCTTCACTATGAGGGAAAAATTTGGAGTGCCTCGATTAGGAAACTTTTCAGCAGGTACTTAACCCGCTTTTGGAGCTCATTATCTACTCTTAGTAATTCTTTAATAAGGAATGGTTAACCATGACTACCTTGGCTTTCTTAATCTGTACACTTGAACTTTATAAAGACTAGAACTCTCATTCACATCTCCCTGGTCTACTGATTTTAGTGGGCTGCCATTTTGGTTTTAGTAAATGCCTTCCAAGTTCTTAAAAGATTCGTGTATTAAGTATACAGATACATCAATATTTGTTTTCTCAACTTTAAAACTGGTGATTTTTCGTACTTAAAATTTTTAAACTGTTTAAGCTTTATTGTTCTAGTGTTTGGATAAAGTGAAAACCAGAAGTATTTCAAATTGGTGCACTCAAGGGTTAACTTAAAATATTTCTGATACATTATATTTTGATTTCTCTAGTGGAAAATTGAAATTAAATTTTTTCTTCTTATTCCTTGTTTAATGTTTTTTTGCACAAACATTTAGCTTGTAATTCTCAACATATTAATGTTTTTTTGTTTACTGACCTTAGTATTTTTCTGAGCGAAAATTTCTGGAATGGTTAAATAACAGCAAGAACAGAACATGTGAGATAAATTCTTCGGAAAGTAACTTTGAAGGGCAGATTTTATATTTTCACCAAATTATAGGATCTCTTGGTGTTCCTAGTTCTCTTGTTTTATCACTGGAATGCTCAAATAGGATTTACTTTGAATCTTTTTTCTTTCAGGATTTTGAAATTTTATGACATCTCAAGAAGATGAGAGATTTCATGGGTAGCTTCTCAGATAATTTTTCTTTGATGAATTATTACTGCTGACAATTTTTGAAAATAGATATTTTCATAAATTTACTTTTAATGAATTGGTTAGTTCTTGATTAGCTGGACACAAGAAAGCATTTTATCTTATTTTTATTTCATAAGGTCAATTTGAAAACTAGTTTTTATATTTGTTTCAGATTTTAATATTAAAAACCAATCTGTTTAAATCAGGTTAAAGAAAGTTGTTTGAAGTATATAGGGGTGTGTGGTAAAGGATTAGTTCTCTTGTAAGTCTTTTGGGTAGTGGTGGGGGGACATCTAATTAATGATTGTTGAGCTAGTTGACTTTTTAATTCTCAAACACTATATTGCATTATGATAGCCTGCATTATACTTCCCCCCCTTTTGCTGGTATGTTTTCTGAATCTTGATTTTTTCCCCAAAAAATTGAAAAACAGGATTTTAGTTTCCATTCAGTTCAGCTATTGTATTTATTGCTAAAATGTCTTGAACAGATTCTAACGTTAGTATTTGGGAAAGGGTTAATTCATTGTATCTCAACCCTCGCTGCACATTATAGAATCACTTGGAGGAGTTAAAAAAAAATACACAAATGCCTGGATCCCACTCCCAGATACTGATGAATTGTACTCAGATGGGGGTCTGGGCAAAGGTATATTTTTAAAGCACTGTGGGTGATTTCTCATATGCAGTCAGACTTGAAAACCACTGCCTTAATATTGTGAGCATGTTCTTATTGAACTTTCAAGTAGATAAATAAGATTTTTTTTCTCTCAACTGCTTTTAGTTATCAGCATAATTGTCATTTATTGAGCATTAATTATGTGCCAGCACTATGTCAAACATTTTTCATTTATTACCTTATTTAGGTAGTATCTCCATTATACAGATGAGAACTGAGATCTGCCAGGGTCAACCAGTGGTGCCTCGACTACTGTGCCACATTAGTGGAAACAATGCTGATTACTATTTTTAAAAAAAGGTTTGGTCTGTTTCATATACCAGAGTAACTTTAGATTAAAAATTTTTAATATTTGACAGTAGTCTGCAATTTGGGAAGTATCTTGGTTGGCCAAAGGAGATGCTAAAACTCTGTAGCAAGTATGTTCTTTTCTTTTCATGTGTCTCCAAATATATTCAGGTTGATAGTTTAGTTGGTGGATGTGTTTAAGATTAAAATAATGTTAGGTAATTTGATATTCTTAAAAGATGCAAAATCCAGGCATTTGTATTCTAGTAATTTATTTAAATCATCTCATAAGTGAACATTTAGTATCATATGAACATTTTACTAGTTCTTTGAGAATTATGAGTTTTATTTAGCCTTGTTCAATATATGTAAATTTTACAAAAACTTTAAAACTAAGGACTTTATTTACATTGTTGTAGTTTTGGTTGATAATTTTATGGAATGAATGAAATAGCAATACTACCTTTATTTCTCTTAATTACCTTGGTCCATTGTGCTAAATTCTATATTGAGAGGGGTGAGGGAAAGCCTGCTAATGTTGAATCTATGAGCATTGTTAATGTGGCACACGATTTGTCAAAGACCTTTCTTTTAAACTAATTATTACTGTAGTTTGTATTTTGTATGCTATAAAGTCTGTCACAAGGATAAAAGTCTTAATGAAACTCCTATTATTGAATTGGAATTTGAATTTTTCATCCAGTTATTACTATTCAACATAATGGCCAATGTAATATAGTTTAAAGGAATAAGGTATGAAAAAATACACTAAGATATCTTGCTTAAATTTATTCTTTAAATGTACCTGTGCTTGTTTTGTGAGATTCAGTGCTCACACATAACTGCATGTATTCCATAGCAAATGGGTTTTCAATTGTATTTTCAGTCACTAACGACTTTTATACCACACTGTACCAGAATCACTTGTGGAACTTTAGAAAAATGTATTTGCCTAGGTCTTGCTCTTTGGAGATCATAATTGAATAGGTTTGTGGTGGGAACAGAGCATTAAAAAAACCTCAAAAACTGATTTTGATATGCAGTTAGGATTTTTTTGTATTTTTTGCGGGGGTTTGCAATTCATTTTAGGGGAAAGGGAGATCTAAGACTCTGAATTTGTGTCATACCATTAGGCAGTAATATTTTTGCTTGTGTTAGTTCTGTCGGTCACAGTGCCAAAAATTCCAGACGCAAACATCTAGGGAAAAGCTCAGACACTGGATTGATGAGTTGGGAGAGATCCGGGGATTCCACATAGAATTTTATGCACATTCACACATATGAAATATATTTGTTTATTATCTCTTACTGAGCACCATCTTATAGTTAGGATTCCAGATCCAACATTAATACCTGTTATGGCATTAGTTTCCTTTTTATCCATTCAACAAATACTTACTGGGCTAGAAATTACTATTGTCTAGAACAGCGGTTCTCAACCTGTGGGTCGTGACCCACAGGAAACCGATGGCTTTAGGCGACCCCTGTGTTTTGGTCGTTCAGGGGTCGCGACCCACAGGTTGAGAACCGCTGGTCTAGAAGCTTACGTTGTATGAAATGAGTGGCAATGGCATTGAACTAGCAGATTTTTAAAGTTGTCCTATCTATAATTTTGTCATTCTTCATTGTGTCTCATGGGAGGCTGAATTAAGTTATTAGGCTTATAGCTAGTTGTGTTATAAGCCAGTGGAATTTTCCTTTTACCTTTCAGTTTCTTGAAATAAATTAAATAAAATTTCATTCTGGGCTCCAGTCTTTTCCAGTGAGCCCAAATGTCATGTAGAGTAGAAATGAATTTTTAGAATTTTTGCTAGAAATTACATATTCTGGAGTCACCTCCTGCCATTCCTTTCCTGTATTGATGTTTTGTAAGTTATCTCTACTGGGTGTTTTTAAATGTTTTATTTATTTGTTTAGATGATTGATTTTTGTTCTCCAAATTCTTTTAGGTTGGTGATATTCATTTGGTCAGACTAAAGAAACTAAGTCCACTGGTAACAACCCTAGCACCCAGAAAGTGCCTGGCACATAGACAGTTAATAATTATTTGTTGAATCAATAGTCACTTCACCGTATTGTATTCTTGGTATGCTTTCTCTCTCTCTTTATTTTCTAATTCTCTTTATTGCTTGGAGTCAATGTGATATAATAATTCATTTATGATGAGCAGCCTTGAAAGTCTTAGATCTAGTCAGACTCTGGTTTTCATATGAGCAACGTGGCTCAAAGAGGTAAAGTGGCTTGACTAAGGTAGGGTGCTGCTTCATGAAGCTATTTCGGTATGTAACAAGTCACATTAATTAGTGAATTCTTTGGATCCCCCTTACTTTTGTAGTCACTCTTCATAAAATTTATACTTAATCTCTCCCTGGAAAGGGATAATAAAGTCAGGGATTCTGTCTTTTTGTTTATTATAGAGCATGTAGTATTATATTGTTTACTGTAATTGACAACCTGAATAGCAGAATCTGGAGGAATATTTGACTCCAATAACCTAGACCTGCTTGCACAAAATTGATGTGTCATCATATTACGACCCCCTTTCAGTTTATTTTTTCTGTAACTGATATGTCATATAAACTTTGAACATTTGAGACTCATATTGACCAACCATTATTAAAGGAATTTTTTTTCTTGGGATTATTTTGATTTGGTAGTTTTGGATCCCATCGATCCTCAGCTACAAAGCCTGGGTAGTGGGAACAGAAGAAAATTTAGGAAGACTAAAGGGAGTCTTTATTCTGTTTAAGATAACACCTCTTGAGTTTAGAGCAGGGATCAGCAAACTTTAAAGATCCAGTAAAGTGCTGGGTCATAAATATGTATATTGGGCTTTGTGCTCTTAAGAGACAACATTGAGGACATTAGGTAAGCTTTCTATTGATGAAATTTAAAATACAATGATAATTCAGTACAGTTATTTACACTTCGGATCTAATAAAAAAATTGGGGGGGCTAATAAAACAATAGTTTGCCTAATCGGGATTTAGATGCGTTTTATTTTATTATTATTTTTTTTTACAGGGACAGAGAGAGTCAGAGAGAGGGATAGACAGGAATGGAGAGAGATGAGAAGCATCAATCATTAGTTTTTCATTAGGAGACCTTAGTTGTTCATTGATTGCTTTCTCATATGTGCCTTGACCGTGGGCCTTCAGCAGACTGAGTAACCCCTTGCTCGAGCCAGCGACCTTGGGTCCAAGCTGGTGAGCTTTTGCTCAAACCAGGTGAACCCGTGCTCAAGCTGGCGACCTCTGGGTCTCGAACCTGGGTCCTCTGCATCCCAGTCTGAAGCTCTATCCACTGCGCCACCGCCTGGTCAGGCTGCCTCATCGGAATTTAAATAGCTTCCTGTGTAAAATACATTTTCAGCTTGTAGGCTGTACAAAAATGGGTGGCTGAATTTGGTCTGACCATAGGTTGCCAGCTCTGATTTAGAGCAATAGTTATCAAACCTGGGTGGCTTGTTAAAACAGATTGCTAGGCCCTGCCTCCAGAGATTTATTCAGTGGAATGGGGCTCAAGAATTTGCATTTTTAACAAGTTCTGAAGTATGGAATTATCCTTTCTTAATTACTGGCTTTAGAGATGAATTTCAGCATATTTTGCTTTTCTTCAGTCTTAGCACTTTGTCTAATATTTCTTGTCTTTTTTAGTTTGTACTTTATTTTAAATTCAGCAATCATATGTTAAATGTTGTCATGTGCTAGGTCTTATACCGGGGTAATGGGTACAAGGTGAGCAAAACGAAACTTCCTGTCTTAACACATACATAAATACATACATACATACATACATACATATTAGAGTCATTTTAAAAATCAATGTTCACAAACTCTTTAGAGCCAGAGTCTGAGACAAAGAGCACTGTATTGAAGGCAGGGTGGTGGTATTTGATATTAATGTTACAGCTACATTGGAAAGATGCATCATCAAAATACTTATATTTCATATTCTTTTTTTTTTGTTTGTTTGTTTTTTTTTAATTTATTTATTTTTTATTCATTTTAGAGAGGAGAGGGAGAGACAGAGAGGAGAGACAGAGAGAGAGAAGTGGGGGAGGAGCAGGAAGCATCAACTCCCATATGTGCCTTGACCAGGCAAGCCCAGGGTTTCGAACCGGCGACCTCAGCATTTCCAGGTCGACGCTTTATCCACTGCGCCACCACAGGTCAGGCATATTTCATATTCTGTAGAAATAAAATTTTCAGAACACACTAAAGCTTACTTTTAAATACTTAAACCAGTTTATTTGATGGAAAGCTTTCTAAAGTTATATATCTTCTCTTTATAATTTTCATCTGATTAGTCAATCAATATATTCTGTTAAAAAGTTTGGGTGCTTTTTGCTATTAGCTCTATGCGCTGCGAGTTCTCCACGCCTTGTAGAAGGCACTGTTTTCATGTCCCTTGTCCTTCCCAGCTTTTTTCTAAGAAAGTGCTTTTGTGAATATTGCTCAAAACTCTTCATCATGAAGTTGATTTTAATAAAATTTTTCTTTTTTTTTTTCTTTTTTTCCATTTTTCTGAAGCTGGAAACAGGGAGAGACAGTCAGACTCCCGCATGCGCCCGACCGGGATCCACCCGGCACACCCACCAGGGGGTGATGCTCTGCCCATTCTGGGCGTCACCATGTTGCGACCAGAGCCACTCTAGCGCCTGGTGCAGAGGCCACAGAGCCATCCCCAGCGCCCGGGCCATCTTTGCTCCAATGGAGCCTCGCTGCGGGAGGGGAAGAGAGAGAGAGAGAGGAAAGCGCGGTGGAGGGGTGGAGAAGCAAATGGGCGCTTCTCCTGTGTGCCCTGGCCGGGAATCGAACCGGGTCCTCCGCACACTAGGCAGACACTCTACCGCTGAGCCAACCGGCCAGGGCCAATAAAATTTTTCAACTTAATTTCCCACTGTTTTTGTCCTCTTCTTTCCTCCAAAACCTCTTATTTACTCAAGTCCCAATTCTCCTTACACTCCCTATGCTTTCACATTTCTGTAACTTTCTAAAATATTATTTTTTCTTTTTTCTTTTTTTTTTTTTGTATTTTTTCTGAAGCTAGAAACGGGGACAGACAGACAGACTCTCGCATGCCCCCGACCGGGATCCACCCAGCACGCCCACCAGGGGGCGATGCTCTGCCCCTCCGGGGCCTCGAAGGGACTCTAGCGCCTGGGGCAGAGGCCAAGGAGCCATCCCCAGCGCCCAGGCCATCTTTGCTCCAATGGAGCCTCGGCTGCAGGAGGGGAAGAGAGAGAGAAAGAGAGGAAGGAGAGGGGGAGGGGTGGAGAAGCAGATGGGCGCTTCTCCTGTGTGCCCTGGCCAGGAATCAAACCTGGGACTTCTGCACGCCAGGCCGACGCTCTACCACTGAGCCAACCGGCCAGGGCCTCTAAGATATTCTTTTTTAGGGACTTCTCAGGTTTTCTTTTGCTAGTGCCAGTAACAACATGAACACAATTTAGTCTTTGGCCTGTTTCATTTTTTGCATCTGTTGCTTTTCCTCTTCAGTGGCTATTGAGTTTACAGGATTGTTCACATAAACTAAAGGGCTCTAGGCTTCTTTGAATCAATGTTTTTGAGGTTTTTTTTTTATTTTTAAGCCATCTCATTTTTTCAGTAATGGCTATTTTGACTGTTTTTGGAGCTTTAGTTATCTCCCTTTCTTATGTACTGTGAACTGGGAAATGAGATAACTGGATTACATTTGTCTGTATGAAGAGTAAGGATCCTCTTACAGGAACTTTGTAATGAGCTCTGTTTCCTATTTCTATACCTTTTCCCATTTAAAAATGTTAGCCTAGTCTTCAGCTATGATATATTTGACTTTTTGTGTAGTCTCCACTTTAATACAACGTAGGTTAACGACCCTGAATCTCCAATATAAAGTCAGTTTCAGACTTCTGTTAGCTGATGAAAGATACTTCTATACTTTATATTGCAGGGTGGTATTGCCTGCCTGAGAACAGTTCTGTTTCAGCTCCTTTGCTGTATTTGTACAACAGGGTCTTGTGTGTTAATTTGCAAGTTCAGTTGTATTTTACTCTTTTATAAAAGTGAATGGAAAACAAAAAAATGCATCAGCTGGAGGTCTTATGCAAGGTATCCTTGAGATAGGGAACTGATTAAGGATATAAATCTTTAACCTTACTTGGTTAGGTTGTACTCATTGGTTATGTTGCTGACTTTGTAGGGTTGTAAATGAAATAATTAGAATAAAACAAAATTAAGTATGGGAAATGAATAAAACATATATGAGAGATGAGGTGTGATTAGGGGTTTTATAATACTCCTGTACTCTGACTTGAAAATTGGAAAAACCCCAAGAAATGTGTTACTTTGTTTGGCTTTGAAGTGTATGACTTCTGAAACATTTGTAGGAATACATTATGAAAGGAAGGCACTGCCTATATATGGCATTTGCCTAGACTTGTGGAAATGAAGACAGAAAATCTCATTTACTCATATTTAATTAGTATGTATATACAGGCAGTCCCTGGGTTATGAAAGAGATAGGTTCTGTAGGTTTGTTCTTAAGTTGAATTTGTATGTAAGTTGGAACGAGTGCATTTTCCTATTACGTACAACTTAAACATGTTTATCTTAACATAGTATTTATTTTTACCTTTCTGTGCATATAAATACTTAAATTTCTTCAAATACAAGCTTAAACAATCTTGGATAATGCAGAAGATGATGGACCAGTTGGAGAGAATGGGACAGAGTAAGGGTTTGATTCTACTGCTGGAGTCAGTTTCTTAAAGGTAGGCATCAAGGGAGATTTGTACAGATCTTTCTTTTTTTTTTAAGATTTTATTTATTTTTTAAAGATTTTATTTATTGTTTTTAGAGAGAGAGAGAAGGGTGGGGAGGAGCGGAAAGCATCAACTCATAGAAGTTGCTTCTCGTATGTGCCTTGTCCAGGCAGGCCCCAGCGTTTCTAAACCATGACCCCAAGCACATCAAGGGTCAGTGCCCCATCCAGTGTGCCACCACAGCTCAGGCATAGCTTTTCTTTTCATTATAAATGGTCTTGTAGCATCTCAGGTCTTTGGTAACTGTATGGAAAACTTTGGTGAACCTCTTTATATCAGAATCTTGCTCCTCTAACTTTGCCATTCCTGCTTCAATGAGATGTAAAGCATTAGCTAACTTTTGTAGAAAACTTTTTCAGTTCTGGAGTTTCTTTCTTTTTTTTTTTTTTTTTTTTTAAATTTTTTTTTTTTTTTTATTCATTTTAGAGAGGAGAGATAGAGGGAGATAGAGAGACAAAGAGAGAGAAAGACAGAGGGGAGGAGCTGGAAGCATCAACTCCCATATGTGCCTTGACCAGGCAAGCCCAGGGTTTCAAACCGGCGACCTCAGCATTTCCAGGTCAACGCTTTATCCACTGCACCACCACAGGTCAGGCCAGTTCTGGAGTTTCATTTCACACTACTGTGTCTGTTTACTCTGTCCTTTTTAGATATATATTTTAATCAATTATCCAAAATTTTTGAGTTCTTGACTTGGAGCTTGAGAGGGATTGTGGGTCCAAACTGAAGGGTTGAAGAAGGAACCTAATGTAGCGCCTGCAGGTGTATTCCTTGTCTGATAGTGGATGTCATTATCTGAGCCATCTATATAATTGTTAGCTGTCTCAAATTGCTCCTGCTGGAGGATTACTTCAGTTGTCCTGAGTGCATTATGGGAAGAATTATGTCAGTGAAATGAGAATCATGGAAAAATTCTCAAGCTTATTTTTATTGTATATCATTTGGCTAGTTATTCTCAAACTTACTGGTCTCAGGACCCCTTTAATACTTACTGAGGACCCCAAAGAGCTTTTTATTTCTATTGGGTCATACCACAAGATATTTACTATATTAGAAATTAAAACATTTATGTGCCCTGGTTGGGTTGATCAGTGGATAGAGCGTCATCCCCATGTGCTGTCATCACTGGTTAGGATCCCCACAGGGCACATCTGAGATGGCCAATAAAATGAGTGAACACCTAGACGAACAAGTAAGTGGAACAAGTTGATGCTTCTGTATGTCTCTCTCCTTTCTCTCTTTTTCTTTCACTTGCAAATCAACAATGAGGAAAAATTTTTAAATATTATGTTATATGCAGTCAAAGATAATAAAACTTATTGCATGTTAATATAAATAATACTTTTATGAAAAATAACTTTCCCCAAAACAAAAATTAGTGAAAGACAGAAAGGGAGAGAAAAGAGAAGCATCAACCTGTAGTTGAGTCATTTTAGGTGTTCATTGACTGCTTCTCATATGTGCCTTGACTGGGGGTGGGGTGGGAGCTACAGCCGAGGCAGCAACAGTGGGATCATTTTGATGATCCCATGCTCAAGCTGGTGACTCTGCACTGGAGCTGGTGAGCCTGTGCTCTGGTCTGCGACCTTGGGGTTTCCAACCTGGGACTTCAGCATCCTAGGTCAACGCTCCACTGTACCACCTCGTATCTAGCTTAATAGACAGCTGGATCCTCTATCTGCTTTTGCCTTCACTCTGTAGTCATATAATAATATCACGTAGCCTTTGGAAGAAATCCACTGTATACTTGAGGGAGAATGACAATGAAATTGTCAAATAATGTCTTATGAAAACATTTTAATCTCTCAGATCTCCTGAAAGGGTCTTAATAAACCACACTTTAAGAACCAGTACCATAGACTCCCAAGAAAAGTTTGTATTATCTTTTGAGTGGCTTACCTACTATAAATATTTACTTTTTAATTAATGTAACTTGCATACAGCAAGTGTGCAAATTTTAAATGTGTAGTTTGATATAATTTTACAAATTATACATCTGTATAACTACCATTTAAATCAACATACTAAAAGTTTTTAGCATCCCCAGAAGGCTCCCTTATGCCTCCCCCCAAAAGCCCCCCACAGTATTCTGACCTTTACCTTTCAATGAGTTAGTTGTGCCTCTGTTTGAATATATAAATGAAATAATGCAGTGTGTACCTTTCAGTCTCACTTCTTTTACCTAATGTGATTAATTTCTTTCTTTACTGTGTAGTCATTGTATGAAATATGCCATGATTTATTTATCCATTCTATTGTTGGTGAACATTCAGATTGTTGACCTGTTTCCACAAATTATAGTGTTGCTGTGATTATCTTAGTACATGTTTTTTTGGTGGGTTATAAGGATATATGTGTGTTTAGTTTTGGTAGATACTGCCAACCATATTTCCCACCAGCACTGTAGTTCATGTTGCTCTTATCAACAGTTAATAGTGTCAGTCCTTTTTTTTTTCTCTAATTAATTTCTTTATAAGGTAGATTATATTATTAATTTTAATGGGGTGGCATTGATAAATCAGGGTACATATGTTCAGAGAAGTGTCAGTCCTTTTAATTTCAGCGATTTTGATGGAGATTTAGGAATATCTAATTGTTTTTTAATATTTATTTGCCTGTGTCTAATGATGTTTAGAATCTTTTTATATGTTTATTGGTCGTTCTGTTACTTAATTCTTGTTTACCTATAAAATTTGAAGCTTGACCAGGAGACAGCTTTGTCTTGTAGCTCAAAATCACTAGTTGAATTCTTTGAAATAAAGAGATTTTTTAGATGAACTTATTTACTCTGTTGGTGACAAAAGGGATTAAACATCCTGTTAATTTAAAAAATATACATGTTTGGCTTTACAATATGTTTTCAAAGATTTTTGCTCTTGAGAGATTCAATACTTTCAACTAAAATACGGCCTTCAGATGTAAACAAGGAAGACAAGAAATAAGTGTTGGAAAGGATGTACAGAAAAAGAAACCCTCTTGCACTGTTGGTAGAAATGTAGAATTGTTCAGCCACTATGAAAAACAATTTGGAGATTTCTTAAAAAATTAAAGGTAGAACTACCATATGATCCAGCCATTCTGCTTTCTGAGATTTATCTGAAGAAAATGAAAACACTAACTCAAAGATCGATACAGCCCCATGTTCATTGCAGTACTATTTATAGTAGCGAAGATGTGAATGGCTAAAGTGTCCATCAGTGAATGGCCTGACCAGGCGGTGGCACAGTGGTAGAGTGTCAGACTGGGATACAGAGGACCCAGGTCTGAAACCCCGAGATCCCCTCAGCTTGCGCACAGGCTTACCAGCTTGAGTATGGGTTTGCTGGCTTGAGTGTGGGATCATAGACGTCAGTCACTACATGGTTGCTGGCTTGAGCCCAAAGGTCGCTGGCTTGAAGCCCAAGGTTGCTGGCTTGAAGCCCAAGGTTGCTGGCTTGAAGCCCAAGGTTACTGGCTTGAGCAAGGGGTCACTTGCTCTGCTATAGCCCCCCAGTCAAGGCACATATGAGAAAGCAATCAGTGAACAACTAAGGTGCCACAATGCAGAATTGATGCTTCTCATCTCTCTCCCTTACTGTCTGTCTTTATCTGTCCCTATCTGTCCCTCTCTATGACTCTCTCTCTGTCAAAAAAAAAAAGTGTCCATCAGTGGATGAATGGCTAAAGAAATTACGGTGTGTTTGCATGTGTGTGTATGTGTAAATATTGTTAGAAAGAATGAAATCTTGCCATTTATGACAACATGTATGGGCCTCAAGGACATTATTCTAAGTGAAGTAAGTTAGAGAAAGACAAATAACAATATGATCTTCCCTATAGGTGGAATCTTAAAGTTGCTCATAAACACAGGGAACAGATTGGTGATTTCCAGAGATGGGTTGGGGAGATAGGGGTGAATGGGAACAAGTTATATTTTTTCATAGGTATTTTTTCCACTCTGCCTTTAATTATTTAACTAGATTTCACCCATATAAGCATTATTTAAGGAATTAACAAGGATATAGATAACCCTTGAAATACCTTTAAGGATATCTGATTTGTTTTGATAAGATTACATATGTTTTAATTATCAGTGAGTTTTTGAATAGACCAAATGTTCTTAGTTGAAATTTTAACACCTAATGTTAGAGAAAGGATAAAGTTATGCATGCCTCATTCAATAATAGTACTTGAGGTGATTGGTGCTGTTCTGATCTTGAATTATGACTGCATTAAGGCTATTCTGTTTATCCCTTTTCTCTTTTATCCCTATATAATTACATGAGCTACTATTCATCCTTATCCTTTAAGGTAGAACTCAAGCCTGCCTGGGTGGTGGCGTAGTGGATAGAGCGTCGGACTGGGATGCAGAGGACCCAGGTTCGAGACCCCGAGGTCGCCAGCTTGAGCACGGGCTCATCTGGCTTGAGTAAAAAGCTCACCAGCTTGGACCCAAGGTCGCTGGCTCGAGCAAGGGGTTGCTCGGTCTGCCGAAGGCCCGAGGTCAAGGCGCATATGAGAAAGCAATCAATCAATGAACAACTAAGGTGTCGCATTGAAAAACTGATGGTTGATGCTTATCTCTCTCCATTTTTTCTATCCTCTGACACACACTCTGTCCCTGTAAAAAAAAAAAAAAAAAGAACTCAAATGTTGTTCTTCTGAGAACTTTTTGTAGATATTCTCTATCCTCATCTAACTTATTTTCCCCCTTTTCCAAATTTTTTATTAAGGGGAAATCAAACATACAGGTGTAGATAATAAAAACCTCCCATTGACCAGCTTTATTTCATGGCTATTCTTTTTTATGTATGCCCTGTTTTGAAGCAAATCCCAGACAGCATTTCATCCTAGATATGTTAATATATCTTAGTCCAATTTAATATATATATATATGGACAAACAAACAGTAAGGGAGAGAGATGAGAAGCATCAACTCATAGCTGTAGCATCTTAGTTGTTCATTGATTGTTTTCACATATATGCCTTTTGGGGGGGGGGCCTATAGTTGAGCTATTGACCCTTTGCTCAAGCCAGCAACCATGGTATCATGTCGGTGAGCCTGTGTTCTAGCTGGCCACCTCAGGGTTTTGAACCTGAGTCCTCCGCGTCCCAGGCCGATGCTCTATCCATTGTGCCACCGCCTGGTCAGGTTATAATCACTCTTAATAAGGAATTTTAAATAAATTTTTCTTAAAAATTTGAAGTATGTTAACCTGGCTATGATGGTATTGAAATTGGGGAATGAGGGACAACATTGGAAAAATAAGTTAGAGCTGATTGTGAATGACTTTGAATAATTTTATATAAAAAGAGTAGGAAGCCATTAACTGTTTCAGATACTGAAAGTGTTGGAAGATTAGTTTGGCATTAATAGACTGAATAGATTGGTAGTGTGGAGACCAGCCAAGATGCTATTAAAATTGGAATCTAGTCTAGAGTTGGTAGGAGTTGGAGTGGAAAAGATAACATTGAACACAGTATAAAAGAGGAATTGATGGAGATGAGAAGGGGGTTGATTTTGTTGTCGCTTTTACTATGCACTCCAACCCCCTATTTTAGTTTTGATCATCTACCTGTTGTGTGCCATTGAATCCTTGGGATTCAGTGATGAACGAAGTTCATGTAGCTTCTTTGTGGAGCTTTTATCTTGGTAGGGGAGAGAGATCGCACAGATGCTATGAAAGAAATTACAGACTGTGTATAGTAAGTCCTCAGTTACTGTCTTTGGTAAATTCTGTGACTTTAAGTTAATTGATGTATAACTAAACCCAACTTTACCATAGGCTAATTAATAGAAACAAGAATAAAGTTCCTTCACTGTCTCATCAACATTATAAGGAACCATGCGGAGGTTAATCAAGGACTTGCTGTACATGATGAGTTCTGTCAGGAGAGTTGGGGGCTGATTGAATTAGTATGGGTGAAATAGACTGCTTGTGCAAAGGCCCCAGAGGCAACATGAGGGGAGTACATTTTGAAGGAACAAGGAGGCAAAATAAACTGGAGTTACAGCAAGCTTTGGGTCAGGTGTTGTAAGTTGAGGCTGGAGTTAGGTGTTAGAGGGACTTACATACCATTAGAGATGTACAGTGTGTCCGTAAAGTCATGGTGCACTTTTGACCAGTCACAGGAAAGCAACAAAAGACGATAGAAATGTGAAATCTGCACCAAATAAAAGGAAGACTCTTATAGTTGATCATTTATAATACAAAATGATAAAACATATAATTGAAAGGATGAGCTCAGGCTTGATAGTAACCATGCTTTTATGAGAAGGAACATTGTCTTATCCTTGTTTCCGTTTTTTCCTCCTCTTAATTTTTTCCCCTTCAAATTCAGAGTCTTGATATCTCGGGAGCCATAGAGAACATACATGGTATAAAGGAAGAGCCAGCAGTTTTGGAGTCTAACAGATGGTATTAACTGCCTTCTTGGACAAGCTCAGGTTACTTAGTCTTTTAGCCTCTGTTTATGTCTGTTAAATAGTACTGATAGCCATATGGAATAAGTATCCTGGTGATTAAATGAGGTTATACAAATAAAGCACCTACTATTATGCCTTATATATATATGTGTTTATAACTTTTCTAAAGTCATGTATAAATTCAGATGAAATTGCAAAGGAGCCTGTGATTTGTGATTTATAATAAAAAATACTGTGTGTATGTGTGTGTGTGTGTGTGTGTGTATGTATATATTTGTTCATTTCCGTTTTTCCGTTCCTGGCACAGATCTTCTAAAATCCTTGGAATTTCCTAAGGTGTCTTTTGTTCTGGTAAAGGGCATTTGACTTGGAAAGTCCAATAGCTGGGGGCTAGGACAGGGTTCAGCTAGCTTCTGGGTTGGTAAATATGAGATTTGGGGAGCGTGACACTCCTGGAGAGGGCATGGAAGTTCCTTGCCCTTTCCTTATACCTTGTCCTATGCATGTCTTGTATCTGGCTGTTGCTGAGTTACATCCTTTTATAATAAATCAGTAATATAATAAGTAAATGTTTCTCTGAGGTCTGAGCCACTCTAACAAATTAATCTGACCCATGTCAGGGAAGGACAGGTGACAACCTGGACTGTCAGTGGTGTCTGAAGTTGGAGAAAGCAGTCTTAAGGGACTGAGCCCTTAACCTGTGGGTCTGATGCTATCTTCACCCAAGTAGATAAAAGTCAGAATTCAGTTGAATTGTAGATATATAGCTGGTGTCAAAAGAGAATTGCTTGGTGTGGGAGGGAAACCACTCATTGTAATTGCGTGTAGAACCACAGAAATACTTTGAATGGAAAGAACCAAGAAGTCCACAAAAGAAAAAATTTCTTGGATAGTATAAACACTGAAACCTGTTTTGCCTTATTCACTAGAGTGGTTATTGATTATGGTTTCTGAATGTAATTGATTGTGAGATGTGTCACAAATAAGTAGTTGGTGAATAGTTAAAACAAATATGATAGCAATGTTAGCAAATGAGGTTATTTCATTTTTACAGCACATAGAGTCAGGATTACCCCCCCAATAATTATTTTCCACTCAAATTTCAATGTGTTTCCTTAGAAGGGATAAAGAAAACCTAGAAGTCCAACTATTGCACAGATTGTGTTCTGCTTCATACAGTATTTGGGTTTGGTCAGTTTCTCTGGAAGTGGGCCAAACCTGCAAAACCCTGTGTGTGTCATTTCTTGTGTGGTAGAAAAACTACCATGTAGAATAGGATATTTTTTCTTCAAAACAACAGTACATACAAAGTTTGCCTTTAAGCATATTGATTCTGTCATAGCAATAGAAATTTAAAGTTCAAAAAGGTCTAAGTACTTAAAAATAAGTATTCTCATACTTGAAAATGGTGATTATTTAGAAATAAAGCTTCTACTTAAAAAGATGTTTCATATTGGATTAATATAAAGATGGGACAATTTATTTATAACATTTCCTGTTAAGATTTTAAATACATGTAATTTAAGTATTCTACATGCTAGTGGATTAATTACAAAATCATAGTTTGTCTAACATAGTTGTAATTAAAATTTTCATTTTGTAGTCATCAGCAAAAGTAGTGAGGTCTAATGTCTGGTGAAGGCTAAGCACAGCTTGTATTTCACAGTTACGTCTCTCGTTTCTGAGTCAAGTATTTTGAGAAGGGAAAAACAAGGGTTGTGGATGTCAGACACAGAAAGGCATTAGAAAGAAAGAAAAAAATAAGAGTAATTTTCCCTTTAATTTTAGTACATAAAACTAGAATAGGTAAAATTCACGTTAAGATAATATCCATGGATGAGTTTAGGGATGGTCTGTTAAATCATTTTCTAAGAAACTCATTTTGATGTCTGGTAAAGAAAATAATTTGTTGGGAGTGTTGGACATGCTGTTGCTTATTCTCTATCCTCAATCTGTAATGTTAATTCCATTAGAGCAGAGAGATTTGCCTACTGTGTGCACTGTATATTCCCTTATATTTAAAACAATATGTGGCCCATTGTATGTGCTCAGCTCATATTTTTTGGATGGCTAAGCTTTGAGTTTTGATTTAATCCTCTATGGGCAGAATTTTTTTCATGGCCATAAAAAATTTATGTAATGTGAAATCAGCAAATATCAACTTATAAATACAAAATAATAATGAATTCTGCAGTTTCAACAATTTTATTTTAATGAATATGTTTTGTAACTTTGAAGTAACAACAGCTTATACCACTTGCACTTGTGTGTATAAAAGCTTATGTATGGAATTCCATAAAACAGTTTGTGCTTGGTGTTAAAGATATATGTTGCATTTCAAACATTTAATTTTGGAACTCCTTTGCACACCAGCTCTTTGCAGTGTCCCCTCTTACGTGAAAAAAAATTGGCCAATGTGGTTCTGAATTTTCCTCATCTGATAATGATTTACCACTAAATTTATCTTTGCTGTGAGTAATATTTATGTGTCATCAGGTAAATACTTATTGGATGATCTTCGTTGGAGTCAGAATCTAATAAAGAGGCCCTGGCCAGTTTGCTTAGTGGTAGAGCATCTTCCTGGCGTGTGGATGTCCCTGGTTTGATTACCGGTCAGGGCAAACAGGAGAAGCTACAGTCTGCTTCTCCACCTCTTTCACTTCTCTCTCTCTCTCTTCTCCTCTCCTGCAGCCATGGCTTGATTAGAGCAAATTGGGCCCGGGCGCTGAGGATGCCTCCATGGCCTCTGCCTCAGGTGCTAAAATATGGTTTGGGTTACAATGGAGCAAGGGCAAGGGCCCCAGATGGGCAGAGTATCACCCCCTAGGTGGCTTGCCCAGTGGTGGATCCTGGTCAGTCAGGGTGCCTGTAGGAATCTGTCTCTGCTTCCCCTCCTCTCAAAAAAAAGACAAGATTCTAATAAAGAATCTTCACATCTATTATTGCTAATGCTTCTTTTTCTTACTGCTCTTCTATTTTTATATGTATTTGTATTCAAATTTCAGGCCTCTGATACATAAAACTAAAAAACAAAGAAAACACGTTATCGCAAATATACCAAATCCTACCATTGTAGCTCATTGTGACTTGAAAGTCGCAGAGCTATATCATGTGAAAATAATAACAAAATGATTGTTGAAATGCCAATAAGAGATTGATACACAAACCAAGAGATATTTTATATAGGCTTTTTCTTGTTTATCAAACACAAAATAGAAAAGATGGTTCTTACAGCCTCTGTGTCTGCAGACAACTTGGAAAAGCATTTACTTTGATATTGCAGGTTAGAGTTGATAATTGCAACCAAGAATGTTTTTGGTTACTAAGAAGACATTATATAACATGATTTGTGCGCCACCTTGTGGTAGAAAGTTTTAAAAATTAATAAAATATCCATATGTTAGTATGTGACTTGAAAGCTACATGTGCCCATAGAGGGTTAAACTTTCTTGGGTCAAAAGAGAAAAATATACTAATAGAAGGAACTCTTTTAGTGTTACTAATATTATATAAATGGGATTTTAAGGGTTTCAGTGCTGTGGAGAGAGAGAGAGATACTAGAATATAGGGGATGTTTGAGCAGAAATAGAATAATGACTGGGTAGAAAAGAGGAGCATTGTTCTTTGTCCTTAGAGTTTCTCTGGTATTAAGGATCTCTCATTGAAAGCTTCTATAACTAATATGTGGTTTGCTGCTTATGGAATACTAGGTTATTTAAAAGAACATAATGCCAATCTTTATCCAGGTAAAGGTCATATTTTTCCCATCTTGGAGGATGTCAAGATGCCTAAGTTTGAATATGAAAAAAGACTGTGTGCTCTAAAGGCAATCTGTTATTTTCATTTTGGTTACATTTTGCATTGCAGAAAATCCAAGATGCATTCTGGTAAAATGTAAGTGATGGGTAGAGAGGAGAACAGTGACCCTTGTAGTTGTTTTTCTAAAAATAAAACTTTAAACTTTAGTTTTAAACTTAAAACTACTTCATACAGTAAATTGTCACATTGTGATTTGTTGAATTTGAGTGTTTCTATAGGAAGTGGTTGTTAATTGTGTTATAGTTTATGGTTTGAGCAGTGATTTTCAACCTTTTTTTTTCATGGCACAAACACACACTAATTACTAAGGTCAGTGCCCCTGACTAAATACAACCATTTTCATCTAATGGCACAAATAAATTAGTTACTAAAGTAGAAGAGGTCAGGGCCCCTTTTCTCTTTAGTAATTAGTTTATGAGTGCGTGAGAAACAAAGGTTGAAAATCACTGGTTTGAGTAATTACCGAGTTTCTTTAGTCCTTTGTAGTATACTGATGCTTTGACTTAGCAGAAAGTTCTAGCTCTGCTAGGTGTGCCTAAATCTCTATGACTTGGAAAACATGCTCTTCTGTTAGTCTTTAGAGTACTTCTTTAAGTCAGGTTAAAGCAATGTAATTCCAATGTGTTTCCTCCACTTGGGTTAATGGGATTTATTAAGAAAGGTAGCGGCCCTGGCCGGTTGGCTCAGTGGTAGAGCGTCGGCCTGGCGTGCGGGGGACCAGGGTTCGATTCCCGGCCAGGGCACATAGGAGAAGCGCCCATTTGATTCTCCACCCCCCCCCTTCTTCCTCTCTGTCTCTCTCTTCCCCTCCCGCAGCGAGGCTCCATTGGAGCAAAGATGGCCCGGGCGCTGGGGATGGCTCCTTGGCCTCTGCCCCAGGCGCTGGAGTGGCTCTGGTCGCGGCAGAGCGACGCCCCGGAGGGGCAGAGCATCGCCCCCTGGTGGGCAGAGCGTTGCCCCTGGTGGGCGTGCCGGGTGGATCCCGGTCGGGCGCATGCGGGAGTCTGTCTGACTGTCTCTCCCCGTTTCCAGCTTCAGAAAAATACAAAAAAAAAAAAAAAAAAAAGAAAGAAAAAGAAAGGTAGCAATATTATTCCTTGGATAACTTAGTTGTAGCATCTTAAAAAAGTTTACTGCGTGACCAGTGGATAGAGCATTGACCTAGGACATTGAGGTCCCAGGTTTGAAACCCCAAGGTCGCTGCCTTGACTTTTTTTGTCCCGTCCCCCTATTCAAGGCATGCCTGAGAAGCAATCAATGAAAACTAAAAGTAACACGACCATGAGTTGATGCACTTCCTGTCTCTTTAAAAAAAAAATTACCATGTCCTTGGTATTTGCAAAACACCTTCATTAAAATAATTCTCATGACATTTCTGTAGGTAGCATTATCTCAGTTTTAAATACCTAGAAATTTTGTGAGAATGGTCTTTACTTTGAAAAAGAGTTATGTTTGAGTCCAAAAATTATTTTTGATTCATATCAACTTTTTTTTTTTTTTCCTTTTTTCTGAAGCTGGAAACAGGGAGAGACAGTCAGACAGACTCCCGCATGCGCCCGACCGGGATCCACCCGGCACGCCCACCATGGGGCGACGCTCTGGCCACCAGGGGGTGATGCTCTGCCCATCCTGGGCGTCGCCATGTTGCGACCAGAGCCACTCTAGCGCCTGAGGCAGAGGCCACAGAGCCATCCCCAGCGCCCTGGCCATCTTTGCTCCAATGGAGCCTTGGCTGCGGGAGGGGAAGAGAGAGACAGAGAGGAAAGCGCGGTGGAGGGGTGGAGAAGCAAATGGGCGCTTCTCCTGTATGCCCTGGCCGGGAATCGAACCCCGGCCCTCCGCACGTTAGGCCGACGCTCTACCGCCATATCAACTTCTTTAAACTCAACCTTGCACATGGAGGTAAAGGTATTCAATTCTTATGTGGTAATATAGAGGTGGCTGTTAAAAATAGCAGACCAGAGCACAATGTGCTGTGCTGAGACCTGATGCACTTGTGTGGAGGTACTGGATCTCTAGAAATGTAGAGACCTTGACACAGGTAGAAGAAATGGAGAAAACAAGACATTCAGGTGAGACAGTGTAAGAGAGGAATGGCAAGAAACTTGAGGCTTTGCTGATGGAATAGAAAATGACTTAGTTCTGTGGTCTGAGAGAAAGGTATTTTTTGGAGGAGGGAGGGGTTACATACTGCTTCCTTTTCTATTTACCTTATTTTGTTTCAAGGGTTAATCCCTAAGTTATCCACAGTATGATTTTATGTAGGAAAAATTTCCCCCGACTTTAGATTCACCTGTAGGTGGAGGATTATTGATTATTCCATATAAATGGACAGATGTGGCCCTGGCCAGGGCTCAGCGGTAGAGCGTCGGCCTGGCGTGCGGGGGACCTGGGTTCGATTCCTGGCCAGGGCACATGGGAGAGGCGCCCATTTGTTTCTCCACCCCCTCCCCTCCTTCCTCTCTGTCTCTCTCTTCCCCTCCCGCAGCCAAGGCTCCATTGGAGCAAAGATGGCCCGGGCGCTGGGGATGGCTCCTTGGCCTCTGCCCCAGGCGCTAGAGTGGCTCTGGTCGCGGCAGAGCGACACCCCGGAGGGGCAGAGCATTGCCCCTGGTGGGCGTGCCGGGTAGATCCCGGTCAGGCGCATGCGGGAGTCTGTCTGACTGTCTCTCCCCGTTTCCAGCTTCAGAAAAATACAAAAAAATAAAATAAATAAATAAATAAATAAATGGACAGATGTTGGGCATAAATAAAACAACAAAGTGTACATACAGTTCAGCATTATTAAGTACCTTCACCTTGTGCAACCATCACTACCAGTCATCTCCAGAACCTTTTCGTCTTCTCCAACTGAAACAATATAGCCCTTAAACAGTAATTCCCCATTTTCCACTTCCCTCAACCCTTGATAACTATATTTCTACTTTGTCTCTAAGTATAGGTAACTCATGTATGTGGAATCATAGAATATTTGTCCCTTTGTGACTGGCTTATTTTACTTGGCATAATGTCCTTCCTATGTTGTAGTATGTGTCAGAATTTCCTTCATTTTTAATGCTAAATAATGTTCCATTGTTTGTATATACCACGTTTTGTTTATCCATTCATTTTTTCTTGGGTTGCTTTCTGGAAAGACTTTTTAAAGAGGGATAGTACTGGTTTAGTGGACACAGTGATAGAATTAATTCTAGATTTCTAAACTTTCTACCTGTGCTTTGGTCAAATCACTTAAGCATTGGTTTTCATATTATAGGACAACATCACAAATTCTATGTAAACCGTAAAGATTTACTTTAAAAATACCATTTTAATTTTGGTGTGCCTCAGGATTTGTCCTCCCTCCTGGACTTGCCGTGCACTTGGGAATATATTATGCTACTTCTCAACCTCCAATGTTGTGAACAGCCCTTGCTGCAGCCACACACCCCACTCTCAGAATGAGATGGTATGGGATTGAGGTTGTGTTTATTGGGGACTCTCAGGTGATGATAATGAATCCATCTACTTCCACCCTGTGTTCAAGACCCCTAAATTTTTCTTCAATTCTAAACTGGCAGTGTCAGCTGTGTAATGGATGTTTTCACCTCTGTTCCAGTGTTCAAAACTACTTTTTACTAACAACATTACTACCTGCTACCCTCCCTGATTTAAAAAGAAGTAGAAAGGAAAGGAAACCTGATGTCCAGGATTGTATAAGCTAAGGAAGTTCAGAGGTTCAAAAAGGGCGGGTGGGATAGTGGCAACCAGTCGTGTCCTGTGCTAAGAATGAACAGCAAGAAGCAGGCGTTTGATTTGTCAGTAGAGCATTGATCTATGGATCAGCCCTTCTCCCCTCACCAGATGTACCTGTTCATAGAGCTTTGAATGTAATTTTATTATTGGAGTTAATCTTCAGATCATCCATAGGCCTTTAGACCAACTGGCATAAAGCAGTTTTGGTGGGTTAGACACAGCAATTGATGATAGAGAATGGAGGAAGTGAAAGGAGAGACAGAGGCATTCTTTTTAAGGTTTTTAGAGAAAGGAAAGGGCAGAGATTGATATTTCAGTAAGGAAGATTCAAGCATATTTACAAGCTAAACAAAATATCCAGGGAAAGATTAAGGGGGTGATTGGAGCATTACCCAATGGAGAAAGTATACAGTGGAATTTCAAGTCCAGGTTGGGGAACAAAAGAAGAAATTAGAGCAAATTTGAAGTAGAGAAGAGAGAAATTAAATTAGCTGATATTTGGAGTGGTAAGAAAAAACATTGTTCAAATAATTTGCCAGTAGACCCCGCCAATAGCTAAAGATAGGTGAGTTTCTTCAGGTTTTTAAGATTGTCTATTTCAAATTACTTTTTGTGATGTAGGGTGTATAAAAATGGAAAACAAAAGTGAAAGAGGCTGCTCAAACGTGTAATCTTTTCATTGTTTTTCCACTTCACACATGAAAAATTTTTTTGTTTTTAACCTCATTAGTACTTCATATTATCAGTCTTGAACTTACTTTGTTATGCCAATTGACAAGTGAATCAAAATCTTAATAAAACCCTATCTCTGAGTTTAGTAATTTAAATTCAAGGTAAACATTGGACTGTTCTGTAGTAAATGGGAAGTGTGGTTGCCTTATAATAACAAAATATATACCAATAAAACAATCTGCTAAGATTCTCAATTTATTGGAACATTAGAACCAATTATTCAGGTTGGTTTGCTCGAAAAGTACTGATGTCTAGGCTTTACTCACATATTCTGTAAATCATTCAATCTGGAGAGGGCTTTGGACATCTGTGTTTTATTAAAGCACCTCAGATGATTTTACTTTGCAGCTCAGGATGCGATCCGAGATCCCCATTGGTCTAATACTGAATTACGGGTTTGGTGGCATTCTCCTGTACACCTTTGTTTGTCAGGTAGTACACTTGGGGTCCTTGTTATGGCTGTGGGAGTTCCTGTGGTCAAAACCTTGCCAAAAGTGAAGTCTTGGTCACTTGACAAATTTAGTTGTGTTGGAGTAAATAGTAACATATTTTGAGCCCTCTCCAAAGAAAAATTCCTCCGAAGTTTTAAACTTCCTGGTAAAACCACTTGTAAGCTTGTATAAAAACCATTTGGTCCAGTGATGAAGACTGGTTGTGCAATGCTTTCGGAAGTTTTTAAAAATCAGATTTTTATTACCTTGTCTTGGGCTTAGACATTTTTACAGTGTGTTTTAAGACAGTTTTTGCCAATCCATGATTGAATCAAAATGGCAGCTAAGTGCCTTGGTGTAATAATGTCTTTGCAATACCGGGAGAAAATTGGTATTTTTATTGTGAGGCTGTACTTTTATGTATACTCGATATAACAGCTGATACACCATTATCAGTTTATTAAGTTGAATATAGTATTAATTTTCACTTTGCCCTCTCATTTATATAGCCACCTTCTCCTGACTAGATTTACTGGTAATATTAAGTTTGAACATTTCTTTAATTCATGGTTTTTATATCTAAAACAAATACACATTTTTCCTTCTTCTTGTAGGTTATGCAATGGTCTGTGCAAGATGGTTTATTCTTGAATTGGAGCTTTCTAAGACTGACAAATGCTGGTACTTCATCTTCTATAAGTGGACTATAATTTCTTTTCTCAAGACAACTACATAAGCAGACAAAATTGCAAAGATCTGCCCTGTGTCGAGTATGACAGCCACGACACGTGGCTCTCCAGTAGGAGGGAATGACAACCAGGGCCAGGCTCCTGATGGACAGTCTCAGCCCTCCCTCCAACAGAATCAGGTAGGACTTTTAAGATACTGATTAAAATTACATTAGTATATCTACTGTGAGATACTTAAGTAATGGAGCATGTTCTGAATAAATTTGTGAAACAACCGTAAGACTTATTTTAGAAAATAGGAAAATAACTGTCTTACACAGTGACTAGAAAGCTAGAGTATTGTAGATGGTGACACTTGAGTATGTAGTCCTTTTTTATAGTCATTTAAATTAAACCCTGTGTCAATTCTGGATCCAGAGTATCAAATCATCCAGTGTAGCCTATCTGACACGGATCCAGTCAGATTGCTTGTGTTCAAATCTTAGCTTCCCACCATACTAGCTTTATGATTGGGTAGATTATATAACCTCTATAAACCTCATTTTTCATCTGTAAAATGGAGATAACAAGTGCGTAACTATTTCATAAAGTTGTAAAGAGGATCAAATGAAGTAATTATAAAGAGCGTAAAATATATTTTGGTATCAAGATTTTATGCTGGTTTGTAAACTTGTAGAATGATTTTTTCTTTTTTCTTTTCTTTTTGTATTTTTCTGAAGTGAGAAGCAGGGAGGCAGAGAGACAGACTCCCTCATGCGCCCGGCCAGGATCCACCCGGCATGCCCACCAGGGGGCGATGCTCTGTTGCAACCAGAGCCATTCTAGCGCCTGAGGCTGAGGCCATAAAGCCATCCTCAGTGCCTGGGCCAACTTTGCTCCAGTGGAACCTTGGCTGTGGGCAGGGAAGAGAAGAGACAGAGAGGAAGGAGAGGGGAAGGGTGGAGAAGCAGATGGGCACTTCTCCTGTGTGCCCTGGCCTGGAATCAAACCCGGGACTTACACATGCTGGGCCGATGCTCTACCACTGAGCCAACTGGCCAGGGCCCGAATGATATTCTTTTTATATTATTTGGATGAATTTGTTTAAGATTTCTGTTATTAGTTGTTTGGAAGATTTTACTGGTTAAACCATCTGGGTGGGGTTTTATATATGAAAAGGTTTTTTTATTACAGATCCAACTTTTTCTTTCATAAGAGAATTTTCTTATTTTGTATGTGTCTTGATAAATTGTTTCTTTCAAGGAATTTGTCTACTTCATCTAGTAAAGTTATTTTTTAATATTTTTATCTTTTAATATCTTAGGGTCTGTGGTGATGATATCTCTTTTTTCATTTCTGATAACTGCTAATTTGTGTTCTTTCTCCTGATCCACTCCTTTCTAAGGATTTATCAGTTTCTTTAAACTTTTCCCCAAACCAACTCTTGGCTTTAATTTTCCCACCCTTCCCACTTGTATGCTTTTAACCTTTCCTTTTACTTCTTTGAATTGATTGCTGTTCTTTTTCTCATTTCTTGAAATGGAAGTTTAAACAATCGATTCTTAGCCTTTTCTAATGTATATAGTTTTATACTGGGAAATATTAAACCGAATAAGACAAACATTAAAACTTGTGATATGCATGTGAATAACATGTCCTCTTTACAGTTGGTACATGTTTATGTAGAATTGTATATAGGTAAATTTTTAGACAAAAAGTATTGCTGTTATATAGGGTATGTACTTAAGTTTGTCATTTAGGGGCAAGTTCTTACTGTCTGGCTAAAATAGATTAGAGGTTCTCTGTTCTACAAGCGTGATAGAAAAGAGTTATGCATGCACTCCCCCCCCCTATTTCCTTTCTTTTTGCCATTTTAGAGAAGTGAGCAAGTCAGGTTTTAATTTTTTTCCCAAATAAATTTGTCAACTTTATCTCTTTTTCTCTCCAGTTTTCACTTTTAAAACATAAAAGTACTCAAGTATATGTTCACAGGTCTTGTTAAGTCTTTCCTGTGTTATAAATGTGTTAGCCAGTATTCAGGTTCCTTTAAATATAATCTGAGGTTGGATGCCAAAGATTTCTATTTTTAAACCAGGAGCTAGTATTTAAAGTTCCAGTATCTTGCTTCCCCCCACCCCAAGTTTTATACCTGCTTTGTGCATGGATTCCTAACATCTTTTGCAATATTTGTGGCTTGCATGGCTATAGACAAAATTAAACCTCTAAAACCCCCTGCAGTTTTTTGGGGTTTTTTTCCCATTGATGTCAGAGAAGGGGAGGGGAAGGGAGAGAATCATTACCTCGCCATTTACCTTAGTTCCATTTAGTTGTGTACTCATTGATTGATTCTTGTACAGGGATCGAACCTGTGACCTCAGCGATCCTGGACAATGCTTTATTCATTGAACCAACCGACCAGGGCCCCTAACCTTACTTTTATTTAAGGTGTTCTTGATAATTCTTAAGAGTTTTTGGGTTTATGATATTCAAATTGATATTATATATCTACATTATGTTCTTTTCTAATCTTTACATTTTGGAAGATGACTGGTGATTTAAACAACAAAGGAACAAAATAAATTATATTCTTAACTATCCTTAGAGACCCTTTCATTTTCTTATTTTCTACTTTTTAATGTTAGAATTTTTGTTATTTCATAAGATTTGCCACTTGAATCAAGAAGAAGGAACTATACGCATTAATCACTTCCTGATTTAAAGCTCACTCTCTATGCTAGCAATAAAAATTATAAAATACTAAATGTCCCTTCATTTGTTGAATTTTACTGAAAATTTATATAAAGACAGGGTTTTCTAGTTCAGAACAAAGACTGAAAAAATCATTTTAAATGTTATTGGGACTTATACGTTGATGTATTGCAAAATTTTAATTGTTATTTTTGTCTTTACAACTTCTGTGAGCATGCATATAGTCGTGGGCAAAAGTAGTTTTACAGTTGGGCAAAAATAGTTTTACCGTTCATACAAGAAAAACACTGCGTTTTACTTACTCACAACTGTATACTTACTTTTGCTCACCCCTGTATAATAGATATATACCTGGGCAAAAGGGCTTTTAAAAAAAATAATAAATCAGACTTCCTAAGTTGTATATTTAAAATGCAAATATAGTATTGGGTTTCTAACACTTCAATTTTGTGTTAAATAGATTCTCTTGCCTTAGTTCTAGCTCTGTAGTATATGCAGGGTTTGCCATTTTAAGTATAAAAGTTGGCTGTTATAGTTGCAAATTTGCTCTTTAATTAAGTTCATGTATAAACTGTGTAAGCAGAACATGTTAATGGTAGCATACCCAGCTGTCTTTAATGGAAGCATTTACTTAATGCAACTGTTCAGTAGATGTTAAATTGACAGAAATTAGGGCCATCGACCTATAGTGGGTAGAAAACTGAAGAACCGATGAGTAAAAATCAGCTTAAAATTTAGATTAGTTTTAATTAGAAAGTGAAAATACCATCCTTCAAAATTAAGATGCATAGCTGAAGTGGGAGGGAGGTAAGGGAGAAAGATGTACTAAAAAGGAAGAATGAAAAAATAAAATTAGCCATATTAGTTGAAAATGATGTGATTTATTTAGAAACCATAATCATAAAGTTTTGATAATTGTTTGAATAATGATTTGAAACTAGGGAAATTATGGAATAAAATTATTTTTTCTTCAGATTAAAAGTTGTCAAACTTTTAATCTGTAAAATGTGAGTTTCCTATTTGTATAATAATTTCTATCATAATGGGAAATGTAAGCAGAGAAGTAGTATCTGTTGTAATTAAGAAGACAAACTTTGACTTTGGGTGACAGCCACACAACACAGTCAACAGTTCAATTTTTTCTTAAAAAATGAAAAAATAAAGAACAGAAACCTCCGAATTAGATCTGGATTCGAGTTCTGACCACAGAGTTGGAGCTTTATAACTTTGGGCTAATTATCTGGATTTGGTTTTTCATATATTAAATAGCAGGCTACTCCTTAGGCTGTTGAGAATTAAATGAATTATTTTAAAGCATAGTGACACAGACTGCCTGAAACATTTGAAGATTACAATGATCATATCACCTTTTTTTTGTTTTTACATTTAAAAAAAATTATTTAGACAATTTTTTTTTAGACAATTTTAACTGGGTTACATTGGTCAACTAGAGTACGTAGATTTAGAGAAAACATCTCCACATCATTTTGACATTTGATTATGTTGTATACCTATCACCCAAAATCAAATCGTCCTCTGTCACCTTTTATTTGGTTTTCTTTATGCCCTCCCCATCTCCCCTACCTTCCTTAGTTTTTTATGATTTACTTATTTCACTTAGTATAATGTTACCAAGGTCCATCCATATTGTCTTGTCACAAGTGATCCTATGTCATCATTTCTTATGGCTGAGTAGTAAATATGTGCCACATCTTCTTTATCCAGTCATCTATTGAAGGGCTTTTTGGTTGTTGCCATGTCTTGGCCACTGTGAACAGTGCTGCAATGAACATGGGGCTGCATGTGTCTTTACGTACCAATGTTTTTGAGTTTTGGGGGTGTATACCCAGTAGAGGGATTGCTGGGTCATATGGTAGTTGTATTCTTAGTTTTTTGAGGAACCACCATACTTTCTTCCATAATGGTTGAACTACTTTACATTCCCACCAACAGTGGGTGAGGGTTCCTTTTTCTCCACAGCTTCTCCAACACTTGTTACTACCTGTCTTGTTGATAATAGCTAATCTAACAGGTGTGAGGTGGTATCTCATTGTAGTTTTGATTTGCATTTCTCTGATAGCTAGTGAAGATGAGCATCTTTTCATAAATCTATTGGCCATCATTTCATCTTAAAAATTGTTATTTTCACTTAATTTGTGTTGGTGTTTAAATTATTAGATGCAAGTATGTTATAGAAACCTAAATCTGGAATATTTAATTTTTAATTAAGACTTCATCACCTGATTCTTCCAATGAAAATTCCCCGGCAACTCCCCCAGATGAACAAGGTCAAGGTGATGCTCCACCACAAATTGAAGAGGAGGAGCCTGCATTTCCACATACTGATCTGGCAAAGTTGGACGACATGATCAATAGGTGAGTTGATTTTGTTTTCTTTTTTAATGTGTATAATACACATGAAAAGCAACCAAGTTTCTCAGCATAGTGATTTGTAGTGGGTAAGAAAAACAGTGGACAAGAATATCACAATAGTAACCACATTGCCTCCTTAATAGCAATAGCCTTAATACATTAGTCATTATCAGGTAGAACCTATGATTCCAAATGGATTTTAAAAATGAAAGGGGAGAGTTATGTCATTAGATTTCAGATTTTTGATGACCATAGCTGGTGTGTTTCTGAAGTAGATCTATATGTGTTATTTCCCTTCTTGAGAGTTTTATGAAGATGATTTTTTTGGAGGGGTGATAGGCCAAATTCCGCATGTGCCCCAACTGGGATCCACTCAGCAACCCCAACTAGGGCCAATGCTTGAGTACCCAGCTATTTTTAGCACTTGAGGCTGATGCACTCCAATGGAGTTATCCTCAGCAGTGGGGGCCACGCTCAAACCAATCGAGCCACTGGCTGCGGGAGGGGAAGAGGGACGAAAGGAAAGGAAGCAGGGGAGAAGCAGATGGTCACTTTTCCTGTGTGCCCTGAGAGGGAATTGAACCCAGGATATTCATATGCTGGGCCGATGCTCTGTCTATTGAGCCACTGTCCAGGGCAAGGTATTTTTCTTACTGGTATGTTGGTTGCTAGGGTTACTGGATGAGTTTAATAATATTTACATGGCTGAGCCTGAGGTAAACCAGTCATAAATTTTGTGGACTCTTGATTAGTCTTAAGCATTTAACTGTCTCAGCTCTTTCCTCTTGATCCTCATGTCAGTGGGCACTTCAGAGTATAATGAGTTTTCCTACTTGTAATACAAACATATCCCTTCCAACCTCCCTTCCCCTGATTATTTGGAGGAAGACTCTGAGAGAATTAAAGTTTAAGCCTGTGTGCTAGAAAAGAAGATGATTTAAAGAACATAAGGGAAGTTCTTGTTTGGGGACCCCATGTGGCTGTGGTCTTCCCTAGGCTATGGGCTCAACAAGTAAGTGCTAGGGAGTTGTGACACATCCCCCAACCCTCAAAAAGGAAAGGAAACGGCCCTGGCCAGTTGACTCAGTGGTAGAGCATCGGCCTGGCGTGCAGGAGTCCCAGGTTCGATTCCCGGCCAGGGCACACAGGAGAAGCGCCCATCTGCTTCTCCACCCCTCCCCCTCTCCTTCCTCTCTGTCTCTCTCTTCCTCTCCCGCAGCCAAGGCTCCATTGGAGCAAAGTTGGCTCAGGCACTGAGGATGGCTCTGTTGCCTCTGCCTCAGGTGCTAGAATGGCTCTGGTTGCAACAGAGCGACGCCCCAGATGGGCAGAGCATCGCCCCCTGGTGGGCGTGCCAGGTGGATCCTGGTTGGGCGCATGCGGGAGTCTGTCTGCCTGCCTCCCCGTTTCCAACTTCGGAAAAATACAAAAAAAAAGAAAGGAAGGAAAACATACATTTAATAGGCATTTGCCTTACTAATTCTTGTTTAACTTAAAAAAAAATCAGTTAACACTATTACGTACAATTGCAGAGATAAAAAAATCTTTTGTGTTTTAAAATTTTTTGATTATGTAAGTAATATTATGCATTAAATTTTTTAAAAATTGATTGAGAGACAGAAACAGAGGGAGGCAGGGAGAGAAAAATAATAATTCATCTGTTCCACTTAGTTGTGCATTTATTAGTCACTTCTCATATGTACCCTGACTGGGGAATCAAACTTGCAACCTTATTGTTTAAGGATGACACTCTGACTTTGCTAATCTGCCAGCGCCTAATTATGCATTGTTAAACATAGGAATATTATGTTGATAATGCTCTCTTGTTTCCTCCTTAGGTATATACAACCTCACCAAAAAACACTACTAACAATCAGGAATACAGTCTTCCAAGTTATCTTTGCATTTACTATCATATATATTGATTTTTATATAAGTATGGGATTTTTACTCTAAGATCATTTTGTAACTTGCTTTCCTCACTTCATGTTGGGTATTTTTCCTATTAATAAATATATATTTAAGATATTGTTTTTAATGGTATATTTGAAAGAGCACATTAAATGTGATTCTGGCAGTTCCTAGATGTTGGGCTTCCATTCGGCCCAGAGAAAGTACCACCATGGTGCTTGTTACATCTTTGTTTGAGGGAGGGAGTGGTACAGGCACCTATAGAGGCGTGGAGATTTGTAGACTTCCTTCTCAGCCTTCAGGAAAAGTTGATGAACAATGATGAAGTGAGGCAGAAACAAGTTACAGCCACCAAATTTTTTTCTTCTTTGTGAGGAAATTGAAGACAACTAAGTGGTTCATTATTTAATATTTTAATAGTAAGATTTTCATAAGTAATTATAGTTAGTATCTCATTTATACTGCCTCTTTTACTAATAAAAGTGAACTAATAAACATCTTTTTGTATTTTTAAAACTCGGAGGCCTCGATGGGTGGTTCCAGTTTTGCCAAAAGGGGAATTAGAAGTGCTTTTAGAAGCTGCTATTGATCTTAGTAAAAAAGGTAAGTTTTGATGTTGTTAATGCTTTCTATAGTGTCAGATACCACATATCCTTTCATTTCATATCTGAAGACTTTATTCTCTCTTATGAACATTTAATTTGTATTTCTAGACTAGAACATCCCACAAAGATTTCTTGCCATGTCTTATGAAGCATATCTAGAGCAAGGGTTCATGTCCTTTGAACAGTCTTCAGGGGTGTTTGTGAACTTTCTGAAGTTATAGATAAAGTCAGTCTATATGCATATTTAAAGTAAAATGTCTAGCTTACATTTTTTTAATACATAGAAAAATTTGATTTTTCTCTTTAAAAACCTTGTAAGATGAGGTCAGTTTTTTATTTTCACAATAATCTGATTAAAAGGAATCTGGCCTTTTTTAGTTGTGCAGAAGTAAAAGCTTATTGTAATTATTTTTTTTAATGATTTTGGTCTACTTTATTTATTTATTTTTTTTTGCATTTGCACAGCAGCATTTATTTTTTTTATTTTTTTTTTAATAAATTTTTATTAATGTTAATGGGATGACATTAATATTTCAGGGTACATATATTCAAAGAAAACATGTCTAGGTTATCTTGTCATTAAATTATGTTGCATACCCCTCACCCAGAGTCAGATTGTCCTCCGTCACCCTCTGTCTAGTTTTCTCTGTGCCCTCCTTCTCCCCTAACTCTCTCCCTCCCCCCACCCCTGGTAACCACCACACTCTTGTCCATGTCTCTTAGTCTCATTTTTATATTCCACCAATGTATGGAATCATGTAGTTCTTGTTTTTTTCTGATTTACTTATTTCACTCCGTATGATGTTATCAAGATCCCACCATTTTGCTGTAAATGATATGATGTCATCATTTCTTATGGCTGAGTAGTATTCCATAGTGTATATGTGCCACATCTTCTTTATCCAGTCTTCTATTGAAGGGCTTTTTGGTTGTTTCCATGTCTTGGCCACTGTGAACAGTGCTGCAATGAACATAGGGCTACATGTGTCTTTACGTATCAGTGTTTCTGAGTTTTGGGGGTATATACCCAGTAGAGGGATTGCTGGGTCATAAGGTAGTTCTATTTTCAGTTTTTTGAGGAACCACCATACTTTCCTCCATAATGGTTGTACTACTTTACATTCCCACCAACAGTGTATGAGGGTTCCTTTTTCTCCGCAGCCTCTCCAACACTTGCTATTACCCGTCTTGTTGATAATAGCTAATCTAACAGGGGTGAGGTGGTATCTTATTGTAGTTTTGATTTGCATTTCTCTAATGAAGCTGAGCCTCTTTTCATATATCTGTTGGCCATTTGTATTTCTTCCTGGGAGAAGTGTCTGTTCATGTCCTCTTCCCATTTTTCATTTTTTTATTGAATTGTTTGTTTGTTTGTTGTTGAGTTTTATGAGTTCTTTGTAAATTTTGGATATTAGGCCCTTATCTGAGCTATTGTTTGAAAATATCAGTTCCCATTTAGTTGGCTGTCTGTTTATTTTGGTATCGGTTTCTCTTGCTGAGCAAAAACTTTTTATTCTGATGTAGTCCCATTCATTTATCTTTGCCTTCACTTCTCTTGCCATTGGAGTCAAGTTCATAAAATGTTCTTTAAAACCCAGGTCCATGAGTTTAGTACCTATGTCTTCTTCTATGTACTTTATTGTTTCAGATCTTATATTTAGGTCTTTGATCCATTTTGAATTAATTTTAGTACACGGGGACAGGCTGTAGTCGAGTTTCATTCTTTTGCATGTGGCTTTCCAGTTTTCCCAACACCATTTGTTGAAGAGGCTTTCTTTTCTCCATTTTGCGTTGTTGGCCCCCTTATCAAAGATTATTTGACCATATATATGTGGTTTTATTTCTGGGCTTTCTATTCTGTTCCATTGGTCTGAGTGTCTATTTTTCCGCCAGTACCATACAGTTTTGATTATTGTGGCCCTATAATATAGTTTAAAGTCAGGTATTGTAATGCCCCCAGCTTCATTCTTTTTCCTTAGGATTGCTTTAGCTATTCGGGGTTTTTTATAGTTCCATATAAATCTTATGATTTTTTGTTCCATTTCTTTAAAAAATGTCATAGGAATTTTGATGGGAATTGCATTAAATTTATATATTGCTTTGGGTAATATGGCCATTTTAATTATATTTATTCTTCCTATCCAAGAACAAGGAATATTTTTCCATCTCATTGTGTCTTTTTCTATTTCTCTTAGCAATGTCTTGTAGTTTTCGTTATATAGGTCCTTTACATTCTTTGTTATGTTTATTCCTAGGTATTTTATTTTTTTTGTTGCAATCGTGAAGGGGATTATTTTTTTGAGTTCGTTTTCTAATATTTCATTGTTGGCATATAGAAAGGCTATGGACTTTTGTATGTTGATTTTGTATCCTGCGACCTTACTGTATTGGTTTATTGTTTCTAGTAATTTTTTTGTGGAGTCCTTTGGGTTTTCGATGTATAGGATCATATCATTAGCCAAAAGTGATACCTTTACTTCTTCTTTTCCGATATGGATGCCTTTTATTTCTTTCTCTTGTCTGATTGCTCTGGCCAGAACTTCTAGCACCACGTTAAATAAGAGTGGAGAGAGTGGACAACCCTGTCTTGTTCCTGATTTAAGGTGGAAAGTCCTCAGTTTTACGCCATTTAATATGATGTTGGCTGATGGTTTATCATATATGGCCTTTATCATGTTGAGATATTTTCCTTCTATACCCATTTTGTTGAGAGTCTTAAACATAAAATTGTGTTGTATTTTATCGAAAGCCTTTTCTGCGTCTATTGATAAGATCATGTGGTTTTTGTTCTTTGTTTTGTTGATATGGTGTATTACGTTAACCGTTTTACGTATGTTGAACCATCCTTGAGATTCTGGGATGAATCCCACTTGATCATGATGTATTATTTTTTTAATATATTGTTGTATTCGATTTGCCAGTATTTTGTTTAGTATTTTAGCATCTGTATTCATTAGAGATATTGGTCTGTAGTTTTCTTTCTTTGTGCCATCCTTGCCTGGTTTTGGTATGAGGGTTATGTTGGCCTCATAAAATGTGTTTGGAAGTATTGCTTCTTCTTCAATTTTTTGGAAGACTTTGAGTAGAATAGGAACCAAGTCTTAATGATTTTGGTCTACTTTAGGTGAATTCTCTCTTAGCAAAGGACTACTTTTGTAGTCTCAACTTTTCAGAAATTGGAGATTAAAATAAATGGCAGTAATATTTCAGTTTCTGAAATAGGGTAATCATGGATATATTCTAATTGTCAACAGGCGTTACCACAATTGAAATTGATTTTTTTTTTTTGGTATTTTTCTGAAGCTGGAAACAGGGAGGCAGTCAGACAGACTCCCGCATGCGCCCGACCTGGATCCACCCGGCACGCCCACCAGGGGGCGATGCTCTGCCCATCCGGGGGGTCGCTCTGTCGCGACCAGAGCCACTCTAGCACCTGGGGCAGAGGCCAAGGAGCCATCCCCAGCGCCCGGGCCATCTTTTGCTCCAGTGGAGCCTTGGCTGCGGGAGGGGAAGAGAGAGACAGAGAGGAAGGAGAGGGGGAGGGGTGGAGAAGCAGATGGGCGCCTCTCCTGTGTGCCCTGGCTGGGAATCGAACCCGGGACTTCCGCACACCAGGCCGACGCTCTACCACTGAGCCAACCGGCCAGGGCTGAAATTGATTGTTGTAAAAATTAATGTTTTTTTAGTATCTTGCTTAAATTATCTAATAAACAGTGAAAATGCATTATCAGTTTACAGTTTTCTACTCTTAACATTTCTTTTGTTCATTTACACTTTTATTCATCAATTCAGCAAATTTTAAAGACTAATGTTTTTGGCATGGTTTAGATCCTGACAGTAAAATGATAGGTAAAATGTCATTGACATGCACTGGACCTATGTCTCCTCCACTCCTATATCTTTTCTGGGACTATGGGTTATAATAGGGAAGGTTTATATTTTTTTAAAATATAATACTGGGTTTAAATGTCCTCTCTTTTATATAATTAAAATCTCAGAGCTAATCTGCATTTGTTGGCTGTCGATGAATAGTTTATAATTATTTATTACCTTTTATCATATAATTGGACATTTTAAGACAACCAGAGAAATACCTTGTTTGCATCAATTTTTTTCTACTCTTTTTAGGCCTGGATGTTAAAAGCGAAGCTTGTCAGCGATTTTTTCGGGATGGACTAACAATATCATTCACTAAAATCCTTACAGATGAGGCAGTGAGTGGCTGGAAGTTTGAAATTCATGTGAGTCTTGCATTTGCCTTAAAAGATCAGCTTTACATAGTGATACTTGTGTTTTCTCTCATTCATACACACAAATGTATATTTGGTTATATATTTGATTCTTTGGTTGAATTTTAAAGGTCTGAAAGTGTGAAACTTTTAAAGTACTTCTTATAAATTATAATTTCTTTTGAGGGAAGCATAATCATTTAGAATGAGTGTGAGATTTAGAGGTAGTAAATTTGGGTTTACTCTTGTCTCCTGGGTTCTCAAGTGCCTTGAGATCTTAGGCCAGTCACCCTATTTCATTGAAAATACGATGCTATCAATTGTGAGGTGTACCGCTAAGGAAGAAAAACATGGGGATTCTTAATATCTGGGACACAAAGAATTAATGTAGAAAAATAAACCTATCATATAGAGGCAGCAGAGAAACCTGTATGCTTGAACCCTAGCAAGCAATAGAGGTAAAAATGGAAAATTTAAACCATAAGCCAGTATTCACACAAATTTGTAGTTTGAATTCAAATTGTAGTTGCAATACAAAAAATTCTCAAATGGATAATTTAAAATGTTCTCAGATGGCGGTGTCACCAAGTGGCTGACAGAAGCAAACAAATCCTCTACAAACACCTTCAGGCTAGGAAAATGTACTGTAAGTGTAGAAATGGAAACATTGCAAGTGGTGTCAAGATTTTTGCATTGAGGTTTAGCAAATCTATTCCATCTTGAATAATTGATATATTGTTTAGATTTTAGAATTGCAGCCTCTAGTAAATAAATTCCAAAGAGAAAAAAGTGAAAATTTCCAGCTTGTCTGGACATAGAGCAATGCCTTATTCATTTTGTAAGCTGTTACAAATGACTTTTGAAAGTAGGTACTATGTAAATTATAAAAAAGATGCAAATTTGTCTTTTGATATATCAGTTTGATCCCAATATTAGTGAAATGTTTAAGTGATCAATATAGTAAACTGGAAAGATTACTAAAATATAATTAATATTAGAAAATGTTTCTGTTTGGAATTGCAATGTTTTAATCTTATAAATCACCTTTCTCCCTTATATATAACAGAGGTGTATTATCAATAATACTCATCGCCTGGTGGAGCTATGTGTGGCCAAGTTGTCCCAAGACTGGTTTCCACTTCTAGAACTTCTCTCCATGGCCTTAAATCCTCATTGCAAATTCCATATCTACAATGGTACACGTCCATGTGAATCTGTTTCCTCCAGTGTTCAGTTGCCCGAAGATGAACTCTTTGCTCGTTCTCCGGATCCTCGCTCACCAAAAGTGCGTTGTTTCTTATTTTCAAAATTAAATTTTACAGTTTTGCTGTGCCACAGAACTTGAATGATCCAAACCTATTAATAGTGAAGGAATAATTTTATATTACTCTAAAGGGATTCTGCATTATTTTGTGTTTTGGTGTTCTTTTTCAGCTTTAAGCTTTCACTGTAGTTAATTCACACTGTCTTCTGTTTAGCCTCTTGGGAAATAATGATTGAGTGTAAAGTAGATCGTATTTTTTCCTTTTTAAGTAAGAGTGGGAGATTACTTCTTTGACCAAGGCCATAATCATCTCCAAAATTTTAACTTCAAGATCTTATAAGTGTCTAATGTGTCATTAAAGTAAAATTACAGAAGTTATAAATGGAAGCCAAATAGTAAAACATAAATATCAATGAAATATATCTGTAGTATACATAAATGTAATTATGTAAGTTTTCCAACGTGAATTTTTTATACCAGCATAAACAGTATACACTTTATGAAGTATCCCTAACTATATTTCTTATATAAGTATTATATAATTCAAAAAATACTTCGAAAATTTTAGAAATTAAGGAGACAGTTTTGATTTTGTGGGTTTTATAAAAAGGAAAAACCTGCCAGGAAAATTTGAATTTATGCACATAATGGTTGATTTATTCTGTTAAAAGCAGAAATCATCAAAATGTGTTGAATTTAGAGCTGAGGTGTTCTGATATTTACCAAAGCTCATATTGTTGCCAGTTTTGGTTTATTTTTGCTTCACTAAATCAAAGTAATTTCAAAATTATGGCAGTCTCCAAAATATACCTATTTTTCTTTATTTTACTTTATTTTTTCTTGTATAGGTAAGTAATAATCTGTTAAGAGACTCACAGGGAACATCTTAAAGGGTGGTTTTTGGTTGAAGATATTTTATCTTTCTTTGAGGTCTAGCTCTTTTTGAGTATTAATAACCAAATACTCCTAATTGCTTAAACATACATTGCAGATGAAAACATATGGGAGGATTGTATCTGCCTAATAGTTTCATTCCAGTTACTAGGGAGGTTAAAAACACACGTGCCTGACCAGGCGGTGGCGCAGTGGATAGAGCGTCGGACTGGGATACGGAGGACCCAGGTTTGAGACACCGAGGTCGCCAGCTTGAGTGCGGGCTCATCTGGCTTGAGCAAAGCTCACCAGCTTGGACCCAAGGTTGCTGGCTTGAGCAAGGGGTGACTCGGTCTGCTGAAGGCCCGCGGTCAAGGCACATATGAGAAAGCAATCAGTGAACAACTAAGGTGTCGCAACTAAAAACTGATGATTGATGCTTCTCATCTCTCTCCGTTCCTGTCTGTCTGTCCCTATCTATCCCTCTCTCTGACGCTATCTCTGTCCCTGTATTTAAAAACAAAACAAAACAAAAAAACCCACACATTACATAAGTATGTGCTTTCTTAGAATTGCTGGTTGCCAAAGGGACCTGTTGAATTAAATTATTTTGAGTTAGATTTTAGGACCAAATAAAAAAGTAGGAAAATAATGGATTTATAGGAATATGGTAGTTGATTTATTAGAGAATTTAGTTAATGTTGATTTTCATAAATCATACCAAAACTAACCAGAACAAGCATATTGTCTCTTTAAAGCAGTTACCTTTTACTTAGCATTTTCCCTTTGTGCTAGACATGTCTTTTTGTTTTTTAATAGTTGTAGAAATTATTTTTGCTAAAGGCTTAGGTAGAGGAACTGCCTCTTGTTTCTCCCTTAGTGGCTTCTAAACTGGTTTTTTTTAGAAGAAGGCAAGGTATGAAAGGTTGTCATGTGTACATAAATTTGTAGATACATTTGATTCTTATTATCTATATTATTATCTATAAACCATTTTAATTCACTTAAAATTTTTTACATGTAAGCACACTTCTAAATACACAAATCATTACCTATTCCAGTATTGGCGGTTGAAAGCCAATCCATACTATTGTGTTGTGGACCTGTAAGATGAGAATTGGGTGCATTCACATGAGGCAGCAAAAGCATTAACCTGTATCTTCTAGTTAGGAGCAAGAGGTATAATACCAGAAATTAGTTAACTATAACAAAAAGGGAATTCAAACACCTTAATTACTGAATATCTCTTTAGTTTTTTTTTATTGTTTTTGTTTTAAGGAATCTTTTATCCTCTTAGGTTTTTAAAAATATATTTTCAGATAAGAAAAGGTATTTTCTTATGATGATATCTCTGAAATAAAAGTATGGCTTCAAATTGCTGTTCACCAGCTATATTGGTATGAACAAAAAGCTATGCCTTAGTAATCTAATCTGTATGGCTACTTAAGCTTCTGTCTCTCAGGCAGGGTTACTGTGAGCATATGCAATATTTTTTTGGTTTTTTGTTTTTTTAAGGATGGTTTTACATAATAAGTATTGAATTTCCTGTTTTTAGTATGCTTCAGTCAAGAAATTACTTCAGAGAGTAATTTTCCCCCCTAAAAGCAGGAAGTTAACTTTCTTCATTAACTGTATTGCAGGGTTGGCTAGTGGATCTTCTCAACAAATTCGGCACTTTAAATGGGTTCCAGATTTTGCATGATCGTTTTATTAGTGGATCAGCATTAAATGTTCAAATAATTGCAGCTCTTATTAAGTAAGTTATGCTTTAAAATGAATCTTCAGTGCATTATAGAAATTGCTAGATAAAAAATGAGTTTCTTTTTTACAAGTATGGTTGTTTCTTTAACTGGTAACTTGGATTTTTAAAGTTAATATAAATAGTCTCAGTTCAGTCCTAGTTGATTGTAAGAAATCAAGTATTACAACAGTGATATAATGCTTTTCTTATTGCAGACCTTTTGGACAAAGCTATGAGTTTCTCACTCTTCATACGGTGAAAAAGTATTTTCTTCCAGTAATTGAAATGGTCCCACAATTTTTAGAAAACTTAACTGATGAAGAACTGAAAAAAGAAGCAAAGAATGAAGCCAAAAATGATGCTCTTTCAATGATTATTAAATCTTTGAAGAATTTAGCATCAAGGGTTCCAGGACAAGAAGAAACTGTAAAAAATTTAGAAATATTTAGGTTAAAAATGATACTTAGGTAAGATATTTACCCCTTGGAATAATTATTTATTGACCGCTTAGAATCATACTTAACACTGAATTTCTTTTGCAGATTATTGCAAATTTCTTCTTTCAATGGAAAGATGAATGCACTGAACGAAGTTAATAAGGTGATATCTAGTGTATCATACTATACCCATCGGCATGGTAACCCTGAAGAGGAGGAGTGGCTCACAGCTGAACGAATGGCAGTAAGTCCTTTCTTTTCCTTTTCATGAATCTACCTAAGGCAGAAATTAGAATAGCTCTACTCAAAGTTAGTAATAAGATTTCAAAGGAAACCTGGAAATTGGGAGGTATTTAGATTGATATGACTTAATCCTAAGAACTTCTGTAATAACATAGTTTATTACTTGGTAATAATATGGGTATCTTAGCACAGTGGTCCCCAACCCCCGGGCTGTGGACCAGTACTGGTCCATGGGCCATTTGGTACCGGTCCGCAGAGAAAGAATAAATAACTTACATTATTTCTGTTTTATTTATATTTAAGTCTGAACGATGTTTTATTTTTAAAAAATGACCAGATTCCCTCTGTTACATCCGTCTAAGACTCACTCTTGACGCTTGTCTTGGTCACGTGATACATTTATCCGTCCCAAAGGCTGGCCTGTGAAAATATTTTCTGACATTAAACCTGTCCGTGGCCCAAAAAAGGTTGGGGACCACATCTTAGCATATCTGTCCTAAACGTATTGATGAACATAGGTGTTCTAAAGTAATTATTAGCTTGTTGGGTGGGGTTGGTTAAAATGGAGTAGATAAAGATGAATGGAATAGATTAGGCATTATTTGGTACTGGAACAGCTCTACTTAAATATGGTAAAATAGGAAATAATAATTGCTGGAATAAGATCTACATTTGAATTAGTTTATCATTTTAAGAACTTAAGCTCTTACATTTATATCATTTTGACTTTGAAAGTTTAGGCAACTTTTATTTATCATGCATATTTGTATATGTTATATTTTCTTATTGCTATTTAATACTGCTTATAATTAAAAAATTTTTTTACTCAATTTATTTTTTAAAAAGGTAAACAGTTCATTCCTCTCACCCTCTGCCTCTTGCAGCCACCAATCTGGTCTCTGTGAGCTTATTTTTGTAGTTTTTTTGTTTGTTTTGTTTAGCTTATTGTATTTAACATCGTGCTGCCATGGTTCATCCGTGTTGTCACAAATGACAAGATTTCATTCTTTTTAATGGCCCATTAATATTCCAGTGTCTGTATGTACCACAGTTTATCCATTCATCAGTCCATGGGCAATGAGATTATTCAGTATCTTGACTGTTGTGCAGGTATCTTTCTAAGATAACTGATTTCATTTCTTTTGGACATATATATCCTGTAGTAGGATTACTGGATAGTATGGTAGTTGTGTGTATGTGTTTGTATGTGTGTGTGTGTGTGTGTGAGTGAACCTGTGACCTTGGTGCACTGAAATGACACTTTATCCACTGGGCGACCCAGCCAGGGCTGGTGGTTCTGTTTTTAATGAACTTTCATACTGTTTTCCAAACTGGTAGCACAAATTTACATTCCCACCAACAGTATATATAGGTTCCCTTTTCTTCATATCTTGGCCAAGACTGTTGTTTGTTGTCTGTTTTGATAATAGCCATTTAAATAGGTGTGAGGTAATACCTCATTGTGGTTTTGATTTGCATTTCCCTGATGATTAATGTAGAGCATCTTTTCATACTTGTTGGCCATCTGTATGTTGTCTTTGGGAAAATGTCTATTTAGATCTCCAGCCCATTTTTAAGTTGTTTTTTGGTTGTTGTTTTTTTGTTATGGAGTTGTATGAGTTTTTTTAAATATATTTTGACTATCAGCTCCTAATCAGTTATGATTTGCAGTTTTTTTCTCCCATTCAGTAGGTTGCCTCTTAGTTTTGTTGATAGTTTCCTTTTCGATATAGAAACTTTTTAGTTTGATGTAGTCTCACTTCTTATTTTTGCTTTTGTTATATTGTACTTTTAAAATGAAGAATGCCACTTTAAAAAGATTGGTTGCATAACTTTAGTGCATACTGTCTGACAGCACTGCCAAGACAAAAACTGTCCTTGTTCTCAAGGTCATCTTAATTGTGGAGAATGATTAGAATGTGATAAAAGGTATGTAGAGGATGCCGAGATATTGACCCTCTGTTAGGGATTTAGGTGGTAGACAAAAGGTTTTGTGTATGTAATTTGGCCACTTTGTGGGAAGTTGAGCATAGAGCTACTTATAAGGGTTCAAGATCTGGTTCTGGTCCCTGAAATGTTGTCAGTCCTAGATGATTATAGGAAATGGCATTACATTTTGAGAAACTTTTGTATGAATTTGATATTGCCACATTTTATATTTTAAAAATATTATATTATAAAAATATCAGCCTGCAACAGATTAGAATTAAAAGTGGACTGTTACCAGCTGAAAAGTGTACTTCTCTAGCACATTTTGGAGTGAAATACTTTTTATTCTCATTAAGTTGAATACTATAAAGTCATACAGTGTCTGTGGACTTTTACCTTTTGGTTCATGAGTTAGAATTTTCTCCTATAGGTAAAGATAGTAATAAATAAATGCTGTTCAAGCAACATAGCATAATAGTGTTATAGGAACACAGATGTGGGAAGCATGCAATGCAACCTTGATTTAGATTTCAGTTCTAACACTTCCAAGTCTATTTTTTTCCTTTAATAAGATAATTTATTCCTCCTTGGGATTGTTTGGATGATTGAACAGCTAATGGATAGGGAATGATAGTAAATTTTTTTGATAAATAAAAGCATAACATAAAAACAGTACCATTTCACCCAAATCAAAACTAGTATAAGGAATCCAAAGATCCTTAAATGGGTTCTGTACCTACCCTGTCCAAACCATGGTGATTGCTGCACTAATAACATTTTATTTTTTTGAAAAAGTGTTGGAGTAAGTCCTTTTTAATGATTTCACTATTTCTAATTTATGGAAGCATTTCTGTGTGTACAAAATTAAGTTCCATGAAATTATTGCTATTTTTCATGATTTTGCATTGAAACAACCATAAGCATATTACATTAGTATATTGTGTTTTGTGGTTTTTAATTCCTATTAATTTGTATTTTTTAAAGCTTCTGTGTTTGTTTCTGCTTTGAAACAAGTTTCTGAATTTTATTTAGGAATGGATACAGCAGAACAATATCTTATCCATAGTTTTACGTGATAGTCTTCATCAACCACAGTATGTAGAAAAGCTAGAGAAGATTCTTCGTTTTGTCATCAAAGAAAAAGCTCTGACCTTACAAGATCTTGATAATATCTGGGCAGCACAGGTAAGGAATGTGAAATAGTGGCTATTTGGTTTTCAAAAGAAAAGATGCTATAAAAACTAAGGAAATGAAACAGTTGTGAAATGGGTTGAAGGCTTATATTATATGATTTCTAGTATGATGTTTAAATGCTTGTTTACAGAAATCCTGTCAGGAATCGTTTTGAAATAGGCAATAATTTTTAGAATAGAAATGTTACATTATCTACTGGATGTATTTGGTAACTTTTAGGTAGTTTTTTTAAAAAAGAGGCAAACAGTAAAATAAGGGAATATCCATGGAGGGAGGGGTACAAGACATCTGTAATTGGTTTCTTTTGTAAACTTAATACAAAGAAAAACTCAATGTCAGGAGAGTTAAATCACTAGAGTATAAAAATCTATAAGGATTTATAGCTTTTTCCAGAGAAGAGAAGTGACCTTTTTGGTTTCAGAGCTGGAAACTTATGATTCTTTTGCTTATCTTAATGACAAATTTCTACACATGGAGCACCTGTGAAGTTATTAGTGAATTCCAGATTACAAAGCTTTGTTTTTTTTTTTTGTTTTTTTTTTTTGTTTTTTCATTTTTCTGAAGCTGGAAACAGGGAGAGACAGCCAGACAGACTCCCGCATGCGCCCTACCGGGATCCACCCGGCACGCCCACCAGGGGCGATGCTCTGCCCATCCTGGGCGTCGCCATGTTGCGACCAGAGCCACTCTAGCACCTGGGGCAGAGGCCACAGAGCCATCCCCAGCGCCCGGGCCATCTTTGCTCCAATGGAGCCTTGGCTGCGGGAGGGGAAGAGAGAGACAGAGAGGGAAAGCGCGGTGGAGGGGTGGAGAAGCAAATGGGCGCTTCTCCTGTGTGCCCTGGCCGGAATCGAACCCTGGTCCTCCGCACGCTAGGCCGACGCTCTACCGCTGAGCCAACCGGCCAGGGCCAAAGCTTTGTTTTTTGAGTGTATAGAAACAAAGAAAACATTCAGTTTTGCTTGTAAATACTTATGGTTCCAGTTTTGAAACAATACCATGGTGTACTTTGTTTTTCTTCTACTTGCAGTATTAAAATTGGCACATTCAATAATGAATGGTTCACATGGATTCTCAAAGTATACATTAACCATGTATAGAAGAAATTGAGTTGTCAGGTTTTAGATGAAAGTTTTATGTTATGATTTTTTTTATGTTTATGGAGATGGAGATTGGAATACTTTATTAATAGTTGTCAGCAGGCAGTATACACTACTTACCTACTGTTCAAATTCTGGTGTACTATGATTTTCTTTGTTTTTTTTCAACAGGCAGGAAAGCATGAAGCCATTGTGAAGAATGTACATGACCTGCTGGCAAAGTTGGCGTGGGATTTTTCTCCTGAGCAACTCGATCATCTTTTTGATTGCTTTAAGGTAATAGTTAACATAGTAAAGTAGTACCATTTTATTTTTAATAGATTTAATTGATCGGTTCTTATATTTTATTCTAGCCAATAAATACTTAAATAAAAATCATTTAACAATTTCTGGTATGTAGGAATTGGCCATTGTTTTCTTTTCAATGAGAACTTGGTGTTTCTTTTTTGTAGTAATAGCACTCATAAATAAGGAATCTTTCTGCCCCCCATTTACCCCCCCTCCAAAAAAAAAACCCCTTAGGTTATTTGTATTTCTTTACCCTAGCAGTTATATTTTTATTATAGGTTCAAGAGAGCTATAGGACCTCAGGGAGGGATGATTAATTGTGATGAAAAGAAAAATAAAGAGCAGACAGGAAGGGATTGCCAATACCTTGGCATTCTAGGATTGATATACACAGGCAAATTAGAAATTAAGTCATGGACTTAAAGGAAATGTCATTCCTAAGATAGCCCAGGAGCCCCTACAATCATAGCTGCCATCATAAACTTTTAAAGGCCTTATTGTGTAGTGGCCTCTCTCCAGTTGCTAGTTTTGGTTTTGTAAAAGCAATGGTTGCTGAATTTGTGGATAAGAACACAAGACCTTATGACAGTGAACACAAAGGAGAAGATGTTCTTTCTACTACTGACATTAAATCAGGTGTCTTGTTAAAAATAACAGTTATAGTATACTGACTGCTGGTGGGAACATAAGTTGCTACAACCAGTTGGGAAAATAGTTGGTATTTCTGGAAAAGTGTAAGATTATCATGACTCATCAATTTGACTTCTGACTTTATGCTCTAGAGAAGTGGTTTTCAACCTTTTTACATTTGGAGACCTGTGAAAATAGGGTAATTTTTTCAGGGACTGCTAAGGCAGAAATCCCCAAGCATAAGTGAATTCAACTAAGATCATTGGGTCTAATAACCTTTATATAATATCAGGGTGGTTAACTTTTTCATGGACCAGCAGTTTGAAAACACTGCTCTAGAGAAATCCATGCATATGTGCACCAGTATACAAAGCCAACATCTGTACCAGGATTATTTGTAATGGCAAAAAACTGCTGTGTAGAATGGACAAATAAATTGAGAAATTTTTATATAATGAAACACTTTACAATAATGAAAATGAGCACATTTGAGTAACTCAGTCATACGAATGAGTCTAAACAAAAAGCTAAAGAAAGGAATAGCCCTGGCCAGGTTGTTTAGTGGATAAAGCACCATCCCAGCATACCGAGGTGCATGTTCAATCCTGTGTCAGGGCACATATATGAGAAGCAATAACTACAGAACTAAGTGGAACGAGTTGGTACTTCTCTCTCTCATCTCCCCTCTTCACCCTCCCTTTTGCTCTCTCTTCTTCCCTCCCCTCCTTTTTGTCCTCCCTCCCCTCCTTTGTGTCCTCCCTCCCCTCCTTTGTGTCTCTCGACAATCAAGGTTAAAAAACTTTGTATTTTTCTGAAGCTGGAAACGGGGAGAGACAGACAGACAGACAGACTCCCGCATGCACCCGACCGGGATCCACCCGGCACGCCCACCAGGGGCAACGCTCTCCCCACCAGGGGGCGATGCTCTGCCCCTCCGGGGCTTCTCTCTGCCGCAACCAGAGCCACTCTAGCGCCTGGGGCAGAGGCCAAGGAGCCATCCCCAGCGCCCGGGCCATCTTTGCTCCAACGGAGCCTTGGCTGCAGGAGGGGAAGAGAGAGACAGAGAGGAAGGAGGGAGGGTGGAGAAGCAAATGGGCGCTTCTCCTATGTGCCCTGGCCGGGAATCGAACCCGGGTCCCCCGCACGCCAGGCCAACGCTCTACCGCTGAACCAACCAGCCACGGCCAAAAAACATTTTTTGATTAAAGAAATAAAATCACAAGAATTCACATGCCTTGATTGCAGTAACATAAACTTCAGAAATAGGCCCAGCAGGCTTCTGGAGTGTTACTTGTCTAATGTGTAATTTTTGACCTGGATAATAGTTTACACAGGTGTTTATATTATGTTCTGTAATAATAGTATATATTTGTACCTTTCTTGATGTGTGTTTTAGAATAGAAGAAAAATAATAATACCAGTTATTGGCTTCCACTCTAGACCAATTAAGGTATTTCTTCCTATTCTCTCAGATACCACTTTGAGTAATTCTCTGTTCAGCTATGTTTTTCTGATTAATATGGTTAATCTGGTGACAATTTAAGCAGTGAGAAATAAATGTGTTGTTTTCATGTCATTAAAATTTTTTTTTCTAGGCAAGTTGGACAAATGCAAGTAAAAAGCAACGTGAGAAACTGCTTGAGCTGATACGTCGCCTTGCAGAAGATGATAAAGATGGTGTGATGGCACACAAAGTATTGAACCTCCTGTGGAATCTGGCTCACAGTGATGATGTGCCTGTAGACATCATGGACCTGGCTCTCAGTGCTCACATAAAAATACTAGATTATAGTTGCTCCCAGGTAAGGGTGTGCTGCTTTGCTCATTTTTTGTTACCCTTCTTGACAGTTAGGGTGGCTTAGATACAGAGTAGTTTCAGGTTAGTTTAACATTATTTTTGAAGTCATCTTCAAGAATTGACTTTTTTTCTTCAGGTAAGTTTGTCTCTTCTTAGGTCACTATGTCAGTTCTGTGTATCATCTGAAAAGCAATTCAGTCTCATTGGGAGAAAGGCAATATAATCAACACAGGTTATATAATTTTAGTATTGTTAAATGTATGGTACTAAAATACCAGTTTTAAATACATAGATCATGAGGTACATTAAAGCTGTGCAGGAACGTTAAAGCTAAGAGAAGTTAGGTTTTCTTTGGTAATAGGGAAGTTAATAAATTAATAAATAAAATTTCCTAAACAATAAAATATTTAATGCCTTCCCTAAGAACAAATTACACAACAGCTTCCTTGCATTCTAACTTATAGAATATGTATCCTTTTAATTCAAGTATGAACATTGCTGAATAACTAATTCTCACTTATTAAAACTATTTGCTACACTGATAAACTGAAATTTAAGAGCAAAGAAATTATCTCAAGTAGTTGTATATGATTCAGATGCTACTCAGTTTAAACTGTAGTTGGCTTGTGACAGTTCGTTAAGTATTTATTTAATATATCAAAAAGTAACAAGAGCGGCCTGACCTGTGGTGGCACAGGGAATAAAGCATCCACCTGGAATGCTGAAGTCACTGGTTCAAAACCCTGGGCTCGCTTGGTCAAGGCACATAAGGGAGTTGATGCTTCCTGCTCCTCCCTAACTTTCTTCCTTTCTCTTTCTCTCTCTCTCCCTCTTTCCCTCTCTCCTCTCTCTAAAATAAATAAATAAAATCTAAAAAAAATAGTAACAAGAGCCTTGAGTTTAAATTAGTTCATTAAATGGAGACTCACCAAAAAATAATCCAAACTTAAAATTAAGTACACAGATCTGCATTTCTGATTACTATTGACTTGGGGTGGTGCAAAGTAAAATAAGGTACGAGAGGTAAAATAACTTGGACTTTACAACATTAATTTTTAACTGTGCTTACATGTTTCTATCCCTTTTTCTCCTTGTGTGTATGTGGACATGTCCTTAATTTTGATTTCTGGTAATTTTCTTGGTAAAAATATAAATTCTCAATGTTCAGTATACTTAAACCTGTGTAGTGTAACAAGCAGGGTTATTATATTTTATTGCTGTGTTTTATTATATGGTAAAACTGAAACATTGGGTAAAGCTAAATGCCAACTTTCTGGCAAATTTTTTAAAAATCAAAGTTTTTGTCATTGTGCCTAATTCTCAGCTCAGTATCTATACATTTGTAGGTACAGCTGAGTTCATGTTATATTGAGCTTTCATAATGGTGTTTTACTTTTTGGAGTTTTGATAGTTAATATGAAATGAAAATGTACTTAAGGCAACTTTTAAAATTACTAATCTCTTTACTGCAGTTAACTTAGCAGTTTGTGCTGCTAATCTGACAAGAGTAGCTCTATTTTGTAATTCTCAAAGTAATTTGAAGGTGTAATTCTTTTGAGTATTGACCTATATAAAACACTGAAATTGTTTCAGGACCGTGACACACAGAAGATTCAGTGGATAGATCGCTTTATAGAAGAACTTCGTACAAACGACAAATGGGTCATCCCCGCACTGAAACAAATTAGAGAAATTTGTAGTTTGTTTGGTGAAGCGCCTCAAAATTTGAGGTAAGACTTTTGACAGAACATTTCAATATTTTTATTTATGTATTTTGAAAAGAAACAGCATTATCAGTTGGTAAAAGCAAACTTAAGTAAAGTTAGATTGGGGTCATGGGCTAAGAGAAGGGTTTGTTTGGAAGAAAAGATTGCTTTATCATATCCACCTCCTTGATTTTACTGAAGTTAAATTTAAGTGATGTGTGTTAGAACTTCAGGTTCCTGGTTCAGAATTATTTCTTATTTATAGCAAGTATGCTACACAGTTTCGTGGCCTATGCATTTCTTACAGACTTTATTGTTTTTTTAGTTAATTCACTCTGAAAATACTTAACAATTTATTAACTTTGAAACATACTACAGAAGTTTTTAAAGTAAATCCTATTATTACTAGTTTCAAAGTTAATTTCAAAGATTAGACTGCAAGTATGTTTAAATAGTAAAAGATGACAAGATAAATTGTCACTTAAATTTTATGTTTTATCTTAGCTAAATTTTTGGTAAACAGCTGTCTTTAAATATATTACTTGCCAAATTCTCGTTACTATAATTCCTTGTATCATTTGGTTTTGGAGTTGGAACTGATAGCATGAAAAGGAAAAATAATGTGGGGAGAAAGAGGTAGGCATAATACGAAGAGAATATACACAGTGGAGTCAGGATTCCTGCATTGTGACTCTTGTGTCTAATTAGTCATGATTTTGTAAATATTCTCTACATTTAAAAAAAATGTATTTTTGGCCCTGGCTTGGTGGATAAAAGTGTCTTCCTGGCACTCCAGAGGTCATGGGTTCGACCCCTTGTCAGGACATGTAGGAGAAGTGATAAAAGAGTACACAACTAAGTGGAGCAATTAAATGAAACAACAAATTTGTGCTTCTCTTTTCTCTCTGAAGTCAATGGAAAAATTAAAAGAAGAAATAAATGTACCGTATTTTTCTTATATGTATAAAGTTAAATGATTGCCAAGATCCTTTACAACTGTAGATCATTATGATTGTTCCTAACATAGAAAAGGCCACATATTTTATTTTTAACAAGTGAACTTGTTTTGTTTTTCCTCAAGGCTAGAAAAATACTGTGGAATCAGAAAAGCTATGTATGGATAAACTGTGGAGAAAATTTAGACATGTCTTAATAACAAGTAGCATTGATTTGAGGGACATTTTTTTTTTAGAGGGGAGGGGGGAGAAAGAGAGGAGAGACAGAGAGAGAAGGTGGGGAGGAGCTGGAAGCATCAACTCCCATATGTGCCTTGACCAGGCAAGCCCAGGGTTTCGAACCGGCGACCTCTTGAGGGACATTTTGATTGGCTCACTCTGTGGAATCTTTTTTGCCTTTCTCAAAATGAGTTCATTAATTTGATTCCGAAAGATGGCAGTAGTTTATGTACTCTCCCAAGAAACAGTGGCCTCATCTCCACTGGAATAGTAATTGCTATGAGAGTGTTAGTTTCAGTGAAGGTGGCATAAAATGTTGGAAGGGAACCAGATGTCTTTTTCTGGTGATATGTATGGGCTGACTTAGCTTCAAACCAACGATCTCAGAATGTACATTAAATGGTTTGTTTTTTTAAGTGCACTGTGGGGAAGGGAGAGAGAGGCAGAGGCAGACAGGAGAGAGATAAGCATCAGCTCATAGTTGGCGGCACTCTTAGTTGTTCATTGATTGCTTCTCTAAAGTGCCTTGATGGGGGCGGGGTGGGGGGAAGCTCCAGCCAAACCAGTGATCCCATGCTCAAGCTGGTGACCCTGAGCTCAAGCTGGCTAACTTGGGGTTTTGAACCTGGGTCCTCAGTGTCCCAGGTTGACACTTCAGTCACTGTGCCACCACCTGGTCAGGCCTGAAAACATTTTTTAAATTAAATTTTTTATTATAATTATAACATAATCTTTGTGGTTCTAATCTGGCAAGGAATATTTCTGTTTTATAATTCTGGAAATAGTTATGTAAACTTAAATGCTTTGGTACTACTATAATATGGAAGTAGAAATCAATTATTGTAGTAGACTCCCATTGTTGTGATATTGGAGAATATTAATGTATTTTTTTGTGTAAAATAATAATGGAGTGTCTTATTTTTTGAGGGATTGAATTGCTTGCCATTAAATAAATCAACAAAGGCTTAATTCTGTAATGAAAGAACCCATTTTAAGTTTTTAAATTAATAGTTAAGAATTTAGGTTATATAAGTTCTTGATTCCAACAGAATTAATTACCTAATTATATTATTAAGTTCTTCTCGTTTCAGTCAAACTCAGCGAAGTCCACATGTATTTTATCGCCATGACTTAATCAATCAACTTCAGCACAATCATGCCCTAGTTACTTTGGTAGCAGAAAATCTTGCAACTTACATGGAAAGCATGAGACTGTATGCGAGAGGTATGTGTTATAAGCTAACTTATGGGAAATAACAGCAACTTTCCTTCCATGTTTTGTTTTTTTTAAGCTTATGATCCACTGTCACTTTCCTCTTACACACTGTTAAGCTGCTTTCCTCTTACACACACTTAAACTCCCGGCCAACATTTCAAGGCTCTTTAGTAAGTTGATTTTGTTTTTCTTCCCTGCCAGAGGGCTGTGCCTGCCTTTACTACAGTTAGTTATTTCCTTCTTAGGTTTGTACTTGATTCATTTTCAACCTTTGTTTCCTTACTACCACCACCATTATATTTCATTATCTTTTCAAGAAAAATTTTTGGTCTAAGTCTATTCTTGTATATATTCTAGTTCTTTTATAATCCTAAATCCATGTTTCAAAGTGTATGGATTTATAAATTAAACATTCACAAGTAGAGAGATGCATGGCTATAAGAATTGACGTGTTTACATTGGTTTTCAAAGTGTGAATTTGTTTAAACTTGTTACTGTAAAGTTTCCTGTTTTAATAGCTAGTGTTTAAGTGCCTGCTATATGTGAAGCTCTGTTTTGATGCTCTTTTGCCCTCTGATAGTTATGTTTGAATATTTGTGTTAAAGATGTTTTCTTAGTACATACTCCTCTTGTGTTATGCCAAATTCATGCTCTCCCCCAAGGAAACCAAAAAAACTGTTAGGTTCAAGTTTATTTTTAAAGTCATAGGAATAAACTGTATATTACCTGTATTAAAGATAGAATTGAACATACCACTCTTAGCCTTTTATATCTATTATGGAGCTAGATAAGCAATCCTAAGCGTCAGGGAGCTGAGAGGCACCAGGCAATGATCTTTTTTTCATTTCCATTCTTTCTAAGCATCATGATAGAACAATCTGGTTAACATAAGCATAGGACCATGTGTGTTATATTCTGTATGAAATGCAATCAAATTCTGAGAGAGGCACAAGATGTTTGTATGTAGTATACCTAAGCACTCAAGCATATGGACTCAGTTTAACATAACTGATTATGATTACTCTTAATGGTACATAGTCCTCATAAATGCCAATTCAATCCTGCCTCTATAATAGAGCCATATAAATCATGTGCTGTGAACGCAGATTTTTATTTGCTTCATTTATATTGTGGTGTTTAATTCATTGTCAGAGGTTAAGAACCCTGATAATAGGGCAGTCAGGAGATGGTACGTGTGCAGTTCAGACTTACTAGAATTTTCTGTTCCATTTTAATTAAATTCCATATTAGTAATTGCTTCATCTCAATTTAATGGTCACCAGAATGTTAACAGTCTTCAATTTCTCTTCCTTATATTGTCTGGGTCTCTTCAAAGTAAGAGATGTGAATCTGCAGTCATTTGACGTTGGGCAAGTTACTTAGCTAATATGATGCCTAGCACATAGTAAGCTTTTGAGATTTTGTTGCTATTGATATGTGCCCCTGAATTATTTACACCACACCTTTTGTTTCTCCTAGCTTTGATAACTTTTCCTCCACTGTAGAGTACTCTTATTAATACTGATCAGTCTATAGATATTTAAATGTGGGGGGAAGTATTTTTAAGGCAGTAAAATTTTGTTACTAAAATAAACTTCACAGCATTAAATCACTTCTATGGCAATATTGACCACCAATTTCTGAATTTGCAATTTTAAAGTATAATAAAAGTGTTACATGGATCTCATTAAGTATGAGACATATTTCAGGAGGATATCAGACTTCCACAGTTAACTGACATTCTCAATTTCTGATAACTATTTCATTAATGTTAATTATTTGTCATACCCATATTTCATTACTAGAACCTTCAGCTTTGGAAAACATTTCCTCAGTAGTATAATCACCTGCTTCTACCTCCTTTTTTAATGTTATTGAGATAAAGTAACATACTTACTAAAATTCTCAACAGTATTTACTCATGTGGTCTTACTATACTACTAGTGCCTTCAGGCACTGGTGCTTAACAAGTAATTCTTTAAAAGTTTTTTATTAAATGTGTATTCAACAGATTTAAAAACAATTTTTCAGTTTTCACTCAAGTTTTACCTCATTGGTAGTATCACCATTGTACTAACTGAACACTTACTGAAAGTTTTATTTACCATTTTTCTTGGTTTCTGGATAGAGTTGGAGGACTTGTCATCATTTTATTTAAATCACATTTTCGTAGTGTTTTCTTAGGACTGCCACTTTCATCAGTTAACCTCTTTCCAGTCTTTTTATATTCAAAACCAGCAGTTTTAAGAACACCCCCCTACCCCCCTACCTCGCAGTAAAAGTATTTCCTTGATAGTCATTCACAGACTGTGCTTTGTGTTAAGATAAAGATCTTCAGCTAGTCTTTTTCAGTACCTCTGGCTCATTCCTATAGTTATGAAGTGCTGTTAAGTCTATATTGGTTCTTTGTGAAAAAAAAATTTTTTTAAAGGCTAATGACCATTTTATTAACAGTGTTTAGTGCTCTGGAGTAATGGCTATTTCCAGGACTGGTGCAGGGAAATTACAAGATGATCCTTGAACATGTCATTTCAGAAAGTAAGAAAGTGTTCAAAGAATTATGTTGAAATGTCTATACAGATCCTCTGCCCGTTTCTTAATTAGATTATATTTAACTTTTGAGTTATGAGAGTTCTTATATATTGGGTACAAATCCCAACTCATTTTTCTTTCCACAGCTGCCAGTCTAGAGCTATGTCTCCACAACAGCAGGGGCAAGCTGTTGGCATTCCTTATCTTCCCCTGTCCTATGGTACAGGAGCTCTATTCTAGGTAGTCATTGGGAGAGAAGACTGAGACTCCTTGTCCTACTCTGTGCCTACTCACAGTTACAGAAGGATCACTCTGGGAAAAGCTGCCTGCTGTATTGCCACTATTCAGTGTTTCTGCTTAGAGGGAGAGATAAGCTGTGAGGATGAAGAGCTCAGCAGATAGACTTGAAGGGACTGGCTTTATTTGGACCAGAGCATACCATTCTTAAGGGTATTATCGGAACCAGTGGAAGTTTTGGTGACGAGCAATTTGGAGAGGGTGCTTGTAGCTCCATGTACTCATTAACAAGTAAAACAGCAGAGCAACCAGAATTTTGACAGAGCTAGATAAAGAGGCAGTCAAAATAAGCTCTTCTGTGATCACAGTCAACCCTTGGGGGGGATCAGGAATGCTATGCATATGTATTAAGCCCACCCACTCAGAAATAATGAAAGCAGGAGTTGGGGCAGGTGAAAACATTGCTCAGTACATAAGAAAATAATTCCATTTATGATAGCTTTTTAAGAAAATTAAGTACTTAATACTTAAATACAAAATTTGTACACTGAAAACTACAAAACAGGGAAATTAAAGATCTAAGTGAACAGAAAGATACCCCATGTTTGTGCTGGAAGACAATATTGTTTAAGATGGCAGTACTCTGCAGGTTAAACTACAGATTGGATACAATCCCTATAAAAATCCCAGCTTGCTTTCTTTACTTTTTACAGAAATTACAAGCTGACCCTAAAAATTGTGGAAATGGAAATGACCCTAACAGCCAAAAAACAGTCTTGGTGATAAAAACTACAGTTGGCTGGCTTATATTTCCTGATTTTAAAACTCACTACAAAATAATAGTAATAAAGACAGTGTGTTACTGACATAAGGATATAAATGCGTGCATCAGTGGAATATAATTGCTAGTCCAGAAATCATCATATTTATGATTGATTTTTATAAGAGTGCCAGGAATGAATATTCTATGGAAAGAAATAGTCTCCTTCATAAATGTTGGTGGGAAAACTGATGTCCACATCTAAACGAATGAAGTTGGAGCCTCTACCTCATACCATGCATTAAGTCAAAGGGGCCATAGACCTAAAGTATAAAACTCTTGGGTAAAAACATAGGAATAAATCTTTATGGCCTTGAGTAAGGCAAAGCAAAATTGTTTTGGGGGCTGAGGGGAGTAATCTATTGAACTACATCAAAATTACAAACTTCTATAAATGATATAATCAAAGCAAAATGATAACCCAAGGATGGGTAAAAAATATCTGCAGACTATATATCTGATAAGGGGCTTGTATCCAGATTATATAAGAATTCTTACAGTGTAACAGGTAAAAGACAACCCAATTAAGAAACAGGCAGAGGATCTGTATAGACAGTTCTCCAAAGATAAACAAATGGCTAGTCGACATAGGAAAAGATACTCAATTTCATTAGTTATTAGGGAAATGCAAATTAAAACCACAGGGAAAAACTATACCTACTATGATAACAGAAATTAGTAAGACAACAGCAGGTATTGGCAAGGATGTGGAGAAGTTGGAGATTTTGTATGTTGTATGTGGGATTGTAAAGTGGTGTAGCCACCTTGATAAACAGGTTGGCAGTTCCTCAAAATGATAAACAGAATTTACCATATAGTTCACTCCTAGTTATATAACCAAATGAGAAGAAAACATAGATCCATAAAAACCTTGGACATGATGGTTCATAATAGCCAGACCAGTGGAAATAACCCAGATATTCATCATTTGATGAGTGGATAAACAGTATGTTGTATATACATACAATAGAATACTGTTCAGCAATAAAAAGAATGTTACAACATGGATGAATCCTGAAAAACATGCTAAGTAGAAAAAAGCCAGTCAGGAAGACCACATGTTGTGTACTTCCATTTATATGAAATGTCTAAAGTAGACTAAGAGCTGAGGGTAAAAGAAAAGGGAAAATTCCTTTTTTTGAGGTGATGAAAAACCTTATAGAATGTGATGGTAGGTTGTGATAGTCAAATCTTATTATCTTCGATTATACTAGAAACCATTGGATTATACATTTTAAATGGGTGGGTTTTATGGTATTTGAATTATGTATCAATTACAGGTGCTTTTCCAAAACAACTTTCTCTCATAATGAGTTCTGAATTAGACTCGAAACATCATGCAGTTAGTAATGACAAGAACTAGTTTTATGTTAGCCTTAGCCAAAGATGATCTACTTTCTTTTATTTTCATTGGGATCTCTAATAGCTAGGCAGCATGAGTCAAAATGAGTCATCTTAATTTGATTGCTAACTAATCACAGTATTTATTTGGAGCTGAATATTTGCAAGGAAAACCACCAACCATTTTTGTTTTCACAGCCGGGAAGATTTTTGTAATGAAATATACGGCCTCTATTCCTATAGTAGGGAAAGATCTTATTTCTTGACTTTTCTGGATTATTTGGGTCTCTATTCTTGATAAAGTGCTGGCACCTGAATTAAAAAAGGGGTGACATAGGTCCTGGCGGTTGACTCAGTGGTAGAACGTCAGCCCTGCTTGTAGAAGTCCCAGGTTCAATTCCCGGCCAGGGCACACAGGAGAAGTGCCCATCTGCTTCTCCACCCTTCTTCCTCTCCTTTCTATCTCTTCCCCTCCTGCAGCTAAGGCTCCATTGGAGCAAAGTTGGCCCGGGCGCTGAGGATGGCTCTATGGCCTCTGCCTGAGGTGCTAGAGTGGCTCCAGTTGCAACAGAGTAATGCCCCAGATGGGCAGAGCATCGCCCCCTAGTGGGCATGCCGGGTGGATACTGATCGGGTGCATGTGGGATCCTGTCTGCCTGCCTCTCTGCTTCTTGCTTCAGAAAAATACAAAAAAAAAAGAAAAGGGGCTGGCACTAAAACAAGTGGGTAAAAGTTTGATAAGAAACAAGATATTTACATAGTCTCAAAATACCTTTCCACAAGTTACTTACTAATTATGAAGAAAAAAGGAGTAACCTTACAGTGGAGAAACCTGGTAAAAGTACCTTGACCAAATGATCAGTTAACATGAATACAGTACTTGCATGAAACGGCATGCTACTCCTGATAATGATACTCTGAGGACATAATGTCACTTCTGTGGTATTTGCCAAAATGCCTAGCCTGAACCTAATCACAACAGAGGAGCCCAAATTAAGTGATATGTAACAAAATTGGAGCAGTTTTTTTAGAAGGTCCAGAAACAACAGAGAATGATGAATTCTCCAAATTAAAGAATAAGAAGTCATGTGTATTTAATCTTGAATTTGGTAAAAAGGGAAAAAAATATGAATGAATATTATTGAGAACATCAGAATTGGAGGTAAGTTTGGTTTTCTTAGGGATTTGGGCAAGGAGGCTACTAGAATATAGTGGATAGAGACATCAGATTTTGCTAAGTATCCTACAATGCACAGGGTAGTTTCACACAACAAAGAATCATCCCGCCTAAAATGTCAATAAGTGTGCTCCTGAGAAACCTTAGATAATAGTATTCTATCAGTGTTTAATTTGATAACTACTGTGGTTTATGTAAGAGAATGTTCCTGTTCCTTGGAAATACAGTGTGTCCGTCAAGTCATGGTGCACTTTTGACCGGTCACAGGAAAGCAACAAAAGACGATAGAAATGTGAAATCTGCACCAAATAAAAGGAAAACCCTTCCAGTTTCTGTAGGATGATGTTGGCAGCATGTGTGCATGCGCAGATGATGACGTAACACCATGTATACAGCAGAGCAGCCCACGGCCATGCCAGTCAAGATGTGAACGGTACAGAGGAAAGTTCAGTGTGTTCTGTGGCTCGCTAAATTCGAATCTGTGACCAAAGTGCAACATGAATATCGGTGCGTTTATAACGAAGCGCCACCACATAGGAATAACATTACTCGGTGGGATAAGCAGTTGAAGGAAACCGGCAGTTTGGTGTAGAAACCCTGTTCTGGTAGGCCATCAGTCAGTGACGAGTCTGTAGAGGCTATACGGAATAGCTACTTAAGGAGCCCTAAAAAATCTGTGCGTGAGCCCACATCGAACTGCACTGAATAGGTATGAAACTGGGAGAGTTTTCTTTTTATTTGGTGCAGATTTCACATTTCTATTGTCTTTTGTTGCTTTCCTGTGACCGGTCAAAAGTGCACCATGACTTGACGGACACACTGTAGTTATTGAAGTCTCCAAGGGTAAAGAGACATGTCTCCTTTGGTTAAAGTCATCAGTGATGTGGATGTCCAAATATATAATGCATAATTTCTTTTTTAATTTGCAGACCATGAAGATTATGACCCACAAACTGTGAGGCTGGGAAGTAGATATAGTCATGTTCAAGAAGTCCAAGAACGGCTTAACTTCCTTAGGTTTGTTTTAAACAATCATGTTGCTCTACATAAGACACAGATAAAGAATGCAACTTAATATGCTATATAACTTTGGTCTGTTTAGGTGGCCTTTTCCCCTTGCCATGTTATATGTTCCCACATGGAAATTATTACCTGAAAGCCACAGGACATTTTCCCATATGTTTATTTATTAAAAATTTAGAATTATTGTCTGAGTTTTAACTTTTCTTCTTTGTAGTATTTGAAGAGAACACATATAAAACTTATGTATAGAATTCTGTTCTTTATACTTGTTTATACTGGAAATAAGTTTATTTTTTTTTATTTTATTTTTTTTTTTTTGCCTTTTTCTGAAGCTGGAAACAGGGAGAGACAGTCAGACAGACAGACTCCTGCATGCGCCCGACCGGGATCCACCCGGCACGCCCACCAGGGGGCGACGCTCTGCCCACCAGGGGGCGATGCTCTGCCCATCCTGGGCGTCGCCATGTTGCGACCAGAGCCACTCTAGCGCCTGGGGCAGAGGCCACAGAGCCATCCCCAGCGCCCGGGCCATCTTTGCTCCAATGGAGCCTTGGCTGCGGGAGGGGAAGAGAGAGACAGAGAGGAAGGCGCGGCGGAGGGGTTGGCTCAGCGGTAGAGCGTCGGCCTAGCGTGCGGAAATAAATTTATTTTTAAAGAACAAGTTTCCATATTTTGACACAGACAGCTTATAATCATACCGATCTTAATGGTATCATAGACACTAAGTTAATGGGGACAAAAGGCCACTGGACTAGCACCCCAAAAGAATGGATTGAGTCCTCTGGTGCCTTGTTTATCCTAGCAATGACTGACAAAGGCACTCTGAGTTATATGTTAATAACATTATTCTGATGGAGTTGAGAAAAGAGATTTATTTCCTTAAGTCAAAACCATGTAGTGCAGAGCTGAATTTGCTCAGTGATACTTAGTTTTTAATGACTATATATAGTACTTACAGATTTGAAATTGTTAAATTTTTTGATGAGAGATTTCTTGTGAATTCAGAAACCATATCATACAGCAAAAGAACTTTCTCGTATTGTAAAAGTGCTAAAGGAAATGCCAATATTATCAGTACTTCAGAAAAATCTTTGCATTATTTGATGCACTGGGGGGTTTTCTCCTGGACTGTGTTAATTATGTTTATTGAACTATGTGTTTACTTATACTGGGAGACATTTATGTAAATAGTTACATAATTATTTTAACTTGAGAAACTCTAGCCATCAGATTTTACGAAATTTGATTTAATTTGTTTAAAATGAAGTGTTTTTGCCTTCACTGGATAGCATAGTCCCAAAGCACAGAGGTTGCTAGTTCAATCCCTGGTCAGGGCACATACAGGAACAAATTGATATTCCCATGTCTCTCTTTCTCCATCCACTTCCTTTCACTAAAATCAATAAATAAAAATTTAAAAATAAAATGAAGAACATGTTTTTCAGTCATTTGGATAAAAAGACCTAACTCTCAAGATTGAGAGTCACTGCCATTGTGAATCATTGTTCTTGACTGGTGTGTGTTGTAGTCCTTAGATGTCTTAGAAGAGTGGTTATAAGCCCTTTTGCTATGTTAAAGTTTGAAATCATAAGATTTATCCCAGTCCCTGCTCTATCAATACCTATCTACGTGACCTATAAAAACTGAAAGGAAAGGAACCTAACTTTACTATATATTCAGCCTGTTTTAAACACTTTACATTTAATCATTATAGCAGTGCAGTGAGGTAGGTATTATCCCCATTTGATTAATAAGAAACCAGAAATTACATGGCTTATACTAGCTTATTTGAAATCACACAGCCAGTATGTAATGACATTGGTCATTCAACTAGGTGTGACTTCGAAGTCTATGCTCTTTCTATTTGATCAGTGATTTTTCAAACCTACCTTGGAGCCTTAGGGCTTCTGAGGAGCTAACTCCCAAGATTTCTGAAGCAGAGTACAAATACATGTTTTATATCCATTTCTTCTCCACCCAACACCTGGAGCAGCTCTTTCGTTTTATACATTGGACTTCCAAATAGAATTTTTGCTTTGAGAACATTTTGTGCTGTTGGCTTTAAAAAACAAAACAAAACATTGAAAGCAACTGCATTTTATCACTTTGGATCTCAGCAGTTTTGTATCTATAAATTAGTGGTGGCAGGTTTATGGAGGAGTAGGTGCTAAAAGCCATCTTTAAGCTCAGTAATTTTAGGAATATATCAATGACCCTAGAATTGAGCTCCCAAAATGGTTTGAAATGGAGAAGGAACCTATTGACAAATATCTCTACCTTACTCTGTGACTGGGCATGGAGCACCATCAACTAAAAATCATGTTAAGTTATTCAGATTGGGATGAGGTGTTCCCTTTCTCTTGTCATTCCAAGACGAGGCAGACAGAATTGGTGGGTGAATGCTAAAACAAAAAGCTAAGTAAAGAAAGAGACTGTATTTGTAATACAATTCACTTTCATTACTGTCTTGTTTTCATGAACAAACCAACAGTCACAAAGCTAAAAAGACCCTAGAGAGTATCACTAATTGATAAGCAGCAACCTGTTGAATATTGACATACAAACTTGAAGTCATATGTAGGTTATTTTGTTTAGTATAGCCAGGTACTCAATGATGAGTGTAGATCATCAAAAAGTATTAAAATTTAAGCAATGTTAACTCTTAAATATCATTGGGTTGGTTATATGTGAAAGTCATTTAGAACACCTCATTCTCCAGTGATACCATATACACAGAACTGAAGTAACTGTTAAACATCCTAAACTGTTTAAAGTTCAGGAAACAAATCTTTTATTCAGTTTAGGTCCAATCATCTAGCAAAATTTCTGGCACATTGTAAGTGTCCACTGTGTGCTTGTTAAATAAATGAATTAATACCAAGTTTGTTTGTTTTTTATTACCAAATAGTTGAGAAATAAGTTTTCTTAAGATGTTAGTAAGAACTGATATCCTTTCACCTGTAAAATATAATAGTGATAAATGGATGATTTCATATGTATATAGATTGTGTTCAGGATAAAAATTATGTGGAACTAATTGCTAATTTTTTTTCTGTTTTTCCAAGATTTCTATTGAAGGATGGGCAACTGTGGCTATGTGCTCCTCAGGCAAAACAAATATGGAAATGCTTAGCAGAGAATGCAGTTTATCTTTGTGATCGTGAAGCCTGTTTTAAGTGGTATTCCAAGCTGATGGGGGATGAACCAGACTTGGATCCTGATATTAATAAGGACTTCTTTGAAAGTAATGTGCTTCAGCTTGATCCTTCCCTATTGACTGAAAATGGGATGAAATGTTTTGAGCGATTCTTCAAAGCTGTGAATTGTCGAGAAGGAAAACTAGTAGCAAAGAGGAGAGCATACATGATGGATGATTTGGAGTTAATAGGGTTAGACTACCTTTGGAGGGTAAGTGAAAAGTAGGAACTTAAAAACATTGGTAGTTTTTCAAATAGGTAAGGATTTACAGTTTTGCATATAAATAATATGTATGTGTGCTTCTCTTCTGCTTGTCCTCAAAGGTAGTAGTTCATCTTTATCGTTATTATTTGTCTTTCGGTTTTTTTCTTCTCTTTTTTTTCCCTTCCCCCTCCTCTTGCCACTGATGTTTCTTTTGTCTTGGCTTAGAATCTGTCCCATGTCTGTAGAAGTACACTTAACCAAACAAATCTTTCATGCTACCCCATGGAAGTTACTCTTCTCCCCGTCCCCCTTTGTTTTCTGTTCAGTTGTGGATCTGTTTCTTCTTTAATGTTAATTTTAGGTTATTATACATTTAATGCTAAAATAAATAGAAGATGGAAGAGAATGCTTTTTAGAAGGGGTTGTGAATGTGTAATTTATCCTCTGGCACTATTGAATTTGTTAGGTTTTAAAATATTTGAGGGTGTAAAATGTTACTGTTTATTTAAGGTTAATCTTTCCACCTTTATAATATTAATCTGTATTTTTTATTAGTACAGTTGATATAACATAAGTTTCACATATACAACATTTGATACTTGTATGTATTGCAAAATGGTCACCACAATAAGTCTATTTTATTTAACATCCATCACCATACAATTGCCCTTCACCTGCTGTGATAACTCTTAAGATTACATCTCTTAGCAACTTTCAAATATACAATACAATATTATTAATTATTGTCACCATGCTGTATATATCTCCAGAACTTATTTCAAAAAGGGAAGTTTGTACCTTTTGACCATCTTCACCTCTGGTAGCCACCAATCTGTTCTCTGTATCTATGAGTTTAGTTTTTAATTTGTTTTTTGTTTTGTTTGCTTTAGAGCCTACATATAAGTGAGATCACATGGTATTTGTCTTTCTCCCGTTGACTGACTTTAGTTGGCATAATACCCTCAAGGTTTATCCTTGTTATCAAAATGGTGTTATTATTTCTTTTTTTCTTTTTTTTCTGACTGAGTCAGAGAGAGGAACAGATAGGGACAAACAGACAGGAAGGGAGAGAGAGATGAGAGAAGCATCACTTCTTCATTGTGGCACCTTAGTTGTTCATTGATTGCTTTCTCATATGTACCTTGACCGGGTTGCCACAGCAGAGTGAGTGACCCCTTGCTTAAGTCAGAGATTTTGGGCTCGAGCCTGTGACCATGGGATCATATCTAGGATCCCACGCTCAAGCTGGCGACCTTCAGATTTTGAAAATGGGTCCTCTGTGTCTCAGCCTGGCGCTATATCCACCTGGTCAGGCTAAAATGGTGTTTTATTTCTGTCTTTAAAAATCTGACTTGTTCATAGCAGTTTACACACACACACACACACACACACACACACACACACACACACACACACTGGTAGGGGCAAAAGTAGGTTTGCAGTTCATATTGAAGATAGTATAATATAATAATTAAATACTAATACAAAAATAAACTTTTACATACTCAAAACTGTAAACCTATGTTTATCCCAGTCTGTATATAATTTTGCATATGGAAAATTTTTCTGAAAACCATAGATAGCTTAAGAGCTTTACTGTGGTATTTGATTATTCAGACTTTTTTCATTAAGTAAGGAGCTTTCAACATTTTCAAACATCAGAAACTTTTTTTTTTTAATTAAAATTTCTATGGCTTCGTTGTGTGGAGCCTCACCCCAAAGCACTGATGTTGCTGGTTGAATCCCTGGTCAGGGCACATACAGGAACAGCTCGAAGTTCCTGTCTGTCTCTCGCTCTCTTCCTCTCTCTCTCTAAAATCAATAAAAAAAATTTTTTTAAATCAAAATTTACATAGTACTCCAAAATATGAAACTAGTTGACATAAGAAAGGAAAGCCTGTTTCTTTTTCTACTCAGTCATGCTTTTCTTCCCCAGTCTCCTTCCCCAAGCCTATTATAGGGGTCAGCCCTAAAACACTTCCTTAGAGTCCCAGAGTTCTGTATATAATTTGAATACCACTGGTATAATTAGATAAGTAATAAAAATCTGTAGAAATTAGGTGGGTAGCCCTTTATTCTAAACCATTTTGTATAATCTTTTATTTTCTTTAGACTAATTTGAATTCCTCCTTTATTATTTCACAACTTGATTACCAAGATGTTGCATTACTGTGTTAAATAATATTAGAAACAGACTCATAGATATAGGAAACTGTTAGTTACCAGAGTGGGATGGGTTATACATGAAGGTAGATAAAGGGGATTAAGAAGTACAAACTTCCAGTTATGAATAAGTCATAGGGACTTAATATAAATTATAGGGAATGTAGTCACTATTGTAATAACTTGAGTGACAGATGGTAATTAATTAGACTTATCGTGGGGTTTATTTCATAATGTATATAAATATCATCAAATCACTATAATTACATCTGAAACTAATAAGATACTTTATTTTAATAAAAATGATAATACTAATTAAAGCAATATATCCTCTGTAAAATGTGTCTTCCATTCTTAAACAAGTTTATTATTTAAAGACTTGCATTTTTTCATTTATTTTTTATTTTGAACTGTTCTCAGTTAATTTTACTTGATCTTGATTGTCAGGTTGAAGTATCCTGAAACAATTGAATGTATAACTATTAAAAATAACTGAGCGTATGTGTTGAATTGAAATGGCAACTAAGATAATTCTTGGAAGGCATTTATGCTTGAATCTTTTTTATCCTAGGTCGTGATCCAAAGTAATGATGATATTGCCAGCAGAGCTATCGATCTCCTTAAAGAGATATACACAAACCTTGGTCCGAGGCTACAGGTCAATCAGGTGAGGAATGACATGTATTAAAACTTACAGAAATCAGAATTCTGACTGAAGAACTCTTGTTTTAAAGAAATTTTTTTAAATTCAGAATTAACTAGGAATTCTTTTGTTTCAATTCTTAGCAAAAATAGACCTAAAATATTTAGTCCCTATTTTTCTCATACAGAATGCTATCTAAATGAATCTTGTCCTAATAATTATCTCATAGTGATTATTTTTAGTATAATTATGGCAAAAGATTTTGACTGAATTTCTTTTGATTCTAACACCTAATCCTGGAGTTTCTTTTTTGAATATCTAGTTTATACTGAAGTTATATAACTGTAGCTTCTTTTGACAAAACAGTATATTTTATTAACAGTACGGACTTTCTGGTTAAATATGATCGTTTTTAATTGAGGGCTACCTTTAAATTTGTTGTTGCCATCATTAATTGAAGTAGTGTTTTATATATACATTGAATTTTTACATTCAAAGGAATTTGAACTGTCATAATTGACTCATTATTTGTAGGTGGTGATCCATGAAGACTTCATTCAGTCTTGCTTTGATCGTTTGAAAGCCTCCTATGACACGTTGTGTGTTTTGGACGGTGACAAAGACAGTATTAATTGTGCAAGACAGGAAGCTGTTCGAATGGTTCGAGTGTTAACTGTATTGAGGGAGTATATAAATGAATGTGACAGCGATTATCATGAAGAAAGGACAATTCTTCCTATGTCTAGGTTTGTGAATAACTGATCTACTAGTACTGTTTTTTAATTACATGGTATCAAAGAAAAAAGAGTGAGAAAATCTTTCATTTTTGAAAGTGTTGGTATGTTGCTCGCGAAATACATGTGCCGCGTTAAGATTCTTTTTTTAGCCTGGCCTGTGCTGGCGCAGTGGATAAAGTGTCGGCCTAGAACACTGAGGTCACCAGTTCAAAACTCTGGGCTTGCCTAGTCAAGGCATTTAGAGTCTTTTTTAAATAGTAGACACTTTTTTTTTTCCAGGATCTCTTTTGTTTTGTTTGTTTGGGGAGGGACAGAGTTCTAAAGTCATTGAGTCATATCCTTTTTAAAATTAATTAATTAATTATGACATTGACTTACTGCCTGGTAAGTGCTGCAGGGATATTTTGCAGTTAAAATGTGTTTTTTGTTGTTTGTTTTGAGTTTTTGTTTTTTTTTTTGCAGTTAAAATGTTTTAATGCCATTCATTTACACTGTTAAAAATAATAACATAGGATTGGAGAATAATTGGAAATAACTTAAAAGCTGCTTTGAAAGATAGCCAGGGCCCTGGCCAGTTGGCTCAGTGGTAGAGTGTCGGCCTGGTGTGCAGAAGTCCTGGGTTCGATTCCCGGCCAGGGTACACAGGAGAGGTGTCCATCTGCTTCTCCACCCCTCCCCCTCTCCTTCCTCTCTGTCTCTCTCTTCCCCTCCCGCAGCCAAGGCTCCATTGGAGCAAAGATGGCCCGGGCGCTGGGGATGGCTCCTTGGCCTCTGCCCCAGGCACTAGAGTGGCTCTGGTCGTGACAGAGCAACGCCCTGGAGAGGCAGAGCATCGCCCCTGGTGGGCGTGCCGGGTGGATCCCGGTCGGGCGCATGCGGGAGTCTGTCTGACTGTCTCCCCATTTCCAGCTTCAGAAAAATACAAAAAAAAAAAAAAATAGCCAGAATAATAAGAAATAATTTCAAATGGACTAGCACAGGGGTAGTCAACCTTTTTATACCTACCGCCCACTTTTGTATCTCTGTTAGTAGTAAAATTTTCTAACTGCCCACTGGTTCCACAGTAATGGTGACTTATAAAGTAGGGAAGTAAGTTTACTTTATAAAATTTATAAAGCAGAGCTACAGCGAGTTAAAGCATATAATAATAATTATTTACCAAGTACTTTATGTTGAATTTTCGCTAAGTTTGGCAAAATAAATCTTTATAAAACAACTTACTATAGTTAAATCTATCTTTTTATTTATACTTTGGTTGCTTCGCTACCGCCCACCATGAAAGCTGGAACGCCCACTAGTGGGCGGTAGGGACCAGGTTGACTACCACTGGTCTAGCAGTTCCTTTTAAGTCTTACCATTTAGTAATTCAAATAGTATTTATAATTTGGAGATGTTTATAAAATGGGTGTCAAAGACTTCCTCTTTGTATTTATACCAATATTTTGGGGGGAGGATTTTGATACTGAGTTTTTCGGAAAAGTATACCGTAGCGTCATCTTTTCTTGATACTCTGAAGATAAAGTTATCTTCCACATTTATAAAGTATGAGTGAGTTGGGCTTTATAGCATAAAAATGTGAAGTGTTACTCATGTTTTTGTGTTAATTTCTCATAAACTAGACATCTCATTTTCTGCAACCATAGTTACAAGAGTAACAACAATGGGGGATATATCATATTTTAAAGATTACTTATAATAAATTTTTATTTTCAGGACCCTAAAACTAAGTAGCTTTAACTCACTTTTTTTAATAAGAAAATATTCTATCTTGGGGGGGGGGGGGGGTTGTTTGTTTGTTTTTCTTAGGGTTTTTTTTTAAAGCTTTATTTTCTTTGTAAGAAGATTTGAAAATCTGCTAAATGTGATGATGTTTTCTTTTTTGTCCCCCCAGAGCTTTCCGTGGTAAACACCTCTCGTTTATAGTTCGATTTCCAAACCAGGGCAGACAGGTTGATGACTTGGATGTGTGGTCTCATACAAATGATACAATTGGTTCAGTACGACGGTGCATTCTCAATCGCATTAAAGCCAATGTAGCCCATACAAAAATTGAGCTCTTTGTGGGAGGCGAACTAATAGATCCTGCAGATGATAGAAAGTTGATTGGACAATTAAACTTAAAGGATAAATCGGTAAGTATTTATAAATAGAATTGTTTTCTAGAAAATCAAACCTGAGGCTGTTTTTCATTTCAGTAGTGAAAATTATTCAATAAATGTTAATTGAGCATCTGTTGTGTGAGGCTGTGTGAGGTGTTGGGTTTTGTAACACTAAATAAGACAGGCAACAGTGATACCTAAAATATGTTAGAGGAAAGGGTTTCTAAAAATAAAGTTATATCAGACAATACTTACGAACTAATTGTATTTCTAAAAGTATAGCCTGTAGGCTTTTGTTTTTGTTGGCCTGACACTTCTGTTTTGTGCATTTTTCCTTATCTTTGATATTAATGTGGTCTATCATTTTCAGCTAATTACAGCCAAACTTACACAAATAAGTTCCAATATGCCTTCAAGTCCTGATAGCTCTTCTGATTCTTCGACTGGATCCCCTGGAAACCATGGTAATCATTACAGTGATGGTCCCAACCCAGAAGTGGAAAGCTGTTTGCCTGGGGTGGTGAGTAGATCTTTTTGAGTTACTTATGCAAGGCATTGTGCTAGGTTATTTGAGAATACAGAAGCATATTGAGGGTTTTTTTCCCCTGTTCGGTAACTTACAATTTAATATGGTAGAATATCAGTTAACCATCAACAACTTCAGAATGGATCCTTCTGAAAGGTGATTGTGTGACTTGGTGGAAATTTAAAATGTTTCCGCATAGATACAGTATTATGTTTTCATAAAGTTAATCTGTTGTATAGCTTAGTTATAAGTATTGAATATAAGCTTAGAAAAATATCACCATATTTTTTATTTGTACCAAAATAGTGAATCCTTCCTTCAGAACTGTGTCTGTAGGAAAATATCTGCACTTTCTCAGTTATCATAACATAACTTGTATCTAAAGAAACAGTGACTCCTCCCTCCCTTATCCTTTTCTTCTAACCATCCCCACAACAAATTTAATGGCTATAATACCAGCCACTCCAATGTAAGAAGGATTGGCTCCCTGCAACAGTTGGTTTAGGAATTTAACTCTTAGTGGGCATTGCAGCCTTTTATATGTGCAGTCTAACTTGCATGTATGAGAGAAATAGGTTTTAAAAATAGTAAAAGAACTCTCACACAGAAATTACTGGAGGTGGCTTGGATAGTGTATTTAATCTGTATCATGAAATATTTGTAAAGGTGGGAATATGGGGAAGGCAGACTATTTTAAAGAATAGAAATGATAGCCTGACCTCTGATGGTGGCACAGTGGATATAGTGTCAAACTGAAACCCTGAGGTCACAGGTTCTAAACCCCATGCTTGCCCAGTCAAGGCACCTACAAGAAGCAATTATGCATTGATGCTTCCTGCTCTTTCCTCCTGACTTTCTCTCCCCCCCCTCCTCTCTGTAATATCAATAAATAAAATCTTTTAAAAAAGAAAACAGATATGACATAAGCAAAAGCATGGTGATTAACAAACAAATTTGGAGGGGAGGTATAATTTATAGTTAAATATTTTGTGTATTTTATATTCTAGATAATGTCACTGCATCCCAGATACATCTCTTTCCTGTGGCAAGTTGCAGACTTAGGTAGTAGCCTAAATATGCCACCTCTTAGAGATGGAGCAAGAGTACTTATGAAACTTATGCCACCAGGTAAGAATTTTTTAAAAGACTAATTATGTTGGTAAAGTACGTGCTGAACAGTAACAGGATATATGAGCAACTTCTGTTCCTACATGGAACATGCCTTTTGGTGTAGGCCAGAACCAGAGTTGGCAGATCTATATAGCGCTTTGCCTAATTTTGCAAAGCCTAAGAGCTATGGGTGGTTTTCACAATTTTAAATAGCTGAACCAAGTAATCAATAAATACTATTTTGGGACTTACATAAATTACATGAAGTGTACATTTCGCTGTCTGTAAACAGTTTTGTTGGTGTATAGACATGCTTATTAATATACATACTGGCTGTGGCCGCTATTAACACAGCAGAGCTGAGTGGTTGTGGCAGAGACCGTATGACCTGCAATACCTTAAATTGTTTACTTATCTGGGCCTTTAGAGAAAAAACTTTGCGAAACCTTGAATTAATCATGTGTCCTCTATAGCATTGCTTCTTTTTTAATTCCTTGAAAACAACCACTTTCAGTTAACACTTTTACTTTTGTGTGTGTATATACCATTATATCTGTAAATACTTTTTTGTACAACTTTGTCTATTTCAGGTATCTACTGATTTTTTTTATTGTGTAGATGAAAACTTATGTACATTTTCTCAGTTTTTGTTTAAGTTCATAGTCAGCATTTATGTTTTCAAGAATGAAAAGCAGTTTGCTGGGTTACTGACAAGTTTTTTTTTCTCCTGTATTTAAATTTTCCTTGTAATTTTTTAATTTTTAAAAAAAATCTATCGCTACTCTTCCCACATGTTGTCTGATAACCTGGAAATAATTTTCCATTTTTATATGCATTATATAATCTGTCGGCCACGCTGTTGTCCTGGAACATTTCTTCCTCCTGTCATCTGGTGGTGGTTTTCTACCCTTTTGAGACTTCTTTCTTCAGCTTTCCCATGGTGGATTCCTATTCACTGGCTTCTGTCTTAGGCCTTTCTGTAGGTGCTCTCATTCTGCTGAAGCATATCCTCCTGCATGTGTCTCAGCAAGTGTACATGGGAAGTGGTTTTGGCTTTTTTGTTGTTGTTATTCTTTTTTTTTCTGTGTCTTTTTAAGATTTTTATTTATTTATTTATTTTGAGACCTTGCTTTGTCTGAATGCAGCTAAACCCTTCACATTTGATTAGTAGTTTGGGTGTAGAATTTTAGGTTGAAAACTTAACTGTCGCTGGTAATGTTGCTGGTATGAAGAACAAAGCTCTTCTGAGTTCTGTTTCTTTGCACATGATCTTTCTCTCTGGAAGTTTTGGTTTTGTTATTGAGTTTGGAATTTTTGCAATGAGATACCTTGGTCTGTTTTATGGTAGGTACTCAGTGGACTTGGAGATTCCTAATTTATGAGAGATTTGTATTCTTTCCTTCCTATTTTCTTTGCATTTTTCTTTTTGTGTGTTTGAAATCTCTTGAGAGTCACACTGTGTTGTCAAATCTAGTAAACCTGATATTCTTTTTCTTTCTTTTATCTTTAATTTTAGTCTAGGTTTTAGGTCACTTCCTTAACTTTCCAGCTCTTCTGTTGAGTTTTTTTGTCCCCAGATATTCATTCATTCTAGTATTAAATGTGTAGGACCTGCCTGACCAGGCGGTGGCGCAGTGTATAGAGCGTCGGACTGGGATGCAAAGAACCCAGGCTCGAGCAAGGGGTTACTCGGTTTGCTGAAGGCCCGTGGTTCAGCTAAGCCAGCTATCTTCCATCCCTTGTACACCTTCAATAATTTGCTGGCATCTCTCTAGTGTTTCTTCTTCATCTCCTGTTTGTATGTCCTGTTGAGTTTATATTCATTCATTTTTTTAAAGTGCTTTTTGTGGATGTGTTGCTGATATGTGTATCAATAATTGACCTAGATAATTTTTTAAATGGTTTTTGATTCCATTATCTCCTTTTTCTAAAATAAACACATGTTGACCTTTCCAATTTTGTTTTCTGATTTCTATGGGGACATAATCAGTACAAATATTAATTATGACAGGCTTCTCTTTGTGACTTAATCTAATCCTTCCCTTATCTTATTTAGAATTTATATTTTATTTATTAGTATCTGAGTAACAGGTATTGCTTTATGTATGCAGTCAATCTTTACAACATATTTTAAAACAGCCTTGCTCAGAATTCCTGATTTTTAAAAAATTTATAATAGACATTTATTTAAAGTAATATATTTTTGCAGCCCAGATGGTTCTAAATTGTACATTTCAGTTTTAACCAACATTATTAAAATACGTAGGACAGGTGCATCCACAGAATTTGATTACATGAATATTACTTTGTCTATTCTCCTTTTTTCCCCCCCAAATAACCTCTTCAGACATGGTTCAAGGTAGAATTTATTCTCATATTTTGTCTACTGCTCTTCAGGCAAGATCTGCTGCCTCATGGACATGTCCCTACTTAATGTAAAACACCCTGTCATTATAAAAGTTCTCAAGAAGCTTTTTTATGGCTTCTTTTACTTGCCATCCACATGTATTTGTTCTCGTGTTAACCCCAGTTTATTGAATCCTGCACCATTGTAATACCATTTTTGAATAGCCTCCAGCCAACAGCTTGATTGCTGCGCAGATTCCAGAATCCCTTATCTTGTTATTTGAGCATAATGCCACCAGGTGGCGGGAGCGAGCTCTTGCCAGGCAGCTCCCAAGCAAGAAACTTGAGGGTGCTTTTTTTCATATTTTGTATAATCAAAGTATCTTACCTAGATTTGAAATAGCCAACTTTGAAAAGGCCAGTAATGGTTGTATTGTAGTAGTTAAATCAGACACTGTGGACTTAAATACTGATATATAAAATTGGGCTCATAATGACTATTTGATATAGGAAAACCCCTAGTCTTGGGACTAGTATTTAATTAGTATTCAAATGTTAACTTACTCTGTCACTCTAGTTGGTACACATATACACACACCCTTAAGAAAGGAAGCAGGGGCTCTAAGAAATGGAAGTTGTTTTAAATTGTTTCTAGCTATGTAACATTTCAGTATTCATTTAGTATTCACACATGCATGTATTAAATGGAGGAATCCCAAGATGGAATTACTGGCTTTTTCTCCAGTCATTTACTACTTTTATTTGTTCATTCTGAATCTTTTTCCTGAAGTCAAGTGCCTCCATTATGATTTGCTGCTAGACTGTACTCAAGAGGCTCTGTGATCTTTTCTTACATGCATCAGGAAAACACTCTTGCTTGATACTGAGAAGTTAAAACGTATTCTGCTTTACCTTTTCAGGGCTTCCTTTTTCCTAGGAGTTTGGATTAACTAATACAGTATTTTAAAATATGACAAAATCTATTATAAGTACTCACACTTATAATTCATTTAAACCTCAGAACATTTCTGTGAGGAAATTTCTATTTTCATCTGTATTTTAAAGATAGGAAAACTGGGGCACACATTGATTCAGTTACTTAATTAGGGACACAGCTTAAACGGCAGTTCTAGGATTCAAATGCATGTGCTTGAGCTCCAGAGTTTGTACTGTTAACCTGTGTGTTACCGTTCATTATTTTCTGTACTCCTTAATGATAGGTTGCTGTAATCATGTAATTGACTAGGTTTAAGATATCTTTTTTAATAAAAGCCTCAAAATGAATAAACTAAAATCTTAACTACATCTGGATGACAAGGTTATGGTTGATTTGGTTAGAATTCACTGCTTCCTTTTCTTGGAGCATTTGTTCCTTTTTTTGTCCTTATTCCCTTTTGCTTCCATCCTTCACTCAGTATATTTTTAAACCAAGCAAGACATTCTCAGATATCATATGAATTGGTTTGTTTTTAGAGTAATTTGGTGATATATGTCCAAAGTCTTAGACTTTGCAGTCCTTTATATATGTAGGGATTTTTTCTTGATGAAATAATTGTAAGAATTTGACTGCTAGGCTCTTTAATGTTGGGGGGGCTGCACAATAATAGAGACTATACTGGTAAAGTAACAGTGCCACTTTAATCATTGATTAAAAATAATATAGGAGGTGAGTCCTGATCTGTGGTGGCGCAGTGGACCTGAAACAATGAGATCGCTGATTCAAAACCCTGGGCTTGCCTGGTCAAGGCATATAGGAGGAGCAACTACCATATTTCCCCATGGATAAGGATGCACCTTAATTTTGGGGCCCGAAATTTGGGGGGAAAAATATATCACATAAAGTTATTGAACTCGTTTTATTCATCATAAAATTCATACTACTCCTCATCACTGTCAAAATTCCCATTCATTAGCTTGTCCTCATCTGTGTGTGATGAAGAATTAATGTCTTCAACAATGAGTGCAAAAATAAGTGCGAAAAAGCAGGAAATGCAAGTAAAAAAAGTACAACCCCTGTATAAGACGCACCCAGTTTTTAGACCCCAAATTTTTTGAAAAAGTGTGCATCTTATACATGGGGTAATACAGTAACTACAAGTTGGTGCTTCCGTTCCTTCCCCCAAATATAGGGGATGAATATTTTTTTTTTAATAATTTTATTTTTTTAATGGGGTGACATCAATAAATCAGGATACATATATTCAAAGATAACAAGTCCAGGGTATCTTGTCGTTCAATTATGATGCATACCCATCACCCAAAGTCAGATTGTCCTCTGTCACCTTCTATCTAGTTTTCTTTGTGCCCCTCCCCCTCCCCCTTTCCCTCTCCCATGTCTCTTAGTTTCACTTTTATGTCCCACCTACGTATGGAATAATGCAGTTCCTGGTTTTTTCTGATTTACTTATTTCGCTTCGTATCATGTTATCTAGATCCCACCATTTTGCTGTAAATGTTCCGATGTCATCATTTCTTATGGCTGAGTAGTATTCCATAGTGTATATGTGCCACCTCTTCTTTATCCAGTCATCTATTGACGGGCTTTTTGGTTGTTTCCATGTCCTGGCCACTGTGAACAATGCTGCAGTAAACATGGGGCTGCATGTGTCTTTACGTATCAATGTTTCTGAGTTTTTGGGGTATATACCCAGTAGAGGAATTGCTGGGTCATAAGGTAGTTCTATTTTCAGTTTTTTGAGGAACCACCATACTTTCTTCCATAATGGTTGTACTACTTTACATTCCCACCAACAGTGGATGAGGGTTCCTTTTTCTCCACAGCCTCTCCAACATTTGCTATTACCTGTCTTGCTAATAATAGCTAATCGAACAGGTGTGAGGTGGTATCTCATTGCTGTTTTGATTTGCATTTCTCTAATAGCTAAAGAAGATGAGCATCTTTTCATATATCTGTTGGCCATTTGTATTTCTTCCTGGGAGAAGTGTCTGTTCATATCCTCTTCCCATTTTTTTATGGGATTGTTTGTTTGTTTGTTGTTGAGTTTTATGAGTTCTTTGTATATTTTGGATATTAGGCCCTTAGGGGATGAATATTTAATGACAAGAAAATTCAAGTATCTTATTATGAAAACTGAATATTTTTGTTACATTACACATCGCTGTTTTTTCAAAGTAGAAAAAATTTATAATTTAATACAAATTGAAGATTTCTTTGATAACATTTCCAGGCTTTTCTAGGCCTGAAAAAATTAGTTTATCTCTTAAGGAAGTTAAAATAATTTTCAGTTATTTTTATTCCTCAAAAAAAGTTTATAACTTTCAAAAAATCCTATTTATAAAGTAGCATTTCAATAATAGGTCATTTACATTGGAAATAATTCTATCATCAAACTACTTTCTTAAAGTTGATTTGCTTTTAAATTTTGAGTAGCAGGTAATTCTTAATTGTGTCCTAGGACTTTCTTTTTTTTTTTTTTAATCTTTTCACTGTGATTTAAATAAACTCATCTTTTAATATGATCAAAAAAATCAAGGCTGTGCTTACTTTTGAGTTAAAACATTAAGCCTGATTTTCCACCCTCCCACATACCCCCCTTTTAATCTTTGCTTTTTAAGGTTTAGTTTCTAGGGTGCCATTAAGCCTCTTCAGTAAAATAAACGAGTAACTGCATAGGGTCTGTAGGCTGACAATAGAGGAATGAGCTTGTCATTTTTTTCTTTTTTTATTTTTCAGTAAGAACTACTTCCTTTTGAAGTGTAGCTGGAGAGGAAGGCATGTTGATTTGAAGTCTCTGAGTAGGAAGAGATAGCTTCCGTAGTGTTTGGGTTGGCTGATTAAAGAGCTCTGGTTTGTTTGTTTGTTTGTTTTACTCCAAATATGGTTATATCTGAAGTTTGAACCTACAACTCAACTAAATTGTTATTTCATACTAAAGTGGTCTTTAAAATATCAAATGTGAAATACTATGAATGCATGAATGTTTTGTCTTAGGTTGTGTTTCTTTTTTTCTCCTTACAGATAGCACAACAATAGAAAAATTGAGAGCTATTTGTTTAGACCATGCCAAACTTGGAGAAAGCAGCCTTAGTCCATCTCTTGACTCGCTTTTCTTTGGTCCTTCAGCTTCACAAGTGCTATATCTAACAGAGGTTCGTTTTTTTCTTTTTGAATTTATTTCATGTTCTTTAAATTTGACCTTTTTATAATAATATGGAATACATAACATGATATGTAGTACCTTTGAAATGGTTGAAAGAATTTCTTAGTGGTAATAAGGAAATAGAAGTTATCTTTTAAAAACCTTTTAATGCAGTCCCTCTCCCTTTTGTTTTTCTAGGTAGTCTATGCCTTGTTAATGCCTGCTGGTGCACCTCTGGCTGATGATTCTTCTGATTTTCAGTTTCACTTCTTGAAAAGTGGTGGCCTACCCCTTGTCCTGAGTATGCTAACCAGAAATAACTTCCTACCAAATGCAGATATGGAAACTCGAAGGGGTGCCTACCTCAATGCTCTTAAAATAGCCAAACTGTTGCTAACTGCCATTGGGTATGGCCATGTTCGAGCTGTGGCGGAAGCTTTTCAGCCAGGTGCAGAAGGCCTGACTACTATGACATCGGTAATACAGACTCAGACTTTCTAAAAATATTTTAGTTCAATTTCTCAGCAACTCTTAAGTATGAAGTTCAGAGTTAAATCAAACTGTCTCAAGATCCTTTCCAGTGATGCATTATTGTGTAGGGGTTTTCTTCTGTTAAATTGTATTTGTACTAAAAGTGCAGATGCTTTTCACTTACTGTACTCTTATTTGAGAAGATAGTTCTTCGTGCCTCCTTAATTAAATCATGATTGACTTTGTCATTTTAAACCTAATATTATCACCATATGAATCTCTTATTAACGTGAATTTAGGATATATTTTAAGACAGAGGTGGTAATAAAAAAGATGTAACTGATTTAACCTGTTGTCAGCTTCTGTTCTCATCTTAACACTGAACCTCCAGTTATGAGCTTATTCTGACTCTGTGTTGGCCTTGGTAGTATCCTTGATCCACCAAAAGTTCTTAAGGCAAGCCAGAATTTAATTCCTATTTATTAAAGGTCTAACTACATAATTCTGACTAAAATTTGAGTTACATGCATCATAAGTGATAGTTTACTAAGTTACTAATAAAAGATAACAGCTTCAGGAATATAGATTGGCTTAGTTTATATTAGGGAGATTATGTTAATTAGATAAGTGATATTATAATGTCACATGTAATTGAGATAATAGCTCTTATAATTGTTTTAGGTGTGATAATGATACTATGGTTATATTTAAAAGGAATATTCACCATCCCATCCCCCTTTTTTAAAGTAGTTGCTGAAATAGTTATGAATGAAATTATATTCAGGATTTGTTTCCAAATAATCCTGGGTGAGGTAGGGAGGGAATAGAGAGTGAGGGGAATGGTTAGATAAAAGAATTTGACCCTTCATAATTTTTGAGGATTGGAAGTAGGTATATGTACGAATTCTCCTTTTGTATGTTTTAGAAATTTTCCATTAGTCTTACATGGCCTAAGTCTTATGGTGTTTTATAATTAGGATCCCATGTTTTCTAGAATAAAAAAAGAGTTCTTATTCAGATAAAACACATTTTTATCATGATCCCTGCCCTGGCATGGGTGCTTAATAAAGTACACAGGAAACAATTACATGCTTCCTTTTTCTCTTCTTTAATATTTATTCAGAAAATGTGGTATTGTGGATACAAAAGTACAAAATAGCTATACTTAAAACTATAGAGAAAGGAGTCTTATGACTTGAAGGGCAGTCAGAATTGCCAGGTTAATAACTACTTAAGAGCAATCTTTTACTTAAGGATATAAAAACTTGATTATACTATTAAGGAAAACACTGGTACCTTTCATTTTACTTCTATTACTAGTATTTCTTAATTTTTCTCCTTTTCAAATATGAATTTGATCACTGAGGGGAAGGGAGAGAGTAGGGTATGCCCAGGAGCATGCATGTAAATGATGTGGAGTAATTTACTAAGTCTCTGTATAGGGTTGGAACCTGTTGGTTCAGTTTATTGCTTACCCTTACTAATTATGTTGAGCCCAGTGTAGGGACAAGAGTTGGCTTGATGTAGAATGGGGGTTTATAGAGGGATATATGGCACTCGAATGCAGAAGAAAAAGAGGACGCCCCCTTTGTTGGCAATGTCAAGTACTTTTTGTGTATGTGACCACAGGTTCTGCAGAGTATATATGGAAGGAGGTTATCCTGAAGGAGAAGTGATGGGTGAAGAACAAATGGTTGGATCTGGCTATATATAAATTATTTACTCCCAGTAAAAATTGTTACCTTTTTTCAGGTCACCCAAGTTACTCATGATCAAGCAGTGGTGCTACAAAGTGCCCTTCAGAGCATTCCTAATCCATCATCTGAATGCATGCTTAGAAACGTGTCAATTCGTCTTGCTCAGCAAATATCTGATGAGGTTAGTATTAAACCTTTAAAGCTCTGAATTCCTGCAAAGTTTTTTTTTCTACATTTGACCTTCTGTTAATTTAGAAATAATCTTGTCACAATTTAGGGCTTAATTTTCCTAGGCCTACTCCCTTTAATCACTCAATCTAAAGAAATTTGCCTTGACGTTAATTTTATCTGATATCAATGTTAGTGCTTTCTGGCTTTAATATCTTTATGCACAGTAAATAGCATGCTTTTAAAGTTTATAATTTAATGAATTTTGACATACATATATATGCGTGAAACCACCCCCACAATCAAGACATAGAACATTTCTATTGTGCTTATGTGCCTCTTTGCAGTCCATTCTTCCCTTCACTCCTGGTCTCACTGATCTTTGGTCAGAGTATACTAGTTTTCATTTTCTGGAATTTTATACAGGTAGACTCAAACTGTGTTCCTTTATATCAGGCTTCTTTCCACTCAGAATAAGGACTGAAAATTGTCTGTGCTGTGTGAGCCAGTAGTCCATTCCTTTTTTTTATTGCTGAGTAGTATCCCATGGTGAATATTTCACATTGTGTTTATCCATTACTTGATGAAGGACATTTGTTTTCCTTTTTTTGGTCCTGAATAAAATTACTGTGAATGATCTATACAAGTATTTTTGTGGACACAGGTTTTTCTTTATTTTGGGTTAAAAAAACAAGAAGTGGTATAGATCACCTTTGTAGTCTTTGTAAAATTCTTTTGAAAGTAGTATGAGTTGTAGTCTTTGTAAAATTCTTTTGAAAGTAGTATGAGGCTAGATAATAATTTGGAGTGTGTACTTTTTGGTATTGCTATTAAACAAAAAATGGTACAAAGAGACCCTGAAGAAAATGAGTGACACTGCTTCATAACCATTCCTATTCCTTTATAGAGAGAAATGTTTCTGACTTTTTAGTGATTATTCCACTCTAATACTCCTTTAACATTTGTGTTACTTGTTTTGCAGGCTTCAAGATATATGCCTGATATATGTGTAATTAGAGCTATACAAAAAATTATCTGGGCATCAGGATGTGGGGCATTACAGCTAGTATTTAGCCCAAATGAAGAAATCACTAGAATATATGAGAAGGTAAGAATTATCACAGAAATATGTTTCTTTTAAATAAATGTTGCTTAATTGTGTATGAAGCCTAATTATGTCTGCTGTCTTTAAAAAGCCAATGATTTGCATCTCAATAGGTTGAAAATTAACTAGTAGCTATAGTTAAGATGAGAATACAGTAAAATTTTACTTCGAAAATAAAGTGCTTTAGACTCCTACCATGAGACTTATATTTTAACACAAAACTATCTTTTTCTACTTCAAACTGGGGTCAGATATAATTGTCTCATACTGGATTTGATTACTCCCATTCTCTATTATTATTCTTCATCATCTTTTAAAGTGGTCAGAAGTAGAAAGAGTGTTGGCCAATTAGGTGTCAGTCCAACCTTCCATTAGGTTAAGCAAATTAGAGAAGAGCTGTGTTTCACTGATTTTTCTATCATATATCTATGCATGCATGCCCCGGATAGGCTCTTCTGCATATTTAGAAGGGGAAATTAAGTTCTAGGAACCTCTGTGGCTCTGTATAGCTTCCCTTTTATGGCCAATATTACTCTGACTTGCCTGGGATGTATGTTGGGTCCTATGGTGTCTATGTGGTACCATGCTGTGGATTTATTCAGCTAGTATTTGACTATTGGTTCTTTTTCAGGCATGTACTGTAAATACTAGTTTTTGATAAAGTCAGATTAGAATTTATTAACTACCTACCCAAGCATATTTTAGGTTGTAAAACCTTTAGTACCTTCCTTAACAATTGTCTAAGACAATTGCTTTATTTTTTTTTAAGACAATTGCTTTAGAATAAAGTGGCACTGTTGGTAAGCTACATGATAGAACTACTAGTCAAAAGTACCTTACTACAGTGCCAGAGTAGTTTTCTAGAATAGAATGATTGTTGGTGCAAAAGTACACAACTCAGAAGGTCTCTTAAGAACCTGGAGGGACAGAGAAGCAGATGGTGATAGGGTCATTGTGCTCCTTCAGCTCTCTTTGGGAAGTAGCAAAATACTGGAATTAGATTTCATTGTGTGTTGTAGTCATTTCCATACTATTCAAGGGTCCTCAAGAGTTGCAGATCAAGAGTCTGGTGCCAAATGGTTTGAGTAGGTATGTTTTAAGCACTAGCTTGAAGTTGTGTGAACTTTTTATTAAAATGCATTTCTAGATAATTTGTCTCCATCATTTTACAGTCCAATACGGGCAATGAGCTGGACTTGGAAGACGAACAGGTTTGCTGTGAAGCATTGGAAGTGATGACGTTATGTTTTGCCTTGATTCCAACAGCCTTAGATGCTCTTAGTAAGGAAAAGGCTTGGCAGACATTCATTATTGATTTACTATTGCACTGTCACAGCAAGTAAGTGTCTTTTTTGATTATAAGAAACTTGATCTTATTTTTTTCTTTTTTAAGTGAGAGGAGGGGAGCATACATAACTTTAAAAAACAGTCGAGGATAGCATAAGTGACAAAACTTTGACAACCTGATCAAAGTTATGGACCTTCTCCCCAGAAAATCTGTACTCATGACTTCAATTTACATGGGTTCACTGGACTGAGCCCATAGAGCATATAAAATCCCTCTGATTTATAATACCATGTATGGTTTCAGAAACCTAAAAACATCAGGAAAGAAGTTAGTACAGAGAATATATGTCAAATTTCTTATATTGAACTCTAGTTGATTCTAAGCTCTCTGCCAGCTAGTACAAAGACAAACATGATAGTTACCCACAAAATGTACTTTCTAATGTCTATCAGATAGACAAGTGTTTAGTCAGCAGATCCGTATGTCACATTGTTCTCAGTGTCAGAAACTCTGGCATCAACAAAGCAAATCTTTGGCCTGAAAGAGCTTGCTTCTAATGGAGACAGAGCACCATCTTGTGAACAGAAAGTATTTATACATTTGTTAAATGTTTCTTAGCACCTACTATATGCCAGAGACACCATTTTATGTTCTGGAGGCACAGAAGACTAAATAAATGATGTCTCTGCCCTCTTGGAGCTGTATTCTGGTGAGATCTATAAAGTATGTTTGTTTGTTTTTAAACTAGATCCATAATGAGCAAGCAGAGTTATCTGTATTGAGAGCATAAGCAAATTTTTCTTGTGTGTCATCATAGAATATAATACAGTGGCTGTCAATATTTAGCACACATTAGAATCACCTGCTAGATTTATTGAACCATAGTTTGCTGGGCCCCACCTTCACTGTTTCTCATTTGACAGGTTTAGGGTAAAACCTGAGAATTTGCGTTTGTGACAGTTCCCAGAAGCTTCTGATTTGGGGACATCTGTCTACAGCAATATCCTTATTGTAATTGCAACAGAATCCCTACAGCATTGTTTGTTCCAAAGCACAATTGAATAAAAGTTCTGTGGACGGCTCACTGTGGGGCATCTTATATCGAGGGGATCATTTCTTGTTTCTTTTTCCAAGAAAAGGGTGTTAGATTATATCCCTCAACCCCTTCACTGACAGTTTGAGGTTATAGTTCTTGACAAATTCATCTATGTATGTTGTTGACTTTTATGGGGGTGTTAACTTGTATTTTACTTTTTAATTTACCTACCTCTATTCCCCACCCCCAAAGAGACCAGGGTTGTAATCTTTTTCTTTTTTTTTATGAAAATAATATACTAATATGAAACATTTTTATTTCAGAACTGTTCGCCAGGTGGCACAGGAGCAGTTCTTTTTAATGTGTACCAGATGTTGCATGGGACACCGGCCTCTACTTTTCTTCATTACTCTGCTCTTCACTGTTTTGGGGGTGAGACAGTTTTTATTATGTTTATCAATGTGATTCATTCTTTAAACAAGGTACATTCAGGAATTTGTGCTTTTAGATTGTATAAAAGTTAAAGCAGTCTATATTTGTTAATAAAATAGTATTAGACCCTGGCCGGTTGGCTCAGTGGTAGAGCGTTGGCCTGGCGTGCAGAAGTCCCGGGTTCAATTCCCGGCCAGGGCACACAGGAGAAGCGCCCATCTGCTTCTCCACCCCTCCCCCTCTCCTTCCTCTCTGTCTCTCTCTTCCCCTCCCGCAGCCGAGGCTCCATTGGAGCAAAAATGGCCCGGGCACTGGTGATGGCTCCTTGGCCTCTGCCCCAGGCACTAGAGTGGCTCTGGTCGTGACAGAGCGATGCCCCGGAGAGGCAGAGCATCGCCACCTGGTGGGCAGAGCGTAGCCCCTGGTGGGCGTGCCGGGTGGATCCTGGTCGGGTGCATGCGGGAGTCTGTCTGTCTGTCTCTCCCCATTTCCAGCTTCAGAAAAATAAAAAAATAAAAAGTATTAATTTCACATAGTATTTTAGTCATCTACTCTAGTTAACTTTGAATTTTTGAAAAGCGAATTCTAAACATGGACATGTAAATTCATAGTATTCTACTTTATTGTTTCAGAGCACAGCCAGAGAGAGAGCTAAACATTCAGGCGACTATTTCACTCTTTTAAGGCATCTTCTTAATTATGCTTACAATAGTAATATTAATATACCCAATGCTGAAGTTCTTCTCAATAATGAAATTGATTGGCTTAAAAGAATTAGGGTAAGTTGCATTTAATACTGTGTTTTTACCATATTGATAAATTAAGTAGTTTATTGATAGTTTATAGTTTTGAGCATTTTGGTTAAATGAAAAACACCAAAGAATAGTTAAGAACTTGGACCAAAGAATATACTCTGCATTGGTGGGTATTAGTAACTGATGAATCACAGAATGAATGCATAACTAGTTCTTTGAAATGCTTTGTTTTACTTGAGACTTGGAATACTGATATTTCACTCTCTTTCATTTTAGAATTTTAGGCTTGATTATAAATTTTCATCTTTTGAAAAGTATTCTTGATGAGTCTGATAATAGACTAGGACTAGATTCTTGATCTTAAGACCTGGTACTTTTGACTTAGAATTGTATGGGAATTTCTGAGATACAAATCTTTTACAAAGCTTTTAGCCTTCAGTCATTTGTAAGTCCTACTTCTAGAAAGTTTTGAAGAGAAATTGCTTAGAATAGAAAGATTTGGGGTAATTTCTTCAAGTCTGTTTAGCCTTCTCTTGTTTTGGCTCCTCCCTTCCTTGCTACCTCCCTTTCATAAGTTGGACATTTGATATTTTTTCTTTGCCAGGATGATGTTAAGAGAACAGGTGAAACGGGTGTTGAAGAGACGATCTTGGAAGGCCACCTTGGGGTAACAAAAGAGTTACTGGCCTTTCAAACCCCTGAAAAAAAGTATCATATTGGTTGTGAAAAGGGAGGTGCTAATCTCATTAAAGTAAGTTCTAATGTCTTGGTCCTAAAGTAGTTATAGCCTTCTAAATTTTGTATATAAATAGAATTTTGTTACTACTATGTATTTTATAAAGTAAATAAGCACTATTTCAATTTTTCTTTTTAGAAAATCTGAATTTTTTACTTTATCAGCATAAAATGAGACAAACTTCTATTTTGTAAAACTATCGTATCATTTCTTTAATAAGCTGCTTCTAGTATATGGTAATTCAAGGAATCAAGAATCATTTCAGTGACTTTTATTTTTCTTCAAAATGTTTTGGTACATGTGATTAAAGGACTAAACTTGTCACCTCACTCTTGATACTAAAAAAAATTGTTTTTTAACCTGTGAAATTGAGTATGGTTGTGTTTTAAAGTGGAATCTTCTTATTAGAAAATCCAAGCAAATTTTTTGAGATGTAATGAGATCTGGGGTCCTGATAAGTCGTTTGATGTTACTTTTCAAGATCCCAAGAGACTTTTCTTCCCTTAAAAAATATATATACATGTATAGCTATATATTATATATTTGTGTGACATATAATCTATAACATTTAATGTGGGATGTATACTATATCATTGCTAATGCATAATCCTTTTACATCTTTCATAGGAGTTAATTGATGATTTCATCTTCCCTGCATCCAATGTTTACCTGCAGTATATGAGAAATGGAGAACTGCCAGCTGAACAGGCTATCCCAGTCTGTAGTTCACCGGCTACCATTAATGCTGGTTTTGAGTTACTTGTAGCATTAGCTGTTGGCTGTGTGAGGAATCTCAAACAGATAGTAGATTCTTTGACTGAAATGTATTACATTGGCACAGCAATAACTAGTAAGTATTTTAAAATGCAATGTTATGATAACATAATTCAGATTCTGTTTTTCTTTTAGTGCACATCCTCAGCTCACGCTTTTCTTTCAGCCTCTAGTTTAGTTTAACATTTTTAGCAAATGAATGTATATTTTCATTTAAGACCATTACAGTCGAAGAACGTTAATGTCAGAGTTTTCACATGTGTTTTAAATTCTTTCTATAAGCGGTACAACGATATTTCTATTACTTCCAGGTTTATATTAGGTGTAGAGGGACAGATGTATGGTGAATAGCAATTCTCACAGAACTTTTAAATTTGCTCTTCAAAATAACATTGTGGTTGTAGGCAAAGCAAGTGGACTCTTATTACTGCATTTATTAGGAAGGAAACAGACTTACCTGAAGAAGGTAAAAGAGTTGATAAATGTCAGAACCAGGATGTGAACCCAGGGGATGTTGATGTATTTGTATAGCATTTTATGCCAGAATGATTTTTGAAGGTGCTTTTAAAAACATACAAAAGTAGAAAGTTCATAATGACTAAACTATAAAACTTAAAGTTAGCATGTAGGAGTTAGCATCCTACAATCTTGAGACTACTAATACTGCCATTAGAAGTAACATTAGATCAAAGCAAGGGTTCACAGATGGTGGGGTATAAATATCTATATAGTGATAATATGTTGCTGTGTCTCTTAGGTTTGTTGAGGTTGAAATGCAAACTTGGAGCACAACTTCAGGTGAATGTAGGAATTGTGGAATTGTTGCTAATGTTACTTTATTAGCGTAATACAGATAAAAGTGGAAAAATGGTTGTATTAATACTATAAGAATCTTGTATCTTCTTTCAGCATGTGAAGCACTTACTGAATGGGAATATCTGCCACCTGTTGGACCTCGCCCTCCAAAAGGATTTGTGGGGCTGAAAAATGCTGGTGCTACTTGTTACATGAATTCTGTGATTCAGCAACTCTACATGATTCCCTCCATCAGGAATGGTATTCTTGCCATTGAAGGCACAGGTAGTGATGTAGATGATGATATGTCTGGGGATGAGAAGCAGGACAATGAGGTAAATTTTATTTAGCATTTTTGTTTTCTGTGTTTGAAATTCTGGTACCAGATACTGTACTCTCTTAGGGAGTGTTGTACTATCATTTGACCTATTGAAATATATTTGAAAATATAGCTAGAATCTCCTGGCATGGACTGTCTACCAGACATTAAACTACAGTTAATTTTTATGATAATTTTATATGTCTTTAAAGCAACAGTTAACATACCCATATTTTTTGTGAAGTGTTTAATATAACCTGGAGTTTGTGTGACAATAAGAATCTTCATTTTCAGTAATAGTTTAAATTCTATTTTCACTTTTCTACTTGATATTTTTAATTATATTATGTCCATTAATTCATGCCAAGTTGTATACTATGCCAGTTTCATTATTCATACTTGCTTTTAGGTTACTTTTACATTTGTCCCAGATCATAGCTCTTCTTGTTGAGGCAATAAACTTCGCTCTAGTTTAAATGTTACATGGTCTTGTGACAAAATTGAGGCTGCCTAATGAGTATCCAATGCACAATAAAGCTATAGACAAATTAGGTTGTAATGGAAGTAAGTTGACATGACTACAACATAGCTCTTTAAAGAGAGAATATGGCAAAACTTAAGTTGTCGCGTTTGTATCTACCCTGTATCTCTTTGTTTTTATTTTGCCATTCCTTGTTCATACATAGTGTTGGTGAGAACTGAAGAGAGAAGCCAGAATCTGTTTTAATTGTAGTAAATATATTGAATGGTTCTTTCCTCATTCCCTATTATCTTCAGTCACCAAAGCTATTTGCTCTGGAGTCACCTATAGGACTTCTGAAACAGCTCTTCCCCAAACCTACTGGACTACATCATCCAGGAAGTGGGATCTGGGCATCTTTATCTTTTAAAAAAGCTTCACAATGGATGCTTACACCCATACCTGGTTAAGAACCACTGCTTCAAGTGAAAATTGAAATTCCGATTCTAGTTTTGTACCCTCTCACATCTCTGGAATATTGAGTTAAGCATAGTCAGAGATGCCTGATTACACTGGCAATAAGTAAATAAGGCAGACAAAATATAATACAGTTTCAAGTAAGTTGTTCCACCTTTGTTCTCTTCCAATAAGGCATACCCTTTTTTTTTATGTTGTCTTCGTACTCCACTACATTGTTTTTGTCTGTGTGATTGTTTCCTTCCCTAGACTGAATTTCTTGTGGGCAGGGACTAGATATTTTCTATTTCAATATTAAATGTCTCACACAATTTTGCAGGCACTAGTTTCTTTCTGTCTCTAGGAATTAGACTGTTGTATTTACCTCACATAATTGGAATCATACCATGTTTCTCTTTTTGTGACTGGCTTATTTCACTTAACATACTGTTCTCAAGGTTTATCCATGTCATACCATATGTCAATTTTTTCCCCTTTTAAGGATGAATATTATCCCATTTTGTGGATAGATACTGCATTTTATTTTTACCAGTTGACACTTGGGTTGCTTCACCTTTGGGCTATTTATCCTGCTATGAACATAAATGTACAAATATCTGAGACCTTTCTTTCAGTTCTTTTGGGTATGTACCCAAAAGTGGAATTGCTGGATCATGTGGTGATTCTTTTTTTTTTTACAGAGACGGAGAGAGTCAGAGAGAGGGATAGACAGAGACAGACAGGAATGGAGAGATGAGAAGCATCAATCATTAGTTTTTTGTTCCACGTTGCAACACCTTAATTGTTCATTGATTGCTTTCTCATAACGTGGCTTGACCTCGAGCCTTCAGCAGACTGAGTAACCCCTTGCTTGAGCCAGCGACCTTGGGCTCAAGCTGGTGAGCTTTTGCTCAAACCAGATGAGCCCTTGCTCAAGTTGGAGACCTTGGGGTCTCGAACCTGGGTCTTCCGCATCCCAGTCCGATGCTCTATCCACTGCGCCACCACCCGATCAGGCGGTGATTCTATTTTTAATATTTTAAGGAGTCTTTTTTTACAATGGCTACACCATTTTACATTTCTACCAATCATATACAAAGGTTCCTATTTATTTGTTACAGAGCTAATAAGTTATCCACATAATCCTAACAATAGCTACAACAAAGAATGTGTTGTCCCCATTTACATATGAGGAAGCTGAAGCTTAGGGGAAGTAACTTGTACAGTTACCTAGCTTTCAAGTGCAGAGCCTGGAATTTGTGTCCAGTTCAGTCTAAGTTAATCACTGCACTGTGTTGTGTTATTTGTATTATTTCTGATACATAGGGTTATTCCTTTAGAATAACTCTTGTGAAATGTTGGAGATAAACACTATTACTGTAAATTAAAACTTATGAGTTAAAAGTTAAGTGCTTTGGAAATAAGAACTAGACATATAAGTCGTTTGTTCACTCTTTGGCATTTGTCTCAACATGTTTTACTATACTTTCAAGTTAGATTAGCTCACTAATGATACTTTTTTATTTCTAGAGCAATGTTGATCCCAGAGATGATGTATTTGGATATCCTCAACAATTTGAAGACAAACCAGCATTAAGTAAAACAGAAGATAGGAAAGAGTACAATATTGGTGTTCTAAGACATCTTCAGGTCATCTTTGGTCATTTAGCTGCTTCTCGACTACAGTACTATGTGCCCAGAGGATTTTGGAAACAGTTCAGGTAAACTATGGATGGGTAGTAATAGTGATACTGCCTAAACCTTTGTGAACTTCTTGATGCACTACATTAAATTTATAGAATATATGTCAGTAGATACCTTTATGTTTAATGTTTAAGTAATAGTAATACTCAAGCTTTACTTCTCAGTTAGGTTTTGTGTTTTGTGTTTTGTTTTGCTCATTGTCCTCGGAGGAGATAGAAAGTAAGGAAAGGCAGCATTCTTTAGTCTTTTAAGATGTTAATTTTTTATTTTTGTTTTGAAAACTTTTCATATTTATTGAAGTAGGTAAAATAATATGAACCCTTGTGTGTGCACCCTACTTTGAACAGTTACCAACTCTTGGCCGATTTTGTTTAACCTACATTTCTGTCTACTTTCCAGATAGTTTTGAAGCAAATCTCAAGTACATAAATATGTCAGTGTGTATCTTCAATGTCTTTTTAAAAATATTACCATAATGTTAACCCTTTTTTTTAATGCTTAATATCCTTGTCAGTCAGTGTTTGAAATTATCAAGTTATCTCATAATTGTTTTTTACTATTCATTTTTTATAGTAAATCAGGATCCAAATTAAGTCCATATACCAAAAGTTTGTTATGCCTCTATAGTCTCTTCTAATTTTTTTTACTCTTGTCATTTTTGAAAGGAAAAAGGTACCCAGTCTTTACCCTGTTAATTTTCCCACCATCTGGATTTTGTTGATAAGATCCCTGTGGTATTTTAGTAAATTATTTTCCTCAGCCTCTTGTATTTCCTATAAATAGGTAGTGAGCTCTAGAGGCTTAATCAGATGGGAAGTTTATATTTTAATCATTGCCTATTATGTGTCATGCACTGTGCATACCAGAGTACAACTACATAATTTTACTGTGTATACAAAAGGCTATGATCCTTTGTAGCAATGGGGTTTTTAAATAGTACTCTTCAGAATCCCTTCACGGTATCTTGCATACTGCTGATAGCAAGAGAAGGAGAGGATCACCTGATGTCCCCTGGTTTCTTTTGAAACCACTGTAGTACAGTGACTTCCCTATGACTCACCATAGATGCCTCTGATTCTCCTAACTAGGCTGCATGTACCACCCTCCTTCCCAGTTCTGCTTTTGCTCTTTCAGTCCCCATCACCTAGCATACCCCTCACCTTCTGCTCTGACTCTTCCAATTCTCTTTCTTCCACTTGCTTGTCCCATCCCAGTCATAAGGCTTTTACATTATCTACACTTTAGTCATGTAATATACTCTTTATAAATTCCATCGTACCCCCAGAAGTTTTAGCTTGAAATTATTTTATTAAGTTGGGGGAGGAGAGAAATGAGAAGCATCAACTCATAATTGAGTCACTTTAGTTGTTCATTGATTGCTTCTCATATGTGCCTTTACTGGGGGTTCAAGCCAAGCCAGTGACCCCTTGCTCAAGCCAACAACCATGGGATCATATTGATGATCCCACACTCAAGCCTGGCGATCCCGTGCTCAAGCCAGTGACCTTGGCTTTTCAAACCTGGGACTTCAGCATCCCAAATCAACACTCTGTGCACTGCGCTGCCACTGGTCAGGCTAGCTTGAAAAACCAGTTGAGAAGGTAAAGAAGAACCTATAATAATCACCTTTATGTTATACTCTTCCCCTCCTGCAGCCAGTGGTTCAAGTGGTTTGCGCATTGGCCCCAGGTGCTATAAGTAGCTCAGTTGATTCAGTCATTGGCCCCAGACGGGTTGGCAGGTAGATCCTGGTCAGGGCACATGTGGGAGTCTGTCTCATTATCTCCCTTCATCTCAAAGGGAAAAAAATAGAAAAAAAAGGAAAAAAATGAATAAATATAATCTTTGCAGTATATCTGAAATTTAAGCAAAAGATAAAAAATAAGTAAAATAGTTATAACATCTTAAGAGTGAGATTCACCACGCCATTTTAATAGCTTCTTCAGTTGGGTTCAAAATGCATGCGTATACCATATTACCCAAAGAAACCATCCTTCTTGGAGCCATACTATTCATCAGCCATATCAGGAATTGCATGACAGTTCTCCACTGGGCTACCACTCTTACCATGAATCTCATATTCTTCCCCACTGCAGTCTATATGTAAATAGGATTTATTTTCATTCTACTTCCTCACATAATTCAGGAATAAAATCTGTTTTATATGCTGTCATTTGTGGCTATATTGCCCCCCTAATGAAATACATATGCATATATTGTTCTGGTAGTGTCACACCTTACATGTTTTATTCCATTCCTTTCTTAGGCTTTGGGGTGAGCCTGTTAATCTACGTGAACAGCATGATGCTTTGGAATTTTTTAATTCATTGGTGGATAGCCTAGATGAAGCTTTGAAAGCCTTAGGACATCCCGCTATGCTAAGTAAAGTCTTAGGAGGTTCCTTTGCTGATCAGAAGATTTGCCAAGGCTGCCCACATAGGTAAGTGCTATTTACATGTTTAAAGTTTATGTTGTACTGTTTCTTTACTAACAAAAATAAAATTTTTACTAACAGTTTTGTATAAAAGTGGAGTGTGCCACTGATTACTACTAAAGACCTGAGACTGGATGAATTATATAATGTATATACCATTTCATACTCTCACATTCTCTTATGTATAAATGGCATTTTCCATACAGATAACAGGTGTTACTTATAAATACTCTTTTATTTTAAAATTAAAATAATTATAATATTACAAATACGTTTAGAAGATGATAGACATGGAGCACAATTTCCTATACAAATGAAAGTATTAACTTTTAAAATACCATTGATTATATTCATTGCCCTTAAGGTGCGTTTCTACACAGAACATTGCAAGAGTTGACTAAAAAAAATTTTTTTCACTTAAAAGGGAAATTGTTTGATTAGGGCTCTTCTTGAAAATAATTCAGTAACTATTAAAACTTCATTACTGATGATGTTTATGCCTATTACATGGGAGTTTTCCTTTGGAATTTCTTTTGTATATTATCGGTTGATGTTGGTTTGAAATTGGTTTTGCCAAAAATCACAGTAAGTAGTATTTTCTACAAACCCAAACAGTATTATATGTAGTCATGGGTTGTGTGTGAATATAGTTGTTGGTGGTGGTGGGGTAATGCTTTATTTTTGAACACGGAAATGATTGGGAGAGTATAATGCTATATGAATGAAAATTTCTATTAGGTTAAAGCATTCATTCAGGTAAAGAGCATGTAATAGTTCACTTAGCCTGGATAACTTTTGGTCCTTTTGAAAGACATTTTACTTTTAAGTAGACACTAAAATTGTCAATTTGACTTGTTTTAAATGCTGATAAAATAGCTGAGTCTTTAGTCATCTCTTCTTGTTAGTCCTTGGTTTGTTTTAGACAATTACCGAATTTATTTGGAAATTACTGGTTTTCTTAGCTAAGTGAAAATGTCCAGAGATCATGATCTTAAGTAAAATCCCTAAAATTAAAATACCTGCTCTGCAACTGAACTAGTCTTATTCTTGTTACATGCCAGAAGTTTACATAAAGAGTTCCAACTCTGTTTTAGGGCATTATTTGTCTAGAACAAGGGTTAACAGACTTGACCATAGGTCAAATCCAACCCTGCATGTTTTTGTAAAGTTTTATTGGAACATACCCACTGCTTTACTGTCTGGCTGGCTCGCTTCTACTGTCATAGTAACAGCAGAGTTGAGTAGTTGCTGCAGAGACCTCACATTTTATTACAGAATAAAAATTCTGTAATATTTACTATCTGGCCTTTTACAGCAAATTTTTTGCTAACTTACCAACTTAGAATGTCCTATTTTTTAACTTGGAATCATAAGATTAACTTTTTTATCTTCTATGAGCTATTCCCTGATTATAGCAGCAATTGACCTAATGCCTACTTCGTATTCCATTCCTGTCACTTACAAATGCTTTTATTTATGTACCTGTCTTTTTTCCCAAAGAATATTGAAAAGCCCTAAATATGAGGGAATGTCTTAAACATTAACTGTCCCACAGTGCTTTTCACATGGAAAGAACTCTCAATATATTTGTTGAATGAATGGATTTGATTGTCGACAATGTGTTCTCCACATCCCATGCTCTGAATTTATGAATGTCTTATCAGAAATCTGAAAATTGCTTTAGCAGAAAATTGCCACAAGGTGGCAGTCTGGCTCCAACTCAGATTGCTTATCCTGTATTCATTCATGTGTTCAAACTTGTACCTTTAGTATTTAGTAAGGTTGCCATTAAAGGAAAGGAGGAACATTTTAAAATTCAGTCCATTAATAGTTTAAAATGTCCTTTTCAGAACTTAAATTCATGCTTTGGCATGAATTGCTTTCTAAACTGATGACAGTGGAAGCAGCATAATAGACTATAAAGAGCATAAGCTGTGAAACCAGACAGACCTGGCTTTAGAACACCGTTTCACTTGGTAATCTTTACCGGCTTAACCTTTCTGTGTTCTATTTTCCTCAGCTCTGAAGTGGAGATGGTGATATTTCTCTAGCAGATTTGTCCTGAAGACAAAGAACCTAGTATATACAATGTGTAAACAACCTAATGTAGTGCTCAGCACAGGATAAGTGGCAATAAATGAGTAACTGTCATTTATTAGCAGCATTCTGACTTAATGGGTTTTATGTTGTGTTATAAATATTGCAGATGTCCATAGCTAAATGTTTAGAAGACTAAGGAATAAATCCTTTTTGATCATTTTTAAAATATTTTTAGATACGAGTGTGAAGAATCTTTCACGACTTTGAATGTAGACATTAGAAATCACCAGAATCTTCTTGATTCTTTGGAACAGTATGTCAAAGGAGATTTATTAGAAGGTGCAAATGCATATCATTGTGAAAAATGCAATAAAAAGGTATGAAGTATCCAGTTTTGTTTATAGTAATTATGATTGTTTTAATGGATTTGGAAGAAGTTTGATTGTTTTTGTCGTCAAAATTCACCTTTTTACTCCCTATCCTGCTTTGTTATAGTTGTAGCAGAGAGGTAGTTAAGATGGTAACTGATTTAAAGGTTTGTTGGGGGAAAAAGATTGAGTGAAAGTAGTCTCATAGGGCTAGGGAAAACAAGTAAGGAAGGTGAGCCACTTAGAAGCCATATTAGCTTAGTATTACATTCTCTTGTCTGAGTTACACGGAAATTTTTCATTCATACTCAACCAGACTGCTGTTGAAATCCTCAAAGCTGTAGACTTGTGGAATCTATCATTTCATCTCATGTCCAGAGTTACTTGTTAAGACCAAGAAGTTGTCTAAAATTGTTACTTTATTCAGCCATATAAGATTTCTCCTACCACTTGTTTTTTCATACCACTTGGATCAGATTTTTAGATCATCTACCTGATTAGTTTTTATCTGTGGGCACATAGCTCTTTTTTTTTTTTTCTTTTTTGGAAAGACACTTCACATATGCACACGTGCAGTAAATAATGTGTGTCTTTTTGGGCTCCCGAATGCTCTCACATCGATCTCACTTGTGTGTTTTTTGTTTGTTCTTTTTGGGGTTTGTTTGTTGGTTTTTTTTTACCATATATACCACTTAGAGAGGCATTAAAGTCTAATGCTTGAGGGAGAGTTATAAAGCCGAACTGCCTGCCACCTATAGCTCTGAAATTTGAGGCACTTAATCTCTGCGAGTCCTAGCCTTCATCCTTAAACTGTTGAGAGGGTTGTGAGGATTGAATGTGTTGCCATTTGGGCAGCACCTAGTATATTACTTGGTACCTAATAACCAATAAATATCAGTTGCTATTATGTTTCTTCAGTTAACTCATAGAAAACTACACCTTCATTAGAGTAATGGTATCAGACAAATACAGTAATAATGGTTAATTAACAACAATATAGAAACCAGACAGCAAGTAATGTCTATTTTAGTAGTTTTTGCAATTTATAATAAATGGCATCAGCTGTTTCCATATTAGTTTTAGTTCATATTTTTAAAACTAGTACCTGTGGTAGAATTACCTTGATTCTGTTCTTTATCATGTATTTGTTTATACATAAAATTTCAGATTAGTCTTAAGAAAAATTGCTAATGTTACTCCGATAAATTTAATTTAAAAAGAGAACTTAATACAGTTTTGAAGTTTTTTGAGTGGATTGATTATAAGAGAGCATCTAGTAACTTGCTCTGTTTATTTTAGGTTGATACTGTAAAGCGCTTGCTAATTAAAAAATTACCTCCTGTTCTTGCTATTCAACTAAAACGATTCGACTATGACTGGGAAAGAGAATGTGCCATCAAGTTCAATGATTATTTTGAATTTCCTCGAGAGCTGGACATGGAACCTTACACAGTTGCAGGTGTTGCAAAGCTGGAAGGAGATAATGTAAACCCAGAGAGTCAGTTGATACAACAGAATGAGCAGTCTGAAAGTGAGACAGCAGGGAGCACGAAATACAGACTTGTTGGTGTGCTTGTACACAGTGGTCAAGCAAGTGGGGGACATTATTATTCTTATATCATTCAAAGGAATGGTGTAGATGGTGAGAGAAATCGCTGGTATAAATTTGATGATGGAGATGTAACAGAGTGTAAAATGGATGATGATGAAGAAATGAAAAACCAGTGTTTTGGTGGAGAGTACATGGGAGAAGTTTTTGATCATATGATGAAGCGTATGTCATACAGACGCCAGAAAAGGTGGTGGAATGCTTACATACTTTTTTATGAGCGATTTGACACAATAGACCAATGTGATGAGTTGGCAAGATATATATCAGAGCTTGCTGTCGCCACAAGACCCCATCAGATTGTTATGCCATCAGCCATTGAGAGAAGTGTACGGAAACAGAATGTGCAGTTCATGCATAACAGAATGCAGTACAGTTTGGAATATTTTCAGTTTATGAAAAAACTGCTTACATGTAATAGCATTTACTTAAATCCTCCTCCAGGTAAGTATCAAAAATTTAGCTTCTTAATTTTAAGGTATAACTCTTTATTTGCAGAATTTCCTAGCAAGCGTTAGATGTTTGGTGCTTTACATTTGGTAGTTTTAAAGTCTTATTTCAGAAGACTTGCCTTTGAGTGGTATTTATTATCTTGCTATTTGAAAACAAGAGCTTTTGTTTATTAAAATAATTTGTTTTTGACTCGAACATTAGTTGGAAATGTGCTTTAGGGCAGTGTGTTTCAATTGCCAGTCCACAGTCTAGTACCAGTGCACCAGAAATTTCATGCCAGTCTGCAAAAGCATTAACCACCCTGATGTGTGAAGATTACGGATCCAATGAATACAGACTAATATTTTCATAAAATATCAGGGTGGCTTACTGTTTTGTGGACCAGCACCAGTCTACGGACCGGCAGTTGAAAACTACTGCTTTAGAGAGCTACTAAGAATTACTTCATGAGTAGCCTAAACGTTAGGACTTCATGGTGGAAATATGAACATGTTTGAAAATGGGGTATGGACATAGAAAATTGTTTGATTTTTATGTCTGCATTTTATTTGTAGGGCAAGATCACCTGTTGCCTGAAGCAGAAGAAATCACTATGATTAGCATCCAGCTTGCTGCTAGGTTCCTCTTTACTACAGGATTTCACACCAAGAAAGTAGTCCGTGGCTCTGCCAGTGATTGGTACATTGCTTTGGATTTTCATTCCTATTATACTAGCATTTAGTTTGATTCTTTCATATACTGCTTTATTTTTTCTTGCATATACTGCTTTATTTTTATTTTTTCCAAACCATGGTAATCTTGTTTCAGGTTTGGAATGCAGAATTAAAATCTCTTGGTAGCAAAAGGGAGAGAAATCATATTAAAATAATTATTTACAGTAGATTAAACATGGCCTTTTATTTTTCAAAAGCCAGTTTCACTGTTGATTTTTTTTTAATCTTTGGCATCCCTGTTCAAAAGATTGCAGGATGGTAGTTTAAAAGTTTATAGTGTTTTATCAAGCAACAACTACATTTTAGCTTCCCTCTAGACTAAATACTGCCATTGTAAAGGGGTAAAAAATTTTAGCGAATTTCCTATGTTTCTAATTGTGGATGTTATAATATCTTGATTTAACAACTTTTACTTCTTATATCCAGTGATAAGATGTTTGGGGGGTGCATTGTTTTGTCATTGAACCAAGGGAGAGTTTTGTAGTAGATTTATAGAGAAGTATACAAGAGTTTGTCTGTTTTGTCACTCTGAGAATAGACTGTATCATCGTATTTGGTTTTCAGTTTAATATTAGTACTAGAAGTAACTTCCAGTAGTAAAATGTTTTTGGTTTTTATTTAGGTTATAGAGACCCACCCTGTACGATAGGAAACATGTTACTGAATTGATGTTCATAGATTTGTTTTGTTTTGTCATAGGTATGATGCATTGTGCATTCTTCTTCGTCACAGCAAGAATGTACGTTTTTGGTTTGCTCATAATGTCCTTTTTAATGTTTCAAATCGCTTTTCTGAATACCTGTTGGAGTGCCCTAGTGCAGAAGTGAGGGGTGCATTTGCAAAACTTATAGTTTTTATTGCACATTTTTCCTTGCAAGATGGGCCGTGTCCTTCGCCTTTTGCATCTCCTGGACCTTCTAGTCAGGTAATTGCCCAATTTTTTTCTAATGATTAAGTGTTTACAAATAAATTGTTTCCCGGAAGTTGAAGTCACAAATATATGGGTATCTGTTTTATGTTTACCTAACAAACGTGTACACATGTGCGCACAACATGCAATCTGATGTCTGTGGGTTCCATTAAAAGTACCTCACAGCACGAATAGTGATTATTGGCTCTTTAAAAACTGGAATTTTCTTTGTTGATTCATTTACATGAACTGGCTTAATTGTACACTCACTGTTGCATAGATTTTTTTAAAGATTTTTTTATTACCTTTCTTTATAATTAGAATAGTGTAAAGGCTTTATTATGAAATCTACCTTGGGTCTTCATATTCTCTTTTCTAACTAGCAAACCCTTTTAATCACTTTTGTCATCAGTCCTTCCAGGAACTTCTGCCTGTATTTAACATATATGTGCATGTTCTTTTATGCAAATAGAATTATATCATACCTGACCTTGTTTCTAGAAACAGCTAATGTTTTATCCTTTACAGGCTTATGACAACTTAAGCCTGAGCGATCACTTACTAAGAGCAGTACTAAATCTCTTGAGAAGGGAAGTTTCAGAGCATGGGCGTCACTTACAGCAATATTTCAACTTGTTTGTAATGTATGCCAATTTAGGTAAGTATTTAAGTTTTCATAATTCTATTTAAATGTATTAAATGGAGAAGTCATTTGAGTCAAGTGATAAGAAATAAACTAATCTAAAATAGAAACAATATTCCATAAAACCTATTGTGGGTTTTATCTGAAACACTTTTTTCTTCACTGCACTTTTCAACTTTTATAGTTATGTATGTGTCTTAATCTCTGTAGTAGACACAGGTCAGAATCTTTGTGTCTTAATCATATTTTTATCTCCTAAAGTGGTGGTGCCACATCTGTTTGGTTTTTGAAAATTCTGATTCCTAGACCTTATCTCAACCAGCTGAATTAGAATTCTCAAAGCTAGCACACAAACTCCACATTTCAGAAGGTCCCCAGATGGTTGTTATGTACTCACCAAGTTTGGGTAAAGGACTTGTTTGTACATAAGTTTTTGTTAAACTAACTTAAAATTAAGGATAATATAAATATTCTCTTGAACTACCCTGTTTATATGTTATTACCTCTGTATAACAAAATAACCTTCCTAACATCACCTGATAATATCCTTTCATTTATTCTGTAATACTTCTCTTGAAAGTATGCTATACTTAGTGTCTTATACTTATTCTGTTTTTGATAATGTTCAGATTTTTTGTGTTTTTCCCCGACTAGATTGCAAAGATCTGAGCTTTGCACAGTAACACTTGGTAAATGTTTATTGAATGAAATAAATGGGGCCTGACCAGGCAGTGGCGCAGTGAATTGAGCATCCAGGTTCAAGACCCCAGGTCGCCAGCTTGAGCGCGGGCTCATCTTGTTTGAGCAAAAGCCTACCGGCTTGAACCCAAGGTCGCTGGGTCCAACAAGGGGTTACTTACTCGGTCTGCTGAAGGCCCGCGGTCAAGGCACATATGAGAAAGCAATCAATGAACAACTAAGGTGTTGCAACGCGCAATGAAAAACTAATGATTGATGCTTCACATCTCTCTCCGTTCCTGTCTGTCCCTGTCTATTCCTCTCTCTGTAAAAAATAAATAAATAAATAAATAAATGGGTAGTTAGGAATATCATCAAAAATCCTTCCATTGTCATTTTGATCTTTGTTAATTGGTTGGTGGAGGTAAATTGATTGAACATTTTAAAATAATATATCAATCAGGTGTTAACACAAAATTAAAAAAATATATTTTTAGGCCCTTATATCCAAAATTATGTTCTATACCCAAACATCCCTGTTATTCTAGGTTTTTTTGTGTGTGAACTTAACTAATCACCAAATGATCTGTGGTCCTTTTAACATTGTATTTCCTGTTTCTGTAGTTTGTTGTATTTTTTTTCTCTTACTTTTCATATTGGAAATGTTTGGTTGTTTGCAGTTGAGAAGGAAGAAAAGACAGGCATACTTGGAATTTGTATTTCAGACTTAGAAATACCAAATTTAACAACCAAATTTAGGCATTCACAAGAAACCTATTTTGTTTAACTTTTTACATCATTGCTCTATAATAAAACCTAATTTAAATTTCCCTGTTAAAAAACACAAATCTGCCTGACCTGTGGTGGCGCAGTGGATAAAGCGTCGACCTGGAAATGCTGAGGTCGCCAGTTCGAAACCCTGGGCTTGCCTGGTCAAGGCACATATGGGAGTTGATGCTTCCAGCTCCTCCCCACCTTCTCTCTCTCTCCCTCTCCCTTTCTCTCTCCTCTCTAAAATGAATAAATAAAATTAAAAAAAAAAAAAAAACACAAATCTGTAAAGTTTAATATGAAATTCTAAGATCAGATATGCTTTGGGGTTCTGATTGTTTGGATTTAAGAAAGGTAAGGCAGTGCATATGACCTGCATTACATAACATCCCTATAGCAGGGGTCAAGACAGCATCTTTATCACACACATTAATATTTCTACAGTTAAACATGAATATTCACACTGAGAGGGAATAAATGAACACTGTAAATAGCCTCTTGTCAGTTCAGGCCAGATTTTTTTCCCCACCAAACATATTTTGACACTATGTATGTATGTATGAATGTATTTAGAGACAGAGAGGGACAGACAGGAAGGGAGAGAGATGAGAAGCATCAATTCTTTGTTGCAACACCTTAGTTGTTGATTGATTGCTTTCTCATATGTGCCTTGACTGGGGGGCTACTGCAGACTGAGTGACCCCTTGCTCAAGCCAGCGACCCTGGCTCAAGCTGATGAGCCTTGCTCTAACCAGATGAGCCCTCACTCAAGCTGGCAACCTCGGGGTTTCAAACCTGGGTCCTCCACGTCCCAGTCCAACACTCTATCCACTGTGCCAGTGCCTGGTCAGGTGACACTTGTATTTATAAGAGCTTTTCGAACCTCAGGATTTCAGAGAAGGGATTGTAGACCTGTATTTGTTATACTTGGAACATGGCATAAATAAGAGTCTGTTGCCTAATATGTCATAAAAGCAAATAAAATGGTAATTGCCAAAAATGTATGCTAATGACTAGAATAAGGAAAATATAGAGTGATATGGAAGTATATCATAGAAGGGGTACCTGACCAGGTTTGAGAGTTTGAGGAACTTAAATGAAGAAGTTAATGTAAGAACTGGTTGGTTGAATTTTCCATCCAGAGTGAACAGCTGATGCAGAGACTTGGCATAAACTCAGCATGGCTTGGAGAAAATCAAAGTTACTCAGTTCGATTAAACATGATGTAAGGTGGGGATGGCAGGTCTTGTGTGAGGGATTCTGGACTTTATCCTTAGGGCGTTGATGAACCAATTGCAGAGTTTTGAATAGACAAACTTTCTAGAAAGATCACTCTGGCTCTATAGTATGGAATGAATTAAGAGATTATTGTGGCCTGTGCTAGGGCACTGGCAGTGAGCAGCATACCAGTTGACAGATTCTGGTTCTCATTTATTTGAGGTAGGAGTTGGTGGTTGGACATTCAGGAGAGGGAACACGATAAAGATTTTAAGCAGCATGTTGCCTAATTTAATGAACTGAGCAGGTAGTGATGCCATGGACTGAGAGGGAAAACAGGAGGAAGATCATGTGCGGGAAACAGGATGATGAATGAATTCAGTTTAGGCATTGAGTTTAAGCCTATGTGACATCCAAATAGAGATGTGCAATAAAGCAGTGAGATATTTGTCTGGAAATATGTTGGAATCATCTGAATGAAAATAGCTGAAACTTGAAGCCCTTACAGTGAATTTGATTGTCGAAAGGCATTCATTCACTGAGAAGATAGCGCAGTATGGGAACTTTGAAGCACATCAATTTACTTGGCTGTTTGTTTGTTTTGTATTTTTCTGAAGTGAGAAGCAGGGAGGCAGAGAGACAGACACCCGCATGCGCCCGACCAGGATCTACCCAGCATGCCCGCTAGGGCACAGTGCTCTGCCCCTCTGGGGCGTTGCTCCGTTGCAACCGGAGCCATTCTAGCACCTGAGGCGGAGGCTATGGAGCCATCCTCAGTTCCCGTGCCAACTTTGCTCCAGTGGAGCCTTGGCTGTGGGAGGGGAAGAGAGAGAGAGAGAAGGAAGAGGGGAAGGGTGGAGAAGCAGATGGTTGCTTCTCCTGTGTGCCCTGACAGGGAATCGAACCCAGGACTTCCACATGCTGGGCCAATACTCAACCACTGAGCTCGCTGGCCAGGGCCTATTTAATTTTTTAAGGGACAAATGAAGTGTAGGACTCATAATTAGACCACAGAGAAGTAGAAAGAAAATGAGAGGGGAATCCAAGATGGAGGAAGTGGTTACAGTTTGTTTTTATCATCTTACCTAACAGTGAGGTTTGCTGTCAAAGCTAGGCTGTAGAAGAAGTGTTCATCTTTATGTCAAGTGCATTTGGAAAGTCATGGCTACTGTTAAACCATTTTAATACTTAAATCCAATAGTATTCAGTAGATTTTCTATTCTGGTTAAATATTTTAGGTAACTATGGTATTGTGAAATCCATACTGTCTTAATTCATTATATATATACTCATATATAATTCTTCTCCCTTTTTTTCCTCTTCTTCATTATAGGTGTGGCGGAGAAGACACAGCTTCTAAAATTGAGTGTTCCTGCCACCTTTATGCTTGTGTCTTTAGATGAAGGCCCAGGTCCTCCAATCAAATATCAGTATGCTGAATTAGGGAAATTATACTCAGTAGTGTCACAGCTGATCCGCTGTTGCAATGTCTCGTCAAGAATGCAGTCTTCAATCAATGGTAAGGCGAATGCTCCATTCTTTACAGTGGTTTTAAAATGCTACTGTACCTGATTGAAAGTAATTCTGAAGATGTTTAAACACAAAACAAGATTCTTAAGATTTATACTGGAGTTTTTTTGTTTGTTTGTTTAAGTGAGAGGAGAGGAGATAAGACTTTGCATGCACCCCAACCGGGATCCACCCGGCAATCCCCATCTCAGGCGAGGCCGATGCTCAGACCAATCAAGCCACTGGCTGCGAGAGGGCAAGGGAGAGAAAAGCAGATGCTTGCTTCTTGTGTGTGCCCGACCAGGAACTGAATTTGGGATGTCTGCATGCTGGGATGACACTCTGTTCATTGATCCAGCTGGCCAGGGCCTGTACTGTTTTTCTAAGATAAAAAATCCATAAGTTGTTTTGTATGCTGGGAGCTATGTATTATTGTGAAAGAAGCCTATTAGTTTTTCACTGATGACACATCTGCATTCTATCTAGGTAATCCTCCTCTTCCCAATCCTTTTGGTGATCCTAATTTATCACAACCTATAATGCCAATTCAGCAGAACGTGGCAGACATTTTATTTGTGAGAACAAGTTATGTAAAGAAAATCATTGAGGATTGCAGTAACTCAGAGGAAACTGTCAAATTGCTTCGTTTTTGCTGCTGGGAGAATCCTCAATTCTCATCTACTGTCCTCAGTGAACTTCTCTGGCAGGTGGTTAAAGCAAAATAAACATTCATATATCTCCATAATTTGATTTGTTACTCCTTTAAATATGTTATTCACTATGCCTTACCTTTTTTAGGTTGCATATTCCTACACTTATGAGCTCCGTCCCTATTTGGATCTGCTTTTGCAAATCTTACTGATTGAGGACTCCTGGCAGACTCACAGGTAAAGACGGATGCTTTTCTGTTACTTGCCCAGCTTTTAGACTAACTGAACTTGCTTTGCTAGTCAGCACGTATTTTTTAAACCTCGGAGATTATCTTAAACAAAAACTTAAAATAAGAATGAATTAAAAGTTCTACAATTTTATTTTTATTTTAATTAAAGAAAACTAGTATAGGCTTTTGGTAAATATTTTAATTTCATTAATAATGCTCTCAAGTGGTTGGCAAACTCATTAGTCAACAGAGCCAAATATCAACAGTACAACGATTGAAATATCTTTTGAGAGCCAAATTTTTTAAACTTAAACTATATAGGTGGGTATATTCCTTATCGAGGTTGCACCTGCATGTGGTATTTTGTGGAAGAGCCACACTCAAGAGGCCAAAGAGCTGCTTGTGGCTCGCGAGCTGCAGTTTGCCGACCAGGACCGCAGACTAGCCTGACAAGATGGTGGCGCAGTGGATAGAGAATGGACTTGGAGCACTGAGGACCTAGGTTCGAAACCCCTAGGTCTTGAGCATGGGTTTATCTGGCTTGAGCCGAGGGGTCACCAGTTTGAGAGAAGGATCATAGACTTGAGTGCACAGGTTGCTGGCTTGAAGGCCAAGGTCACTGACTCCGCTAGAGCCACCCAGTCAAGGCACATATGAGAAGCAGTCAGTGAACAACCAAAAAGTGCTGCAACTACAAGTTGATTTTTCTCATTTCTCTGTCTCTCACCCACTTCAAAATAATAATAATAATGTCCTAGGCTTATTTTAATATTAGATTATTAGAAACATGATATAACATTTGGTTATATAAAAAATAATAGGTAAGTACAGTCAGTTCCCATTACTCATGGTAGTTTACGTTCTATAAAAGTCACCCTAACCTCTGAAATGAGAAATTATGAAAGCATTGCTCCTAGGGGACATACAGGGTTAGGTTTCTTTTAGCCCTTAGTTATATTTTTGTCAACCAGTCAATATGTAACCTTTTTAAAATGTCTCTTTAAAGACATCTTTATTTAATATATATTGCTGACTTGTTAACATTTAACTCACAATAATTCATGTCTGAACAAACTTTATCTAGCACATGTATCTTCTCTGCAAAACCTTCTTGGGCCTGACCAGGCGGTGGCACAGTGGATAGAGCATCGGACTGGGATGCGGAGGACCCAGGTTCGAGATCCTGAGGTCGCCAGCTTGAGCGCGGGCTCATCTGGTTTGAGCAGAGCTCACCAGCTTGGACCCAAGGTCACTGGCTTGAGCAAGGGGTTACTTGATCTGCTGAAGGCCCACGGTCAAGGCACATATGAGAAAGCAATCAATGAACAACTAAGGTGTCGCAAGGAAAAACTGATAATCGATGCTTCTCATCTCTCTCCGTTCCTATCTGTCCATCTCTCTGACTCTCTGTCTTTGGGAAAAAACAAAAACAAAAAACCTTGGGCTTAGGAACACTAGATTGCACTTCAGCATTCAACAATACACATTTTGGGGCCATTTTAAACAGTGAAATCAACAAAGATATGGGAAAAGTATCACTTAAATAGACAGCAAAAAGTATGCTTGTTTACACTGTGAGCTAAAACAAGGCAGTGCCCCTTTATTCCACTTCAGCTGAGAATATGTGTTTGGTGACTCAGATTTTTTGCCACTCTGCTTATGACCTCTAAAGTGCAAGTGTCATTTGTTTCTTTTTCTGTTAGAAATAAAGTTCAGCGAGTAGGCAAAATTGCCATGGAATACATGAATAATGAACATCAACCCTAATTAGTTTTTTAGTATGTGAAAGGATTAGAGGTTTTTTGTTTGTTTGTTTTTTAAAGAGCTGTTATTTCAGATTGCTTCTCAAACTTCCTCCAGAATTCTTCTATTTGGTTTTTTACCAGTAAAGGCTAAATATATCATCTCTAATACCAAGAGTTACACAGTAATGGTGAACTGTGCCATTACTTGACAGCTCTGCCAGATTTTTTTTTTTTTTTTTGATTTTTAGAGAGAGAGAGGGAGAGGGAGAGAAGGGGGAGGAGCAGGAAGCATCAACTCCCATATGTGCCTTGACCAGGCAAGCCCAGGGTTTCGAACCGGCAACCTCAGTGTTCCAGGTCGATGCTTTATCTCACTGCGCCACCACAGGTTAGGCAACTCTGCCAGATTTTATAAATTCCCTACCCACATGGGCAATAGCATAAGTCTCTTTTTGGAAACAATTCAATTCAAAGTCTGTATAACAGACTGCCTCCCATATGTCAGCATAATTAAGACAATCTTGAAAACAGGTTCTATAACAAAAAAATGCTTAAAAAGAAGTTATAATCTTAAGTCTTAATGGGGATTGCAAATGGCAGAATTCATTAATTCATTTTTTCAAATTATCTCCAAAATTATTGTCATAGATTTCAAATAGTTTAATTAATGTTATAAAAATGACATTAAACTAGAATCAATTTTTATGATACATAAAATTTAGTGGTTCCAAAACTATTGTTTATTTTGAGCACTATCTAGTACCTTTGTCAATATGATCAAAGGATTCGAAACTTCTTGAGTTGGTTTTAATGAAATCCAATTTTTACTATATTCTTTTAAAATTATTGTAAGCATTTATGGCTTTAAACCAGCTTGTCACATCTTGGCTCTCTTGTTTCATTACATCAAGTGATTGTGGTAAAAACCACATGTGCTGGACTAAACCTAGGAAATTAACTTTATATGAGATTAGTAAAATGTGGTTATTGGGGATCACTGGTCTAACCTTGAAAATAATTTTCTCAGAGTGAGCTTTTTAAGTTCATTTAGTAAGTAGTGTTCAAATATGAAGCATGTGCCATGTGCCTGGCACTACTAGGCATTGGGAAACAAGGCCGGCAAAGATAAACTTGATGAAAATGGCATTTGAAAGCAGTTAATACTAATGGGAAGAAAACATGGCATGGCAGAAATAATGGCTTAACACTATTATCACTCAATAAAACTGAAAGTTAACAAGATAAAAAAAGAAAAACAATAAAAAACACACTGTAGTGTTTCAGATTAAACAGCAAGAACCCTGTACGTGGTTATTTGTTCTGAAACGATTAAATTTTGCAAAATGGCTGAAGTCATGATTTCCAAACAAAATAGATTTATGAATTTGTGTAATACCAAAAAAATTCTTGCATTTTGATTTGGAACATTAAAGTATATGGTGATATATGGTGTACATGAGATATTTTTAAATTATAGACTGTACTGGTAATGTTTCTATATTGAGAAAAAATTCACCATTTTAACCATTTTAAATTATACAATTTAATGGCTTTTAGTACATTCACCATGTTGTGCAACCATTAACACTAATTCCACAATACTTTTCATATAAGTGGAATCATACAATTGTTCTTCTGTGACTGGCTTATTTTCTTAGCATAATGTTTTTAGGTTCACCCATGTTGGGGCACAAATCAATGTTTCATTCCTTTTTGTGGCTGAAATAATATTCAACTGTATGGGCACGCCACATTTTGTTTATGCATTGTCCATTGATGAACATTAGGGTGTTTTCCACCTTTGGGCTGTGGTGAATAATGCTGCTGTGAACATTTGTGTTCAAGTTTTTTGCTTTTTAAACACCTGTGTTTAATTCTCTTGAATATATGTACCTTGGAGTAGAATTATAAGCAGGCTCTTTTTTTTTATTGTTTTAAGTCTTTTTTTATTATAAAATATAACAAAATTTGTCACTTTTAAATTGTGTAGTTTGGTGGCACTGATTACATTTGGTGTTGTGTTACTGTCATCACTATCCATCTTTGGAACTATTTTATTGTCCCAAACTGAAACTATAACCATTAAGTAATAACTTTTCATTCCTTGCTCCCCTTATTTTCCAATAATCACTCACTATTCTTTCACTAACATTTTTGCCCCAGTCTTTTTTTTAAATTGCTTATTTAGGGGAGAGAACAAAAAATCATTGACTATGTATTTTGCTGTAATTCTGCAGGAGTTGACATCATCCATTGTCTGTGAATCGGCCAAATTGTAGTATTGCTGGTGAAAATTGCTTTGCCTGCCATGTATTCTCATTATTAAAATACAAGTTAATTCTATACTTCCAAATTATATCACTGTTTCATAGTCACTGGATCTAACCTTCAGAAATGCAGTTTTATAAAAGGAACTGACCTCAAGCAAATTTCTAAGTACAGCAGTGATAAACTTAGTTTTAGTTTGTATTACAGTGGTACCTTGAGATATGAATTTAATTCATTCTGTAATCGAGTTCGTAAGTCAGTCAACTCATATATCAAACTGCCAATACTGGACCCGTGTGCCAACGCTTTCACTAGCGGCAGCTTCCCGAATCATGACTCGTATCTCGGAATTTCGCTCAGATCTCGAACAAAAATAAAGACTGAGTCGCAGCTTGTATCTTAAAAAATTTGTATGTTGGTCTGTTCATATCTCAAGGTACCACTATATTACTCTTAGTGTCACTTCTGATCATGTATTTGAATGACATACATAGCAATATCATTTTAGATTGGTAATAAGTTGGTAAGAGCACAGACTATTAGGTGGCTATATGACCTTGGGCAAGCTGTTGAACCTCTCTGTATCCATTTTCTCATCTATTCAAGGATTTGATAACTACCTGCTGTCTAGCTTTAGTTTACATGAGTCATGCATAGTAGGTCGCACGTAGTAGGCACTCAATAAGTGTTAGCTGCTATTTCATTTTTGAAGTTTTTATTTTATATCTGGGTCTCTTTCAGAATTCATAATGCACTTAAAGGAATCCCAGATGACCGAGATGGGCTGTTTGACACAATCCAGCGCTCTAAGAATCATTATCAAAAAAGAGCATACCAGTGTATAAAATGTATGGTGGCTCTCTTTAGTAATTGTCCTGTTGCTTACCAGATTTTGCAGGTGAGGGGTTTTTTTCTTATAATTCTATAGAAATCTGAATCAAAATTAAGGAATCTATTTTAAAAGAATAGAATTTTGAGAAATTGGAGTTGTGGTTTTAAGTTAACTTTGAAAAATATTCTGAAACCTTTTGCATATGTAATTTTATTTTCTTTTGAAGGGCAACGGAGATCTTAAAAGAAAGTGGACCTGGGCAGTGGAATGGCTTGGAGACGAACTTGAAAGACGACCATACACTGGCAACCCTCAATATACATACAACAATTGGTCTCCTCCAGTGCAAAGCAATGAAACGTCAAATGGTTATTTCTTGGAGAGATCACATAGTGCTAGGATGACACTTGCAAAAGCTTGTGAACTCTGTCCAGAGGAGGTAAAAAAAGCCACCAGTGTGCAGCAGATAGAAATGGAAGAAAGCAAAGTAATTCTTTATTTTATAGGCCAGTGTTTATATATTAATGATAATGTAAAAAAATAATATTGAGGTTGTATTTGCTTTTAATGATTACCAAATGTTGAGGTTGTGTTTGTTTTGAATGATTACTACATGTAGTCTTAAGTATTTGAGAGAGCATTCTTCTAGAGAAGTTTCTATAAAATTGCCTGAAATGTAGTGTTTCTACAAACCCAAATTGGGGGGGTTATTGTTTTGGGTTTTGGGGAGAGTTTTTGGGGGTGGGGGAGTTTTAGTTGCTTTAACATATATCTGCAGTAAAAAAAAGTTACTAGTGTGTCAGTTTTATCGATTTTTAAACAATACAGCAATAAAGTGATTTATTTCAAATAGGAAAAAAATTAAAAAATAAACAGAAATTGCCTGCATAATTTTTTTCTTCAAATATTTAAAATTAGGAGCCAGATGACCAAGATGCTCCAGATGAGCATGAGTCGCCTCCGCCTGAAGATGCCCCATTGTACCCCCATTCACCTGGATCTCAGTATCAACAGGTAAATAGGAGCCATTTTGTGTTTTTTACCCTAGAGCCAAATTTTATGCTATATTTAAAGGATGGCTAAATTTTTTTCTTGTGAATGTAAAGTACTTCAGGGATTATCTAGACTAGTTTTGGGGGTGTAATCAAATGAGGAATGGTTGAAGTAGAGTCATGATGTAGTATGTTTGAACTTAGCTCTCAGGTGTTTTTCTGGTCAAATAGGTGCCCCCCCCTTTTTGTCATAGTGAAAATTGGTAAAACTGATAATTCATGTCAACATAAAATGATAGGCAGTGTTTAGTACAAAGGATTATGACATTTTTTGTTAGTCTTAGTCTGCAAATGGATTCTTAAGACATTAAGATACGGCAATAAAGTAAGAATTTCTTGGTTACTTAGCCTAAACAGGACTTCAATGACAGAAAAATTGTTCGGAAAAAATCAAGGATTTGACCAAGTTCCATAAAATCAATAAAATTAAGGTGAAGGGCTTCTCTTTCTAAAACCCAAATGTGAGTAATTTAGATCCTCTGAGGCAGTGGAAGTCAAACTGAAACAAGCATCAAAATCCCCTGGGGGGCTTGTTATAGCCCAGAGTGCTGGGTCCCACCCAGAGTTTCTGATTCAGTTGGTCTGGGTGGGACCTGAAAGAAAGTACATTGTTTGAACAAGTTCCCAGGTGATACTGCTGCTAGTCTAGGAACCATGCCTTAGGAACTGTTATTTAAGGCATTCTTATATTTCAGGGTGGAAATAGAAGCATGGTGAATAGTTAAAAATGCATATTTGACATTTATTTTCATAATACAAATTACAGGAAGTAAATCCAAAAATCTTCTTGGTTTGGTGGTGGTAATGTACAGAAGGAGGGCTTGTAGGGTTAAGGAATCAAATCCATACGGAGAAAAGTTCCTTACCTCAGTCCTGAGAAAGCTCAGTTATTAATTATGCCTTGTTTAGTACATTAGCTTCTTCCACATTGTTTTGCTTTCATTAACATCATTCAGTGTTCAGAGTTATTGCTCACAGAGATCTCATGTGATTAGTCCATTAGATTTAGCATATGGAAGCTTCGAGGTGCTTGGAAGAGTCAGAATAGATGTGTTCTGGCTCACAAGTAATTTTTTGTGAATATTTTGCCCACAAGCAATAATGGGCTATGATTTCTTGTTTGCCAGACTCGGATCTAAATGATTTTTGGCACTAAAAATCACTGTCTACAGATTTATACAGACAAGCATTGCTCTTATTTAGGGCTTTGGAGTTTGCATTTAGGCTAGTTTTACTATTTCAGATTTTTTTTCAACCATTAGGCCAAGCATTTTTATTCTTTGTTAAGTCCCTGTAATAAAGGAAGTGTTTACATTTCCACAAACTTCAGCCCATGATTATAAAGTTTAAGATTAATAGAGAAAAAATTTTAACATGCCTATCTCTTCTTCTCTCCAAGAATAACCATGTGCATGGACAGCCGTATACAGGCCCAGCAGCACATCACATGAACAACCCTCAGAGAACTGGCCAACGAGCACAAGAAAATTATGAAGGCAGTGAAGAAGTATCCCCACCTCAGACGAAGGATTAGTGAAATGCACATAAATTAACTGGTTCCATCAAGACTGTGCACCCAGGCCTTACAGTCCAACCTTTTTCTGTGTCTGGCTAATATTTAAAACCTAAAAAAAAAAAAAAAAAAAAAAAAAAACAAAAAAAACAAAAAAAAAACTATTCCTAATCAACATGGAGTGGAGAGTTTATTCACTGTCTTATCTGCAGAAATTTGCTGTCCATATATAACCCGCCTGCAGTGGAAAGTGTATAGTGTTTTGTAATAAATGGCCTGATGCTAATGTGTAAATGGCAAAGGTGTATATAGTATATTAATGTTTGACTGTTAATTCTTAAGCAAGAAACTTTTTTCTTGATGAGACTCACAGATCTACGGAAACTACAAAGTTAATTTTCTTGTTATACCCATTGCACTCTGCAGCCAGTGTTGCCTGCCTCACGGCAGTTGGATCAACTCCCTTACAAAAACAAAAAATAAACCAACAGCAACAAAACAGAGTCTATCCATGTCAACCACACCAATAGTTTCATGTTAATTCTTTGCCACTGGAGTCGGTTTTATTATGATCAGTGTAAGGCTGGTAACTTTTAAATTATTTGGTTGATGTGGGAAAATGGTGATATAACATTGTTTCTAGATCTTTTTCATTGCCTTTTTATTCTGATACTAGGTTAATCATTTTGAAGCTATAGTTATGCTGTAACATTTAGCATGGCTTCACACCAGGTTAGTGTAGCCAATGAGGAAATAATTACCATAATGACAACAGTTGTCCCAGTGTGACAGCTGTATTGCTCAAGCTTTTCCTTCTTACACCTAGAATATAAAATAGAAAAAGAAGGGAGAAATGTGACAAACAGGCGGTTTTCAGTTAGTTTACACATGTTGCTTACATCTAATGTTTGACAGTTCAGTCTTGGTGGGATAAAGAAACTTAGGTATCTGTAACGGGAAATTTAAAAAATTTTAAACAAATATGCAAAAATTTGCTATGCCAGGATGCTTGGAGCCTAATAGAAGAGTGTATTTGGTGTGCTTGTTTTGTTTCTTTGGTAGAGCTTATTAGGTAAATCTTCTAAAACTTTCCTTCTGCTGAATCCCAGTGAAATGGAAGTCCTCAATCCCACAGTACTTGGCGTACCACTCACTGCACCAAGATGTCTGGCTGAGTTTCTGCTCAGTCACAGTTTTACTTGAAAGCAAGAATTGTCCTAGCTCCTTTTCCATTATTCAAGAAAAGTTTCATGTTTGAAGCAGGGTCTAATTAAAAAGGAAACTACTGGTTAGTTACTATAATTGAGGTATCATCATTTCCTAATAAACATCTTATTAAAGATAAGAAACTCATCAGTTAATACTGTATTTAAAAGAGAATTGGTAACTTGAATGTGTGTAATTTTTTGGAACCTGTCTAAAAATCAAATACCCCTGCAAACAGATACAGTCCATCCTATTCTATTTAAATATTTTGCTGTTTTATTTTATAGAAATTATTTTGCTGAATTCACAAATAGAATTTGATTTAAGAAGAACTTTTTGTCCTGTGGTGTGTTTTTGTTTTTTTGGTTACTTTTTTGTCCTTTTTTTTCCCCCTTCCTTTCTGAAGGACTGCATATTAAAATTAATTCTGTGCATAGCATGCCTACGCATAACACTGAACTCAGGAGTTCAGTCACATTGAATTTTTGTGCACAGAAATATTTGACCTTTGGCCCTTTACTAAAGATTCAGAATAAACAAGATGTTGACACTGTAAAAGTTTCCTAACAATCAATCTTGTACTTTTTGTATGTTTTTTATATACATGTATATTTAATGAGCACAAGCTTGGTTATATTTTTTAAAGTTCAGTTAACAGGAAAATGTTTTGTCAAAAAAGGCTATAGTTGAAACTGAACAAAGCAGAAACAATTGAGAATTGCTTTATTTTGTGATTAAAGGGGGCAGGTATTTCAGACAAAACTTTGGTTATCTTATTCACTGTACTCTAGTCAATCTATGCTTCTAGGTTTCTGTAATACTAGAAAATTTTGACACCAGATAGATCCTGTTGGGTTTTTTTACCCTAAGTATATTACATCTGCATTTAAGTTTGAATGAAAGTTAGATATGGTTTATAATTCTAATTAGTAATTTTAATTTAAAAGGTTCTCAATTCCAAGCTTCCTTAACATTAAACAAGATAGGCTAACCTTATTTGGACAAGTTGCTATCATTAAACACGCTTGTCTCACCATCTGAAAGGTGATTTTTGCATTTCCCACTCCTAAACAAATGTTACTTATTTTAGAAATTGTAATGACCTTTTTAAAAAAAGGCTGTGAATTTTTCTCCTTGGAGGTAGATCCCACCTTGTTTGCTTTCAATTTACAAGTCCCCTTGTGCCAGGTGAGGGCTTGTGAATCATTTTTCTCTCCATCTGAAGAGTGGTCTGTGTTGTGCCCAGGATCAAGGGAAAGTGAACAGTTATTTTTGTTAGTGCAAATCATTTTCTATATTTAACTCTTAAACGTTAATGTATGACCGGAAGTTTTAAGATGCATGTTGTTATTGTAAGAGCAGCATAGTGGTGACTTTGAGGTCTTTTTCTGAACATAAATGGCACATTTTAAACTCAAGTCTTCAAAGTGCCTAAAGATGATTTAGCCCTCGACTGATTTCTTGAGCCATATATATATTTCCTACTTCAAATCTTTGTTGCGGAATTGCAAGTCTTCCTTTCAAAGAAGTATCCCCAGAATTCTAAATGGCATGATTACTTTATAGAAGACAGTAGAATCTTAAAGACTGAAGATATTTTCATTGTTAATCTGTATGAACAAGGGCATTGCCCTGTTGGATCTAAGTATTTTCGTGCACAACTTGGTAAAAACCATATTGCTGCTGTTTCTAAGCCCTCCACCAACCAAATTTTCATGTTCAGCATTGTAGAGGCAAAAATAAGAACATCATATTTGGGGGTTTTGTCTTTCATTGGTTTTTCTCTGATAATCTCCCAACCTTGTGTCTTTTAGCTCTTATGTATACAAATTTAGGATTATTAAGAGGTTTTCTATTTTTTCATGGTTAACTTTTATTAGTGAATGATAACAAGTATTTAATCCTTATAATGATGAGGATCCTTGTTAAAAAAGATGAGGATACTTTTTTTTATTTGAGTTACATTTGTAAACAAAAGCAGCAGTCCGAATATTCAGATGACTACAAAATAGTTTTCATTTATTTTTTATTTTTTTATTTTTATTTTTTGTATTTTTTCATTCTTAACGTTTTCCTGTGAACTCTTAGCTGAATTTTGTGGTTAATTTGGTGGATATATCCTGCCTTATTTAGAATTATAACTGGATAAGAAAATTGCCTTTCCTTATAAGTGCCCAATTTTGGTCTCTAGTTTGAAGGTACAACATACTGCCGAACAAGAAAAACACTCCTCCCAAATTTTTGTGTTAACCAAAAACATTCAGTAGTGGTTTCATAGTAGGGCTCAACAGAAATTGGTCCTGCACCTATGTGAGTGTTTAGTGTTTGAAAATAAGGTTTTGAGTGTGATAATTTACTACAGAAGTGCTAAATGTATTAACTTGCCGATTGTATTTCTGACAATTCATTTGTTTGCAAAATGTAGCACTTTTCCTCCAAATTTATAGGTGTAAGAGAAAAGGGGGAAAGGTACACCGTGTTTTAAACTTGGAAATGAGTGAAATTTTTACTTTGAAATCCAGATTCCCAAAGGAAATTTCACCACCCAGATCACACACTTCTCAGCCTTTTACAAGCCAAGACTGACTGAAGATTGTCCACAGTTCCTAAGATTTAGCACATATACAAAAATAAAACTTTATAAATTAAATTCCGGTTTTCCCTTTTATTTCTTAAAATAAAAATTCTAAATGGAAGGTAAATTAGAGGTGTAATAGATTTGAACAACTTAAGGGAATTATTTTACGAGTAATTCTGCCCTCTATATTCAAAGCACACTTATACTAAGTTCAAAAATTGAGTTGTGATGTAATTGCTGACTTATAAAAATCAAGATTCAGCAAACAGTTTGGTGTTTCAAAGTTTATTTAAATAAAGACACGTGTTGATGTGAGTTCAGGAAGTGTACATTCTCTAGGAAATTCCATCTGCTCTGCTTTTTAGTATCTGAAAAGTTACCATGTTCCAAAGAAACCTGTTGGTGCTTCCCTACCGCTAAAGAAAAAAAGGCCAGATTTTATATATTTTTATAAAATAGGGCCAGAAGAGTAATTAACAAACTAGTGTTCAGTTTGGAAAACAAGGAAAATTTACATAGTCACTAGTATTTTTAACTACTTCATTGTAATCATAAGGTAAAAAATGGACCACCTGAATAGTGGTGGCGCAGTGGATAGAATGTCAACCTGGGAAGCTAAGGTCCCAGGTTTGAAGCCCTGATAATCTGCTTGAGCACGGGCTCATCCGTCGAGCGCAGGGCTGCTTCTTGGTGTGGGATTATTGGAATGATCCCTTGGTTGCTGGCTTGAGCCCAAAGGTCGCTGACTTGAGCAAGGGATCACTCGCTTTGCTGTAACCTCTGGGTCAAGGCGTGTATGAGAAGCAATCAATGAACAACTAAAGTGCTGCAATTACAAGTTGATGCTTCTCATCTTTCTCCCTGTCTCACTAAGAAAAAAACGGACAGTTAAGTTTTTATATACCTCAAAGTTGAGATTACATAAAAGGTTTGAATACATTTTCTTGAGGGATGTAATATCAAGGGGAATGTTCTTAAACCACACGAAGAAACATTTCATACCCATATAAAAGTTACGTTCTTTGCCCGACCTGTGGTGGCGCAGTGAATGGGGCATCAACCTGGGACGCAGAAGTTGCCAGTTCATAACCTGCCTCATCAACACATGAGAAGCAACTACTAGTTGATGCTTCCTGCTCCTCCTTTCTCTAAAATAAGTAAAATCTTTTTTTAATCAGTTACTTTTAAAAAAGATTTTGAATTTTTTTTTTTAAAGAAGGGGGAGGAGTGGGCAGCACCAACTCAGTAGTTTCTTCCCATCTGTGCCTTGAACAGGCAAGCTTGGGTTTTGAACCAGGAATCTCAGCACTCCAGGTCGACACTTTATCCACTGTGCCACAAGTCAGGCAGAAAGCAATTTTTTTTTTTTTTACAGAGACAGAGAGGGATAGATAGGGACAGACAGGAACAGAGAGATGAGAAGCATCAACCATCAGTTTTTCGTTGCAGCACCTTAGTTGTTCATTGATTGCTTTCTCATATGTGCCTTGACCACGGGCCTTCAGCAGACTGAGTAACCATTGCTCAAGCCAGCGACCTTGGGTCCAAGCTGGTGAGCTTTTTGCTCAAACCAGATGAGCCCGCACTCAAGCTGGCAACCTCGGGGTCTCGAACCTGGGTCCTATGCATCCTAGTCTGTCACTCTATCCACTGCGCCACCGCCTGGTCAGGCAAAAAAAGCAATTATTTTAAAGGCATTTCATTTAAATTGACAAAACTGTAGGGTAAAATGGGAATGATTTTAGCTGTCATCTGAAAATGAGATCATCTTGTGTTCTGTCAACATTAGAATATACTGTATTTCATCAAATTAAAGATGCCGTCCAGTATAAGGTGCACCAGTAAACAAAACCCACTGACTTTTAAGGATATTAAAATGTGAGGAATCCCATTTAGTAGTAATCCATGTCATCATGGCAAATAGTTTTTAAAAAATACGTCTTGAAATAGAAGTTTTTTATTCTGGGCTTTTCTCTCATTGCTCATTTTTTAAATTAATATAGTGGAATACAGAGACCCTATTTTTATGTGTAATTAGTAACAAAACTGGTTAGTTCACAAGTGCTTGATGGAACTGAATCTTTGAGAAGTCTTCAAACTGTTAATGGAGTACCCTATATAAGGTGTCCTCTTGAGACCTGTGTTGAGGCCTCCAGTTTTCACATACATTACCAGTAAGACACCAAGTAGACTTTCCAGGTCCACCAGAAAGTGGAGCTGCCCCAACTTTTGCCTGTCATAACGTTAGGAGCATATAGCAACTGGCTTCTTTGCCCTTCCCACCACTACTTTCCCTCCCCAAAGGTATAGAGACCACCTTGCAAGATAAGAATTTTCTATGGTCGGGAAACATACAAGAACAGATCAATGTTTCTGTCTCTCAAATCAATAAATTAAAAAAATTATATATATATAATTATATATAAATATAAAATATATATATATAATTCCCCACCCACCCACCCATTAAAACACTGGATACACCTTTGGAGTTCAGAAGTAAGCATTTGCATTATGAAGAATCAGAATTTTTACTTTGGACCTGCCTAAATATTGCCTAAACCATGGCTGTTAGCAAGAGGAAGCTTTCGCTGGGTACCAAGAAAATAAGTCAACACGTAGGACTCAATGTATTGAGGAAAAACCCTTCATTGGTAATTATTTTCCCAAGGTGTCTATATTTAGCACTTGCCCCTGACATAGTTCTTTTTTTTTTTTATTTTTATTTTTTATTTATTCATTTTAGAGGAGAGAGAGAGAGAGAGAGAGAGAGAGAGAGAGAGAGAGAGAGAGAGGAGGAACAGGAAGCATCAACTCCCATATGTGCCTTGACCAGGCAAGCCCAGGGTTTTGAACCGGCGACCTCAGCATTCCAGGTCGATGCTTTATCCACTGCGCCACCACAGGCCCTGACATAGTTCTTAATGCAAATTTGTGTGTTCTATTGGGTGAATAAGGAAACACCTTTTTCAAGCAGTGTTTAAAAGGAGAAATCTAGACCCTGGTGGGGTATCTTAGTTGGTTGCAGTGGTAGTCAACCTGGTCCCTACCGCCCACTAGTGGGCATTCCAGCTTTCATGGTGGGTGGTAGCAGAGCAACCAAAGTATAAATAAAAAGATAGATTTAATTATAGTAAGTTGTTTTATAAAGATTTATTCTGCCAAACTTAGCGAAAATCCGACATAAAGTACTTGGTAAGTAATTATTATTATATGCTTTAACTTGCTGTAACTCTGCTTTATAAATTTTATAAAGTAAAGTTACTTCCCTACTTTATAAATCACCATTACTGTGGGACCAGTGGGCGGTGAGAAAATGTTACTACAAACAGAGATACAAAAGTGGGTGGTAGGTATAAAAAGATTGACTACCCCTGGTTAGAGCATCATCCTGATACGCCAAGGTTGAGGGTTTGATTTCGGGTCAGGGCACATACAAGAGCCAACCAATGGCCTGACCAGGTGGTGGCGCAGTGGATAAAGTGTTGACCTGGGATGCTGAGGACCGAGGTTCAAAACCCTGAAGTCTCCAGCTTGAGCATGGGTCCCTGGCTTGAGCAAGGGGTCTCTGGCTTGAGTAAGGGGTCCCAGGCTTGAGCAAGGGGTTACTGGCTTGAGTAAGGGGGGTCACTGGCTTGAGCAAGGGGTCACTGGCTTGAGTAAGGGGTCACTGGCTCAGCTGGAGCCCCCTGATTAAGGCACATAAAAGAAGCAATCAGTGCTCAACTAAGACTGCTGCAATTATGAGCTGATACTTCTCATTTCTCTCCTTTTCTGTTTCTGTCTCTCTTGCAAAAAAAAAAAAAAGTGGAACAAATCGATGTCTCTCTCCCTCCATTCCTCTCTCAGATCAATAAAAAATAAATCAGAAATTTAGATGGTGACTGCTTAAATTGAGTGAGAGTACCTTCTCACTGAGAATACAAATCAGTAGTGCTAGTAATTAGTCCTTTAAGCCATCTACTTGCAAAATGTTGTCTTAAGCATTTAGTATAAATCCTTTCTTTTTTTTCATTTTTTATTTTTTTATTATTAATTTTAATGCAGTGATATTGATCAATCAGGGTACATATGTTCAGAGAAAACATCTCCAGATTATTTTGACATTTGATTATGTTGCATACCCTTCACCCAAAGTCAAATTGTCTTTCATCACCTTCTATCTGGTTTTCTTTGTGCCCCTCCCCTCCTCCCACCCCCTCTCTCTCCTTCCTTGCCCCCCCCCTTACCATCACATTCTTGTCCATGTCTCTGAGTCTCATTTTTATGCCCCATCTATGTATGGATTTATATAGTTCTTAGTTTTTTCTAATTTACTTATTTCACTCCATATAATATTATCAAGGTCCATCCATGTTATGGTAAATGATCCGATGTCATCATTTCTTATGGCTGAGTAGTATTCCATAGTATATATGTACCAAAGCTTTTTAATCCACTCGTCCACTGACAGACACTTGGGCTGTTTCCAGATCTTCGCTATTGTGAACAATGCTGCCATAAACATGCTCACACCAGTCAGAATGGCGCTCATCAACAAAACAACACAAAATAAGTGCTGAGGAGGATGTGGAGAAAAGGGAACCCTCCTACACTGCTGGTGGGAATGCAGACCGGTACAGCCTCTGTGGAAAACAGTATGGAGATTCCTCAAAAAATTGAAAATCGAACTGCCTTTTGACCCAGCCATCCCACTTCTAGAAATATACCCCAAGAACACCATAGAACCGTTCCAGAAGGAGAAACGCATCCCCATGTTTATAAATCCTTTCTTAGCAAAACTGGCATTATACAGATTCCCAAAAAGCTGTGTTTAACTTGTCTCCCTTAGAAAGTCTGACAAAGACTAAGACCATGAATGTAGGTACTAAAGAGATTTAAAATTAAATACCAGATTCTTTGGTTGTTAGCCTGTTCTATTGCCCCAAAGTTGGGATTTTTAAAAAGCAAAAACCACAACTTTAGATTTATAGTAAAATATGAACATTTGCCTATTAGTCACTGAAGCTTGGTTTAGTAATTGTCACTAGTAAGTGCTAGATAAACTGGATGTTGGGTTATTGTTTAGTACTGATCCCAGCCTTAAATACTTGAAATAGGCTTAGATAAGCAGATAGTTTATTCTTATAGAGAAAAGAATCCAATATACTGTTCTGGAAGGAATGCAGGCTAGAAAAGATTGTAGTGCTGAAAAAAACCTTACCACTCATAATAAAATAGAAATGGCTACAGGATGTCCCTCTCATTATGTTTTTATCTCTAGAAAGGCACAGTGCCAGGTAACCAAGAGCAACATACACTTTGAGGTGCTTTCAGCAGCAATAACTTATCAATATGCACTTCACATTTAAGCTTGTAATTGCTGTTTCATCATGCCAAAGTGTGATAGTCATTCCCAAATCAGTTTGAGGCTAAAAAGTAAGGAGTAATCATTTAGATCACAGGGGTGCTGGTTTAACGCTAGAATATTAACATTAAGTCCTTTCTTTTTTTTTTATTTTTTATTTTTTTTATTTTATAATTTTATTTTTTTAATGGGGTGACATCAATAAATCAGGATACATATATTCAAAGATAACAAGTCCAGGTTATCTTGTCGTTCAATTATGTTGCATACCCACCACCCAAAGTCAGATTGTCCTCTGTCACCTTCTATCTTGTTTTCTTTGTGCCCCTCCCACCCCCTATCCCTCTCCCATTCCCCCCTCCCCCCCGTAACCACCACACTCTTATCAATGTCTCTTAGTTTCACTATTATGTCCCACCTACGTATGGAATAATACAGTTCCTGTTTTTTTCTGATTTACTTATTTCGCTTCGTATCATGTTATCAAGATCCCACCATTTTGCTGTAAATGTTCCGATGTCATCATTTCTTATGGCTGAGTAGTATTCCATAGTGTATATGTGCCACATCTTCTTTATCCAGTCGTCTATTGATGGGCTTTTTGGTTGTTTCCATGTCCTGGCCACTGTGAACAATGCTGCAATAAACATGGGGCTGCATGTGTCTTTACGTATCAATGTTTCTGAGTTTTGGGGATATATACCCAGTAGAGGGATTGCTGGGTCATAAGGTAGTTCTATTTTCAGTTTTTTGAGGAACCACCATACTTTCTTCCATAATGGTTGTACTACTTTACATTCCCACCAACAGTGGATGAGGGTTCCTTTTTCTCCACAGCCTCTCCAACATTTGCTATTACCTGACTTGCTAATAACAGCTAATCGAACAGGTGTGAGGTGGTATCTCATTGCTGTTTTGATTTGCATTTCTCTAATAGCTAAAGAAGATGAGCATCTTTTCATATATCTGTTGGCCATTTGTATTTCTTCCTGGGAGAAGTGTCTATTCATATCCTCTTCCCATTTTTTTATTGGATTGTTTGTTTGTTTGTTGTTGAGTTTTATGAGTTCTTTGTATATTTTGGATATTAGGCCCTTATCTGAGCTGTTGTTTGAAAATATCATTTCCCATTTAGTTGGCTTTCTGTTTATTTTGTTATCAGTTTCCCTTGCTGAGCAAAAACTTCTTAGTCTGATGTAGTCCCATTCATTAATTTTTGCCTTCACTTCTCTTGCCATTGGAGTCAAATTCATAAAATGCTCTTTAAAACCCAGGTCCATGAGTTGAGTACCTATGTCTTCTTCTATGTACTTAATTGTTTCAGGTCTTATGTTTAGATCTTTGATCCATTTTGAGTTAATTTTTGTACAGGGAGAGAGACTGTAGTCCAGTTTCATTCTTTTGCATGTGGCTTTCCAGTTTTCCCAGCACCATTTATTGAAGAGGCTTTCTTTTCTCCATTGTGTGTTGTTGGCCCCTTTATCAAAAATTATTTGACTATATATATGTGGTTTTATTTCTGGACTTTCTATTCTGTTCCATTGGTCTGAGTGTCTATTTTTCTGCCAATACCATGCTGTTTTGATTGTCGTGGCCCTATAATAGAGTTTGAAGTCAGGTATTGTTATGCCCCCAGCTTCATTCTTTTTCTTTAGGATTGCTTTGGCTATTCGGGGTTTTTTATAGTTCCATATAAATCTGATGATTTTTTGCTCTATTTCTTTAAAAAACGTCATTGGAAGTTTGATGGGAATTGCATTAAATTTGTATATTGCTTTGGGTAATATAGCCATCTTGATTATATTTATTCTTCCTAGCCAAGAACAAGGTATATTCTTCCATCTCATTATATCTTTTTCGATTTCCCTTAACAATGGTTTATAGTTTTCATTATATAAGTCCTTTACATTCTTTGTTATGTTTATTCCTAAGTATTTTATTTTTTTTGTTGCAATCGTGAAGGGGATTATTCTTTTGAGTTCCTTCTCAGTTGTTTCATTGTTGGCATATAGAAAGGCTATTGACTTCTGTATGTTAATTTTGTATCCTGCGACCTTACTGTATTGGCTTATTGTTTCTAGTAGTCTTTTTGTGGATTCTTTGGGGTTTTCGATGTGTAGGATCATATCATCTGCAAAAAGTGATACCTTTACTTCTTCTTTTCCGATATGGATGCCTTTTATTTCTTTGTCTTGTCTGATTGCTCTGGCTAGAACCTCTAGTACCACATTAAATAAGAGTGGAGAGAGTGGACAACCCTGTCTTGTTCCTGATTTAAGGGGGAAAGCCTTCAGTTTAGTGCCATTTAATATGATGTTAGCTGATGGTTTATCATATATGGCCTTTATCATGTTGAGATATTTTCCTTCTATACCCATTTTGTTGAGAGTCTTAAACATAAAATTGTGTTGTATTTTATCGAAAGCTTTTTCTGCGTCTATTGATAAGATCATGTGGTTTTTGTTCTTTGTTTTGTTGATATGGTGTATTACATTAACCGTTTTACGTATGTTGAACCATCCTTGAGATTCTGGGATGAATCCTACTTGATCATGATGTATTATTTTTTTAATATGTTGTTGTATTCGATTTGCTAGTATTTTGTTTAGTATTTTAGCATCTGTATTCATTAGAGATATTGGTCTGTAGTTTTCTTTTTTTGTGCCATCCTTGCCTGGTTTTGGTATGAGGGTTATGTTGGCCTCATAAAATGTGTTTGGAAGTATTGCTTCTTCTTCAATTTTTTGGAAGACTTTGAGTAGAATAGGAATCAAGTCTTCTTTGAATGTTTGATAAAATTCGCTGGTATAGCCGTCAGGGCCTGGACTTTTATTTTTGGGGAGGTTTTTAATGGTTTTTTCTATTTCTTCTCTACTGATAGGTCTGTTTAGGCTTTCTGCTTCTTCTTGACTCAGTCTAGGAAGGTTGTATTTTTCTAGGAATTTATCCATTTCTTCTAGGTTGTTGAATTTAGTGGCATAAAGTTTTTCATAGTATTCTACAATAATTCTTTGTATATCTACGGTGTCCGTGGTGATTTCTCCTCTTTCATTTTGGATTTTGTTTATATAAGTTCTTTCTCTTTTTTCCTTGGTAAGTCTTGCCAAGGGTTTGTCAATTTTATTGATCTTTTCAAAGAACCAGCTCCTTGTTCTATTAATTTTTTCTATAGTTTTTCTGTTCTCTAATTCATTTATTTCTGCTCTGATTTTTATCATCTCCTTTCTTCGGCTGCTTTTGGGTTGTCTTTGTTCTTCTTTTTCTAGTTCCTTAAGGTGGGAAGTTAAGTGGTTCACTTGGGCTCTCTCTTGTTTGTTCATATATGCCTGAAGCGATATGAACTTCCCTTTTATCACTGCTTTTGCTGCATCCCATAGATTCTGATATGTCGTATTGTCATTTTCATTAGTCTGTATATATCTTTTGATCTCTGCACTTATTTCTTCTTTGACCCATTCATTTTTTAAAAGTATGTTGTTTAGTTTCCACATTTTTGTGGGATTTTTTTCCTCTTTTTTGCAGTTGAATTCTAGTTTCAAGGCTTTATGATCAGAAAATATGCTTGGTACAACTTCAATTTTTCTGAATTTGCTGATATTGTTTTTGTGGCCCAACATATGGTCAATTCTTGAGAATGATCCATGTACACTGGAGAAAAATGTATACTCAGTCACTTTGGGATGAAATGTCCTGTAGATGTCTATCATATCCAGGTGCTATAGTGTTTTGTTTAAGGCCATTATGTCTTTGTTGATTCTCTGTTTGGATGACCGATCTAGAGCCGTCAGCGGTGTATTGAGGTCTCCAAGTATGATTGTATTTTTGTCAGTTTTTGTTTTAAGATCAATAAGTAGCTGTCTTATATATTTTGGTGCTCCTTGGTTTGGTGCATATATATTAAGAATTGTTATGTCTTCTTGATTCAGTGTCCCCTTAGCCATTATGAAATGGCCATTTTTGTCTCTAAGTACTTTTCCTGTCTTGTAGTCAGCATTATCCGATATGAGTATTGCTACACCTGCTTTTTTTTGGATGTTATTTGCTTGGAGTATTGTTTTCCAGCCTTTCACTTTGAATTTGTTTTTATCCTTGTTACTTAGATGAGTTTCCTGTAGGCAGCATACAGTTGGATTTTCTTTTTTAATCCATTCTGCTACTCTGTGCCTTTTTATGGGTGAGTTTAATCCATTTACATTTAGTGTAATTATTGATACTTGTGAGTTCCCTATTGCCATTTTATATCTTGCTTTCTGTTAGTTTTGTGTCTTGTTTGATCCTTCTCTTTCGTTTTTCTATCTTTTGTTTTTATTTGGTTGTATTCCATACATCTTTCCTCTGTTGCTATCTTTTTTATCTCATGTGCTTCTGTGGTGGTTTTTTCAATGGTGGTTACCTTTGAGTAATGAAAAGGGTCCCTACCCTGTTCATTGTAGCGAACTATTTTGTGAGTACTTTTGCACTCCATCGTCCTTTGCTACTGTTAATCTCCGTCTTCTCCCCCTCTTTCTTTTTGTTGTTGTCACAGTTTAAATTTGGTTTTATTGTGTTCTTCTTGGAGCTTTTACTTGTGGCTCTGTTTTTTTTTTTTTGTTCTTTGTATCTGATTGGAGAACCCCCTTTAGTGATTCCTGGAGTGGGGGTTTTCTGATGATAAATTCCCTCATCTTTTCTGTATCTGTGAATGTTTTTATTTCTCCTTCGTATTTGAAGGATAGCTTTGATGGGTATAGTATTCATGGCTGAAAGTTCCTCTCTTTCAGGACTTTAAATATTGGGGTCCACTCTCTTCTAGCTTGTAGAGTTTCTGCTGAGAAATCTGATGATAATCTAATGGGCCTTCCTTTATATGTTGTATTCTTCTTTTCCCTGGCTGCCTTGAGAATTTTTTCTTTGCTGTTGGTTTGTGTCAATTTCATTATGATATGCCTTGGAGTGGGTTTGTTGGGGTTAAGAAAACTTGGAGTTCTGTTTGCTTCTTGAACTTGAGGCTTTAGTTCTTTCCACAGGCTTGGGAAGTTCTCATCAATTATTTGTTTAAGTATGTTCTCCATTCCATTTTCTCTCTCTTCTCCCTCTGATATACCTATTATTCTTATGTTATTCTTTTTGATGGAGTCAGATAATTCTTGTAGGGCTATCTCATTTTTTTTAATTTTTGAGTCTCTTTCTTCTTCTCTCTGTTGTGCCTCAAGTTGCTTGTCTTCTATTTCACTAATCCTCTCTTCTATCTGACCTGTTCTATTAACTAAGCTTGTTACTTCGTTTTTCAGCTCGTGAATTGAGTTTTTCATCTCTGTTTGATTTGTTTTTATAGTTTCAATTTCCTTGGACATATATTCTTTGTGTTCATGGAGTTGTTTTCTGAGCTCCCTATATTGCCTTTCTGTGTTTTCTTGTATATCTCGGAGGATTTTTAGGATTTCTATCTTGAATTCTCTGTCATTTAGCTCCAAGGTTTCCAATATATTAAATTTTTTCTCCATAGATTTTTCCTCATCTAGCTGTGTTACCTCTCTTTCTTTTGTATCCATGATATTCGATTTTCTCTTCCTTAATGGCATCTGAGGGTGGTTTTGTTGATAGTATTAATGAGATTTAATAAAGAATAAAAAGTTAAAAAAATAAAAAAATAACAAATCGAAAAGAGTTGTTTTTTTTTAAAAAAATTAATAATGAAATAAAGAAAAATAAAATAAAATAAAAATTTTTTAAAAAAGGAAATTATTCCCCCCCTCTTTTTTTCCTCTCCTCTCCTCTCCCCTCTTTCTTGAGAAAATCTTGTGGTGGACTGTGAGTTATAACAAACAATGCCTGTGATGGAGGGCCTGAATTGGGCAAAAGTAATAAAGGGGCAAAAAAGAGAGAAAGAAAAAAGAAAAAAAGGAAAAAAAAAAAAAAAAAGAAAAAAGAAAAAAAAAAGCGTATGGACCCACAAAAAGCAAATAAGGAAAAAATTTGGGTCAAGAATAAAATGATTTGCTTTTAGGTGTTGGTTTTCTAAGAGTTATGATGAGAGGAATAAGAGGAAAATGGAAAAATGGGGGGACAAATTAAAAACTTACTATTGTATTTAGTGGAACAAGAACTAGATAATATGGAGAGCCAGGGATGGGAGCACTGCTAGTGAGTTAAAAAGGTGAAGTAAAAACCCCCCAAAATGCCACAAACATAGGTTTGAGTCCCAGATAAGATAATTTGTTTGTTATTGAGGTTTGAATGAGAGGAGATGTAAAGGAGAAAGGAAGAAACTAATATAGAGGGAGAAAAGAAAGAGAGAGAGAGAAAAAAAGAGGGAACCACTAAAAGAAGAAAAAAGAAAGGAGAGAGAGAGAGAGAGTTAAGGGTTTTGGAGTGCAACCCTCATAGAGAGAAAGGAAGAGAAGAGAAATGATAATGGGAGATGTAACACTTATGGGTAGTGTAGTTCAGGGAGAGGAGAGAGTAAGACCGGTAGAGAGTTAATCGGCCAAATTGGAGGAGGAAAAAAAAGTCTCAAGAATGAAGATAAGAGAAACAAACGAACAAATATAATAAAATGGGATAGGTTATAAAGTCTGCAGATTATTCTTGATTTTGAGAGGTTATCTTCTTGCTTTTTCTTTTCTCTCCCTCTTCCTGGTCGGTGACTCTGTACCCCGGGTTCTGCCCCTTTGGCACGCTCAGGTAGAGGTTTGCAGTTGATAAGTCTCTATGGCAATGTCATGTATTGTGCTTTATTCTCGTTGGGAGTTGAGGCTCATTAGCATTTATAGGCTCCGACAGTGAGAGAGTCCGTGTTCCTGGAGCCTTTCTCCTAGTCTTTCCTTCCTCAATTAGTAGCCTGATAGTCCAGGTATGGGGTTGCTGCTGCCTCTGCCTGGATAGTAAGAGGCTCAAATTGCTGGCAACTCCCCACTCTATTTCCACTCAGCACAGGGCTCTGGGTAAGGCTCAGTCAGTCAGAGCTGCTAGCATAATCAGGCGGGCTTTCCGCCCACTCGAAGACCTCTGGCTCTGCCACTCTATCCGGTAACACAAGCGGGCGCCCACTTCCGGGGCGCTTGGAGGAAACTCTCACTCACTGTCTGCAACCAGGATATCCGGCCAGCAGTCTCACGCTCTGAGTGAAACCCCCAACCGCAGGGAAAAGTTGCAGCGTTGGAATTGAGTCTCGCTCCGTCCCCGTATGCGGCTTTTGCAAGGCGCTGGGGCGGCCCGAGATTCCGCTTTGGCCCACACAAAGGCCCCTGACTCTGCCCCTCTGTGCGATAACACGGGCGCGCACTGCCGAGGCACTCGGAGGAATCGCTCACTCCTTATCTGCGCGCGCAAACCAGGATATGAGGCCGGCCGTGGTTCCCTCTGAGTGAAACAGCCTCCAGCACGGAAAATCTCCACCGTTGGGATTAGTTCTCACTCCCTCCCGTGCGTGGCTTTCCCAGGGCGCTGGGGCTGCCCAGAGACTCTGCCCTCAGCCCACAGAAAGGCCTCTGACCCTGCCTCTCCGTGGGGCAACACGGGCACCCACTTCCGCGGCTTAGGAAGAAATCTCTCTTCCACTAACTGCGCACCGACCAGGAGACCGGGTAAAATGGCCGCTCCGCTTGTCTTTCTTTGTTTGGGTTTGGCGCGAGTGTTAGCTTGTATTGCCCGGGTTGCCACAGGATCAGATTTTCCTCGGCTTGGATCTCTGAGCCACAGCCTGGTTCGGCCGTTTTTGCTGCGGCGGCCTGGATCTATTCACCCCCTTTGCCCGCCTCAGTTTCTATATTCACAGTTACCAGAGAAAGCCGCCCTGTTTAGGTTAGTGAGGAAGGCGGAGCATTTCTTACTCCCTATTTCCTTCGGGGTTTGGTTATATATTTAGCCAATTTTTCACTCAATCATACCTTTGGGTGTATTGCGAAGAATCTGGAAGCTCCAAGTATAGGTTTTTCTGTTTCTGGTTGAAGATCTTGTTGAGTTTTGGGGGAGATTTATCGGTATCGCTTCCTACTCCGCCATTACTCTGACGTCATCTCTCTAAGTCCTTTCTTTAAAGTCAATAATGAACTGAAAATAAAAGGCTAGAACCAACGAAGACATGAATGTCATAACTGACTCTCCCACTAAATATTGAAGTTTGCTGTTAGCTTCATTTAAAAGCAATTGTTAAGCCGTGGCCCAATAGCTCAGTTGGTTAGAACGTTGAACTGATATGCAAAAGCTGCTGGTTGAGTTGCCAGTGGAACAGATCGATGTCTCTCTTTCTCTCTTCTTTCCGCTCTCTCTAAAGTCAATTAATAAAAGCAATTGTTAAACCTTGGCCTTTTAAATTTGTTTAGTTAAATGGGGGCAGGGGTTCAAGTAAGGTTTGTTTCTGTGTTCTGAATTTGTTTACAGATGTCTATGTTCAATCTGAAATGTAGTGTTACTTTTTATGTCTAGATTAAAAGAAGAATGCCAGCTGCCTAAAATACAACATCATCACATATTTTATTTTTTTAAGATTTTATTTATTGAGCCTGATCAGGCGGTAGCACAGTGGATAGAGCGTCGGACTGGGATGTGGAGGACCCAGGTTTGAGACCCCGAGGTTGCCAGCTTGAGCGTGGGCTCAACTAGTTTGAGCAAAGCTCACCAGCTAGGACCCAAGGTCGCTGGCTGGAGCAAGGGGTTACTCAGTCTGCTGTAGCCCCACGGTCAAGGCACATATGAGAAAGCAATCAATGAACAACTAAAGTATTGCAACGAAAAACTAATGATTGGTGATTCTCATCTTTCTCCGTTCCTGTCTGTCCCTATCTATCCCTCTCTCTGACTCTCGCTCTGTCTCTGTAAAAAAAAAAAAAAAAAAAAAAAAAAGATTTTATTTATTGATTTTACAGAGAGAGGATGGGGGTCAGAGGCTAGTGAGAAGTATAGTTGCTTCACTTTATTTAGTTCATTGCTTGCTTGTTGCTTCTTGTGTGTGCCTTGACCAGGCAAGCCCAGGAGTTTGGACCGGCGACTGCAGTGTTCCAGGTAGATGCTCTATCCACTGCGCCACCACAGGCCAGGCTGCAGTATTTTGTATTTTAAATTATGCCATACATCCTAGGTGCAGTTCTTTGCCATGCATTTAGTGCAAGCTCCCACTGAGGAGCAGCTTTTGTGATGAATTTGGTGTTGAGCTACACTTTGAAAGTTGAAATATGCCTTTTACTTTTTCTCAGCTCCAATTTGAAAAGTACATTGAAAAGTAGCTCAGACAAGGGTTTCTTGTAGCCACTACTTGGAACGAGAAGAAAAACTGCTAATGTGCTCTTCAAAAAACACAGGTCCATGGGGAAAAGAAAATGGTAACTCATATTTTTAAATGACAATGGGCTCTTCCCTGACGTACCACCAACCTCTGTGTGGATGGCAACCCAACAGTACCACCCAACAGAAGTGGGCCTGTGAGCTCTGTGTTCTTGCCCAGTCAGATAGCAATGCCTAGAACTAACAAAGCAGCCTTAATTTGTATACGGTTCGAGTTTGATCTCCACCATGTTTTCCCCCATTAAAAATATTTTTAAAACCTTTGTTTATTCATATTATATCCTACCATGGTAATTTTTTTAGAGAGGAGAGAGAGTGAGAGAGAGAGAGAGAAGGGGGAGGAGCAGGAAGCATCAACTCCCATATGTGCCTTGACCAGGCAAGCCCAGGGTTTTGAACTGGCAACCTCAGTGTTCCAGGTCGACGCTTTATCCATTGCGCCACCACAGCTCAGGCTACCATGGTAATTTTGATTAAAGATGCACCTACTTATAAAGCTTTCTGAAATGGTCCATTGGTGACCTCAGGGCAGAAATTTTTCTCATTTGCATTTTACTCTGTCTTTGTTCAAATAAGTTCTCTTAAGTTAAATTTGCTGTAACAATCACTCAGGAGTAATACTGCAAACATGCTCTGGGCGCTGAAGAAATAAATGAATGTAAAGAAAGGAAATGAGGGTGGTTATCAGAACTGAAACCCAAGGTCTATGGGTGATGTGCACTTCTCACTCAAAGTCTTTTATTTTTATTTATTGTGTTGACATGGTTTCAATTGTCCCACTCAATGTACCAACCTCTACCTCCTCAAATTCTTTTTTTTTTTTTTTTTTTTTTTTACAGAGGCAGAGATAGACAGGGACAGACAGACAGGAACGGAGAGAGATGAGAAGCATCAATCATCAGTTTCTCGTTGAGCGTTGCGACTTCTTAGTTGTTCATTGATTGCTTTCTCACATGTGCCTTGACTGTGGGCCTTCAGCAGACCGAGTAACCCCCTGCTAGAGCCAGCGACCTTGGGTCCAAGCTGGTGAGCTCTTTCCTCAAGCCAGATGAGCCCGCGCTCAAGCTGGCGACCTCGGGGTCTCGAACCTGGGTCCTTCCGCATCCCAGTCCGACGCTCTATCCACTGTGCCACCACCTGGTCAGGCAAATTCTTTTGATAATAACTTAAATTGTGTTCTGTCCCAGTTGCTCTCTTGATTTGAATATGGGGAATCAAGTCCTAACTTGGTCACTGAAAAGTTCAGGTCTCTGGTTGCCAAGTGCACAGTCCTTAATCATGTGTATGATTCATTTACATCAGGTCGGAGAAATGCTAGTGTCACAAAAAATCCTTGCTGGATTTTTTCAGATGTATTTGTGTCTTTTCATAAGAAAAGCCAGATTTCTTACAGGAAGCAACTTTCATGTTTAAAGAAAGGCAACTAATAAAATCTCTCAGCTCAGAATTTAAAATGTGCCCTGGCCAGTTGGCTCAGTGGTAGAGCGTCAGCCCAGGGTGTGGATGTCCTGGATTTGATTCCCAATCAGGGCACACAGGAGAAGCAACCATTTGCTTCTCCACCTCTCCCTCTCCTCCTTTTCTTCCCCTCTCTCTCTCTCTCTCTCTCTCTCTCTCTCTCTCTCTCTCTCCTGCAGCCATGGCTTGATTGGCAAGAGCAAGTTGGCCCCAGGCACTGAGGATGGCTCCACAGCCTCACCTCAGGCTCTAAAATAGCTTGGTTGCTGAGCAACAGAGCAACAGCCCCAGATGGGCAGAGAATCGCTGCTAGGGGGCTTGCTGTGTGGATCGGTCAGGGTGCATGTGGGAGTCTGTCTCTCTGCCTCCCCATCTCTCAATTAAAAAAAAAAAAGAAAAGTAAAAAATTGGTAAGTTTTGGACTGCTTATAAATAAAATCTTATGTTAAGCCTGGTTCCCCAGATAGGTTGATCCAACCCACAGTGGTGTATATTGGTGGTTTGTACTTACATTTTTCTTTAATATGTTATTCAGATTTTTTAAAATTTTATTTTATTTTTTTACAGAGACACAGAGAGAGAGAGAGAGTCAGAGAGAAGGATAAATAGGGACAGACAGGAACGGAGAGAGATGAGAAGCATCAATCATCAGTTTTTCGTTGTGGCACTTTAGTTGTTCATTGATTGTTTTCTCATATGTGCCTTGACTGTGGGCCTACAGCAGACCGAGTAACCCCTTGCTCGAGCCAGCGACCTTAGGTCCAAGCTGGTGAGCTTTTTGCTCAAACTAGATGAGCCCGCGCTCAAGCTGGTGACCTCGGAATCTTGAACCTGGGTCCTCCGCATCCCAGTCCGATGCTCTATCCACTGCGCCACCGCCTGGTCAGGCTGTTATTTAGATTTTTAACATGCACACACTTAAGGAATATTATTTTATCCACGTTTGGCTTCTTTTCTTTGGTTGAATTGATTTTCATTGGAAATGTTTGAACTCTGCTGTTCCAATGCTCCTGTAGACTTCCTTTCCTTTTCTATTGTTATAAAGTCAAGGAACCACCAAGGAAGGACTACATTGGCCCTTAACAAGGGCCTGGAGGCCCTGGCCAGTTGGCTCAGTGGTAGAGCGTCGGCCTGGCGTGCGGGGGATCCGGGTTCGATTCCCAGCCAGGGCACATAGGAGAAGCGCTCATTTGCTTCTCCACCCCCCCTCTCCTTCCTCTCTGTCTCTCTCTTCCCCTCCCGCAGCCAAGGCTCCATTGGAGCAAAGATGGCCCGGGCGTTGGGGATGGCTCCTTGGCCTCTGCCCCAGGCGCTAGAGTGGCTCTGGTCCCGGCAAAGCAAAGCGACGCCCCGGAGGGGCAGAGCATCGCCCCCTGGTGGGCGTGCCGGGTGGATCCCGGTCGGGCGCATGTGGGAGTCTGTCTGGCTGTCTCTCCCCGTTTCCAGCTTCAGAAAAATACAAAAACAAACAAACAAACAAAAAAAAAAAACAAGGGCCTGGAGCCAGACAAAAAAATCAGGAACACTACACGAATACTAGCAGGTCAGCAGGTCTCTGGCTCTGCTCTTGTAATAATCCTTTCCATATCAATGAAGCTGCAAACAAGTCATAGGATGTATGTAATGTAAAGTTCTCTTTGAGAAGAGAAGAATCTTTTCAATTTTGATTATTTACTAAAGTGTATGTACGACACTATTGGACATGTGACATATCCCAGGTATAAGAATGTGTGACACTGGAATGTGACAGGCATCCCACGAATCCCTGATGATTTTTATTGAGTTGGGTCAACAATCTGCCCAACCTCAAGCAGGCCAACCTCACTGGCACCCTCATCCAGAATATAGTCCAGAAAGCTGATGCTTTAAGGGCCTCTTTCAACTGGGAAGTTCTGATCTGTTACAGGATTAGTCTTTAGTTTTTCTTTTTTTCTTAAGTGAGAAGGGAGGGCAGAGCAATGGACTTCTGCACACCAGACCAGGATCCACCCGGCAAGCCCACTAAAGGGCAATGCTCTGCCCGTCTGAGGCCATTGCTCTATTGTTGCTCAGCAACCCAGCCTTTTTTTTCTCTTTTTTTTTAGTGTCTGAGCTGGAGGCCACGGAGCAATCTTCAGCATCCTAGGGCCTAGGCCAACTTGCTTGAGCCAGTTGAGCCATGGCTGTGGGAGGGGAAGAGAGAGAGAGAGAAGTGGAGAGGGGTGGAGAGAGGTGGAGAAGCAGAAGGTCACTTCTCTTGTGTGCCCTGACTGGGAATTGAACCTGGGATTTCCACATGCCGGCCGACACTCTACCACTGAGCAAACTTGCCAGGGCCTGGTCTTAAATTTTAAAAGAAGAAAAACATAGCTCAGTCTTAGAAGCCCAGACTTAGAAGCCATAAAATATGCTCGATAGAAAACCATAGATGGTCATAAAATTTCCCTAGTTTTTATTAATTAGTGTCAGCTACTTGTACCAAGGTGCTGTCAAGTAGCAAAGAGAACTATTTAATTTCACTTCCTTGTTTCACTGCTCATCATTCGATGGAGAACGGGGGTGATAGTAAAAAAATAACAATATTAAATAAGAAGCAAGAACTAAGAGAAGGACTTCCAGTGTGCAACAGGGCCATTGGTCCCAAGGAGTGACTTTGTTTTTTTGTTGTTGTTGTTTTTTAGGGGGGTACATACAGGGACAGGCAGGCAGGAAGGGAGAGAGATGAGAAGCATCAATTCTCTGTTGTGGCATCTTAGTTGTTCATTGATTGCTTTCTCATATGTGCCTTGACAGTGCGGCTCCAGCAGAGCAAGTGACCCCTTGCTCAAGCCAGCAACCTTGGGCTTCATGCCAGTGACCATGAGGTCATGTCTATGATTCCACGCTCAAGTCTGCAAAGCTGTGCTCAAGCCGGCGACCTCAAGGTTTCAAACCCAGGTCCTCAGCATCCCAGGCCGATGCTCCACCCACTGCGTCACTGCCTGGTCAGGTTCAAGGAATGACTTAGTGTGCCTGTAAACTTAAGTACATAGAGGGTAGCCTTAAAATCAGTGGTGGGATTCAGCCAGTTCACACCAGTTTGGCAGAAACGATACCTAATTTTTTGTTGAGTTCAGCGAAGCAGTTGTTAAAATGGCACTTGTAATCAGCGTTCTCTCTAAGGTGGGTGCCTGTGTAGCCACCCAATGTGGAAATCACAAGTTTATATTCTTTTTTTTTTTTTTTTTTTTGTATTTTTCTGAAGCTGGAAACGGGGAGAGACAGTCAGACAGACTCCCGCATGCGCCCGACTGGGATCCACCCGGCACGCCCACCAGGGGGCCACGCTCTGCCCACCAGGGGGCGATGCTCTGCCCCTCCGGGGGTCGCTCTGTCGGCGACCAGAGCCACTCTAGCGCCTGGGGCAGAGGCCAAGGAGCCATCCCCAGCGCCCGGGCCATCTTTGCTCCAATGGAGCCTCGGCTGCAGGAGGGGAAGAGAGAGACAGAGAAGAAGGAGAGGGGGAGGGGTGGAGAAGCAGATGGGCGCCTCTCCTGTGTGCCCTGGCCAGGAATTGAACCCGGGACTTCTGCATGCCAGGCCGACGCTCTACCACTGAGCCAACCGGCCAGGGCTTATATTCTTTACTCTTTTTAATGTTCATCTGCACAACAGCACATTCTAAGTGCCTGTACTAATATTCATTCTGTCCATAGGTGAAAAAAAGTTTGCAAAGTGAGGACGCCAATCAAGAAGCAATATGGAAATACCTTAAATAACAGTTTTATTGTTTTTTGTCAGGTATTAGCTAAATTTTTAATTAATATTTTAAAACTCTTTCTTAAAAATCTAGTTTTGTGTACCCTCTTTTATTGTTCTTATTTACATATTAAATGCATGAAATAAACTACCTTTTAGTATATGGTTTTTTAATACTTAAAACAGTCATTAGGGCGGAGAACTGATTGTTAAATTATTTGAAACCCAATACTGCTTAAAATTGTTACCTTCAGGCCCTGGCCAGTTGACTCAGCGGTAGAGTGTTGGCCTGACATGTGGAAGTCCCAGATTCGATTCCTGGTCAAGGCACACAGGAGAGGCGCCCAATTGTTTTTACACCCTTCTCCCTTCTCCTTTCTATCTCTCTCTTCCCCTCCTGCAGCCAAGGCTCCATTGTAGCAAAGGTGGCCCAGGTGTTGAGGATGGCTGCATGGCCTCTGCCTCCGGTGTTAGAATGGCTCCAGTTACAATGCCACAAAGCCCCAGATGGGCAGAGTATCACCCCCTAGCGGGCATGCTGGGTGGATCTCAGTTGGGCACATGTGGGAGTCTATTTGTCTACCTCCCTGCTTCTCACTTCATAAAAATACCAAAAAAAAAAAAAATCATTACCTTCAAAACATAAAACATCATTTTCAGTGGACATGAGAGAAAAAACTTAAAGCTAAAAATGAGGACAATCAGAAGAAAATCTTGTGCACAATTCTATATCTGCCTGGCCTGTGGTGGCGCAGTGGATAGAGCATCAACCTGAAACGCTGAGGTTGTCAGCTGGTAATCCTGGGCTTGCCTGGTCAAGGAACATACGAGAAGCAACTACAAGTTGATGCTTCCTGCTCCTCAACCGCCCCGCCTTTCTCCTCTCTCTAAAATCAGTAAATAGAATCTTTTTAAAAATTCTAGGCCTGACCTGTGGTGGCGCAGTGGATAAAGCGTCGACCTGGAATGCTGAGGTCGCCAGTTCAAAACCCTGGGCTTGTCTGGTCAAGGCACATATGGGAGTTGATGCTTCCTGCTCCTCTCTCCCCCTTCTCTCTCTCTCTCTCTCTCTCTCTCTCTCTCTCTCTCTCTCTCTCTCTCATTCTCTCTCCTCTCTAAAAAAATTAATAAAAAAGTAAAAAAAAAAATTCTATAATATCCAATCCTACCACAAAAAAAGATGCTACTGTCCAGTTGGATTGCCCTAAAGCTGGCAGAACTAAAGCTTCACACTGTCTGAGCGGGAAATTCTATTTCTACTGAAATGCCTTTGAAGATTGTGTTATAATCTAAGCTAATAACATTTAAAACTTGAGCTTTAAAACTGCCTAAGGATCCTAGTCTATATGCTGTCAAATGAGTTTGGACACAGTTTTCATACACAGAGACGTTAAAAAGACTTGCTTGTTATTGCTATAATGATTTATGCTAGATTAAAAGGACTGACTCTCCATATGGACAGCTACACTGCTAGTTTATTTTATGTGTGCGAATTAACACAGTTTTTGACGTTAATGCACACACATAAGGTGAATTCTAAGAATACATGGAATGGCTTTTGCAAGGCAGTGGTGCTCACGGCTGGTCCAAGAGCCGACACTGACCAGGCTGAATATAGAATATCCGGGGAGCTTTTTTTTTTTTTTTTTTTTAATTTATTTATTAATTTTTAGAGAGGAGAGAGAGAGAGAGAGAGAGAGAGAGAGAGAGAAGGGGGGAGGAGCAGGAAGCATCAACTCCCATATGTGCCTTGACCAGGCAAGCCCAGGGTTTTGAACCGGTGACCTCAGCGTTCCAGGTCGATGCTTTACCCACTGCGCCACCACAGGCCAGGCCGGGGAGCTTTTTTAAAAAACCCAAATTCAGGGTCCCACTCTTGGAAACTCAGTATAGATGTGGCCTGCCCAAAAGGAAACATTTGGCCTGACCTGTGGTGGTGCAGTGGATAAACCGTCGACCTGGAAATGCTGAGGTCGCTGGTTCGAAACCCTGGGCTTGCCTGGTCAAGGCACATATGGGAGTTGGTGCTTCCAGCTCCTCCCCCTGTCTTTCTTTTTTTTTTTTTTTTTTTTTAAATAATTTTATTTTTTTAATGGGGTGACATCAATAAATCTGGATACATATATTCAAAGATAACAAGACCAGGTTATCTTGTCGTTCAATTATGATGCATACCCGTCACCCAAAGTCAGATTGTCCTCTGTCACCTTCTATCTTGTTTTCTTTGTGCCCCTCCCCCTCCCCCTTTCCCTCTCCCATTCCCCCCTCCCCCCCGTAACCACCACACTCTTATCAATGTCTCTTAGTTTCACTTTTATGTCCCACCTACGTATGGAATAATGCAGTTCCTGGTTTTTTCTGATTTACTTATTTCGCTTCGTATCATGTTATCTAGATCCCACCATTTTGCTGTAAATGTTCCGATGTCATCATTTCTTATGGCTGAGTAGTATTCCATAGTGTATATGTGCCACATCTTCTTTATCCAGTCATCTATTGACGGGCTTTTTGGTTGTTTCCATGTCCTGGTCACTGTGAACAATGCTGCAATAAACATGGGGCTGCATGTGTCTTTACGTATCAATGTTTCTGAGTTTTTGGGGTATATACCCAGTAGAGGGATTGCTGGGTCATAAGGTAGTTCTATTTTCAGTTTTTTGAGGAACCACCATACTTTCTTCCATAATGGTTGTACTACTTTACATTCCCACCAACAGTGTATAAGGGTTCCTTTTTCTCCACAGCCTCTCCAACATTTGCTATTACCTGTCTTGCTAATAATAGCTAATCGAACAGATGTGAGGTGGTATCTCATTGCTGTTTTGATTTGCATTTCTCTAATAGCTAAAGAAGATGAGCATCTTTTCATATATCTGTTGGCCATTTGTATTTCTTCCTGGGAGAAGTGTCTGTTCATATCCTCTTCCCATTTTTTTATGGAATTGTTTGTTTGTTGTTGAGTTTTATGAGTTCTTTGTATATTTTGGATATTAGGCCCTTATCTGAGCTGTTGTTTGAAAATATCATTTCCCATTTAGTTGGCTTTCTGTTTATTTTGTTATCAGTTTCTCTTGCTGAGCAAAAACTTCTTAGTCTGATGTAGTCCCATTCATTAATTTTTGCCTTCACTTCTCTTGCCATTGGAGTCAAATTCATAAAATGCTCTTTAAAACCCAGGTCCATGAGTTGAGTACCTATGTCTTCTTCTATGTACTTAATTGTTTCAGGTCTTATGTTTAGATCTTTGATCCATTTTGAGTTAATTTTAGTACAGGGGGACAAACTGTAGTCCAGTTTCATTGTTTTGCATGTGGCTTTCCAGTTTTCCCAGCACCATTTATTGAAGAGGCTTTCTTTTCTCCATTGAGTGTTGTTGGCCTCTTTATCAAAAATTATTTGACTATATATATGTGGTTTTATTTCTGGACTTTCTATTCTGTTCCATTGGTCTGAGTGTCTATTTTTCTGCCAATACCATGCTGTTTTGATTGTCATGGCCCTATAATAGAGTTTGAAGTCAGGTATTGTTATGCCACCAGCTTCATTCTTTTTCTTTAGGATTGCTTTGGCTATTCGGGGTTTTTTATAGTTCCATATAAATCTGATGATTTTTTGCTCTATTTCTTTAAAAAACGTCATTGGAAGTTTGATGGGAATTGCATTGAATTTGTATATTGCTTTGGGTAATATAGCCATCTTGATTATATTTATTCTTCCTAGCCAAGAACAAGGTATATTCTTCCATCTCATTATATCTTTTTCAATTTCCCTTAACAATGGTTTATAGTTTTCATTATATAAGTCCTTTACATTCTTTGTTATGTTTATTCCTAAGTATTTTATTGTTTTTGTTGCAATCGTGAAGGGGATTATTCTTTTGAGTTCCTTCTCAGTTGTTTCATTGTTGGCATATAGAAAGGCTATTGACTTCTGAATGTTAATTTTGTATCCTGCGACCTTACTGTATTGCCTTATTGTTTCTAGTAGTCTTTTTGTGGATTCTTTGGGGTTTTCGATGTATAGGATCATATCATCTGCAAAAAGTGATACCTTTACTTCTTCTTTTCCGATATGGATGCTTTTTATTTCTTTGTCTTGTCTGATTGCTGTGGCGAGAACCTCTAGTACCACATTAAATAAGAGTGGAGAGAGTGGACAACACTGTCTTGTTCCTGATTTAAGGGGGAAAGCCTTCAGTTTAGTGCCATTTAATATGATGTTAGCTGATGGTTTATCATATATGGCCTTTATCATGTTGAGATATTTTCCTTCTATACCCATTTTGTTGAGAGTCTTAAACATAAAATTGTGTTGTATTTTATCGAAAGCCTTTTCTGCATCTATTGATAAGATCATGTGGTTTTTGTTCTTTGTTTTGTTGATATGGTGTATTACGTTAACCGTTTTATGTATGTTGAACCATCCTTGAGATTCTGGGATGAATCCCACTTGATCATGATGTATTATTTATTTAATATGTTGTTGTATTCGATTTGCTAGTATTTTGTTTAGTATTTTAGCATCTGTATTCATTAGAGATATTGGTCTGTAGTTTTCTTTTTTTGTGCCATCCTTGCCTGGTTTTGGTATGAGGGTTATGTTGGCCTCATAAAATGTGTTTGGAAGTATTGCTTCTTCTTCAATTTTTTGGAAGACTTTGAGTAGAATAGGAACCAAGTCTTCTTTGAATGTTTGATAAAATTCGCTGGTATAGCCGTCAGGGCCTAGACTTTTATTTTTGGGGAGGTTTTTAATGTTTTTTTCTATTTCTTCTCTACTGATAGGTCTGTTTAGGCTTTCTGCTTCTTCTTGACTCAGTCTAGGAAGTTTGTATTGTTCTAGGAATTTATCCATTTCTTCTAGGTTGTTGAATTTAGTGGTATAAAGTTTTTCATAGTATTCTACAATAATTCTTTGTATATCTACGGTGTCCGTGGTGATATCTCCTCTTTCATTTTGGATTTTGTTTATATGAGTTCTTTCTCTTTTTTCCTTGGTAAGTCTTGCCAAGGGTTTGTCAATTTTATTGATCTTTTCAAAGAACCAGCTCCTTGTTCTATTAATTTTTTCTATAGTTTTTCTGTTCTCTAATTCATTTATTTCTGCTCTGATTTTTATCATCTCCTTTCTTCGGCTGCTTTTGGGTTGTCTTTGTTCTTCTTTTTCTAGTTCCTTAAGGTGGGAAGTTAAGTGGTTCACTTGGGCTCTCTCTTGTTTGTTCATATATGCCTGAAGTGATATGAACTTCCCTCTTATCACTGCTTTTGCTGCATCCCATAGATTCTGATATGTCGTATTGTCATTTTATTAGTCTGTATAAATCTTTTGATCTCTGCACTTATTTCTTCTTTGACCCATTCATTTTTTAAAAGTATGTTGTTTAGTTTCCATATTTTTGTGGGATTTTTTTCCTCTTTTTTGCAGTTGAATTCTAGTTTCAAGGCTTTATGATCAGAAAATATGCTTGGTACAACTTCAATTTTTCTGAATTTGCTGATGTTGTTTTTGTGGCCCAACATATGGTCAATTCTTGAGAATGATCCATGTACACTGGAGAAAAATGTATACTCAGTCACTTTGGGATGAAATGTCCTGTAGATGTCTATCATATCCAGGTGCTCTAGTGTTTTGTTTAAGGCCACTATGTCTTTGTTGATTCTCTGTTTGGATGACCGATCTAGAGCCGTCAGCGGTGTATTGAGGTCTCCAAGTATGATTGTATTTTTGTCAGTTTTTGTTTTAAGGTCAATAAGTAGCTGTCTTATATATTTTGGTGCTCCTTGGTTTGGTGCATATATATTAAGAATTGTTATGTCTTCTTGATTCAGTGTCCCCTTAGCCATTATGAAATGGCCATTTTTATCTCTGAGTACTTTTCCTGTCTTGGATTCAGCATTATCCGATATGAGTAGTGCTACACCTGCTTTTTTTTGGATGTTATTTGCTTGGAGTATTGTTTTCCAGCCTTTCACTTTGAATTTGTTTTTATCCTTGTTACTTAGATGAGTTTCCTGTAGGCAGCATATAGTTGGATTTTCTTTTTTAATCCATTCTGCTACTCTGTGCCTTTTTATGGGTGAGTTTAATCCATTTACATTTAGTGTAATTATTGATACTTGTGAGTTCCCTATTGCCATTTTATATCTTGCTTTCTGTTAGTTTTGTGTCTTGTTTGATCCTTCTCTTTCGTTTTTCTATCTTTTGTTTTTATTTGGCTGTATTCCATACATCTTTCCTCTGTTGCTATCTTTTTTATCTCATGTGCTTCTGTGGTGGTTTTTTCAATGGTGGTTACCTTTGAGTAATGAAAAGGGTCCCTACCCTGTTCATTGTAGCGAAACTATTTTGTGAGTACTTTTGCACTCCATCGTCCTTTGCTACTGTTAATCTCCATCTTCTCCCCCTCTTTCTTTTTGTTGTTGTCACAGTTTAAATTTGGTTTTACTTGTGTTCTTCTTGGAGCTTTTACTTGTGGCTCTGTTTTTTTTTTTTTCTTTGTATCTGATTGGAGAACCCCCTTTAGTAATTCCTGGAGTGGGGGTTTTCTGATGATAAATTCCCTCATCTTTTCTGTATCTGTGAATGTTTTTATTTCTCCTTCATATTTGAAGGATAGCTTTGATGGGTATAGTATTCGTGGCTGAAAGTTTCTCTCTTTCAGGACTTTAAATATTGGGGTCCACTCTCTTCTAGCTTGTAGAGTTTCTGCTGAGAAATCTGATGATAATCTAATGGGCCTTCCTTTATATGTTGTATTCTTCTTTTCCCTGGCTGCCTTGAGAATTTTTTCTTTGCTGTTGGTTTGTGTCAATTTCATTATGATATGCCTTGGAGTAGGTTTGTTGGGGTTAAGAAAACTCGGTGTTCTGTTTGCTTCTTGAATTTGAGGCTTTAGTTCTTTCCACAGGCATGGGAAGTTCTCATCTATTATTTGTTTGAGTATGTTCTCCATTCCATTTTCTCTCTCTTCTCCCTCTGATATACCTATTATTCTTATGTTATTCTTTTTGATGGAGTCAGATAATTCTTGTGGGCTATCTCATTTTTTTTAATTTTTGAGTATCTTTCTTCTTCTCTCTGTTGTGCCTCAAGTTGCTTGTCTTCTATTTCACTAATCCTCTCTTCTATCTGACCTGTTCTATTAGCTAAGCTTGTTACTTTGTTTTTCAGCTCGTGAATTAAGTTTTTCATCTCTGTTTGATTTGTTTTTATAGTTTCAATTTCTTTGGACATATATTCTTTGTGTTCATTGAGTTGTTTTCTGAGCTCCCTAAATTGCCTTTCTGTGTTTTCTTGTATATCTCGGAGGATTTTTAGGATTTCTATCTTGAATTCTCTTTCATTTAGCTCCAAGGTTTCCAATATATTAAATTTTTTCTCCATAGATTTTTCCTCATCTAGCTGTGTTACCTCTCTTTCTTTTGTATCCATGATATTCGATTTTCTCTTCCTTAATGGCATCTGAGGGTGGTTTTGTTGATAGTATTAATGAGATTTAATAAAGAATAAAAAGTTAAAAAAAATAAAAAATCAAAAAGAGTTGTTTTTTTTAAAAAAATTAATAATGAAATAAAGAAAAATAAAATAGTATTTTTTTAAAAAAGGAAATTATTCCCCTTCTCCTTTTTTCTTCTCCTCTCCCCTTTTTCTTGAGAAAATCTTGTGGTGAACTGTGAATTATAACAAACAATGCCTGTGATGGAGGTCCTGAATTGGGGAAAAGTAATAAAGGGGCAAAAAAAAAAAAAGAAAAAAAAAGAAAAAAAAGGGGGGGGCGGTATGGACCCACAAAAAGCAAATAAGGAAAAAATTTGGGTCAAGAATAAAATGATTTGCTTTTAGATGTTGGTGTTGTCTAAGAGTTATGATGAGAGGAATAAGAGAACAGAAAAATGGGGGGACAAATTAAAAAAATACTATTGTATTTAGTGGAACAAGAACTAGATAAAATGGAGAGCCAGGGATGGGAGCACTGCTAGTGAGTTAAAAAGGTGAAGTAAAAAAACCCCAAAATGCCACAAACATAAGTTTGAGTCCCAGATAAGATAATTTGTTTGTTATTGAGGTTTGAATGAGAGGAGATGTAAAGGAGAAAGGAAGAAACTAATATAGAGGGAGAAAAGAAAGAGAGAGAGAGAAAAAAAGAGGGAACCAGTTAAAGAAGAAAAAAGAAAGGAGAGAGAGAGAGTTAAGGGTTTTGGAGTGCAACCCTCATAGAGAGAAAGGAAGAGGAGAAAAAAGATAATGAGAGATGTAACACTTATGGGTAGTGTAGTTCAAGGAGAGGAGAGAGTAAGACCAGCAGAGAATTAATCAGCCAAATTGGAGGAGAAAAAAAGTATCAAGAATGAAGATAAGAGAAACAAACGAACAAATATAATAAAATGGGATAGGTTATAAAGTCTGCAGATTATTCTTGATTCTGAGAGCTTATCTTCTTGTTTTTTCTTTTCTCTCCCTCTTCCTGGTCGGTGACTCTGTACCCCAGGTTCTGCCCCTTTGGCACGCTCAGGTAGAGGTTTGCAGTTGATAAGTCTCTATGGCAATGTCATGTATTGTGCTTTAATCTCATTGGGAGTCAAGGCTCATTAGCTTTCATAGGCTCCGACAGTGAGAGAGTCCGTGTTCCTGGAGCCTTTCTCCTAGTCTTTCCTTCCTCAATTAGTAGCCTGATAATCCAGCTATGGGGTTGTTGCTGCCTCTGCCTGGATAGTAAGAGGTTCAAAGAGCTGGCAACTCCCCACTCTATTTCCACTCAGCACAGGGCTCTGGGTAAGGCTCAGTCAGTCAGAGCTGCTAGCATAATCAGGCGGGCTTTCCGCCCACTCAAAGACCTCTGGCTCTGCCACTCTGTCCGGTAACACAGGCGGGCACCCACTTCCGGGGTGCTTGGAGGAAACTCTCATTCACTATCTGCGTGCGCAGACCAGGATATCTGGCCAGTAGTCTCACGCTCTGAGTGAAACCCCCAACCGCATGGAAATTTGCAGCGCTGGAATTCGCTCTCGCTCTGTCCCCATGCGCGGCTTTTGCAAGGCGCTGGGGTGGCCCGAGATTCCGCTTTTGCCCACAGAAATGCCCCTGACTCTGCCCCTCTGTGCGATAACATGGGCGCGCCCTGCTGAGGCACTCAGAGGAATCGCTCACTACCTATCTGCACGCGCACACCAGGATATGAGGCCGGCCGCGTTTCCCTGAGTGAAACCCTCACCAGCACGGAAAATTTCCACCGTTGGAATTAGTTCTCGCTCCCTCCCGTGCGTGGCTTTCCCAGGGCACTGGGGCTGCCCAGAGATTCTGCTTTCGGCCCACAGAAAGGCCTCTGACCCTGCCTCTCTGTGGGGCAACACGGACACCCACTTCTGGGGCTTAGGAAGAGATCTCTCGCCCACTAACTGCGCACCAACCAGGAGAACGGGTAAAATGGCTGCCCCGCTTGTCTTTCTTTGTTTGGGTTTGGCGCGAGTGTTAGCTTGTATTGCCCGGCTTGCCACAGGAACAGTTTTTCCTCCGCTAGGATCTCCGTGCCACAGCCTGGTTCGGCCTTTTGTGCGCGGCCTGGATGTATTCACCCCCTTTGCCCGCCTCAGTTTCTATATTCACAGTTACCAGAGAAAGCCGCCCTGTTTAGGTTAGTGAGGAAGGCGGAGCATTTCTTACTCCCTATTTCCTTCAGGATTTGGTTATATATTTAGCCAATTTTTCACTCGACCATACCTTCGGGTGTATTGTGAAGCATCTGGAGGCTCCAAGTATAGGTTTTTCTGTTTCTGGTTGAAGATCTTGTTGAGTTTTGGGTGAGATTTATCGGTATCGCTTCCTACTCTGCAATTACTCTGACGTCATCTCCCTCTCCCCCTGTCTTTCTCTCCTCTCTGTCTCTCTCTCTCTCTCTCCTCTCTAAAATGAATAAATAAAAATTTTAAAAAAAGAAGCAAACATTATTTTTAAAGTTTCACATGTAATTGCAGTTGAGTTCGAAAACCGTTTTTGTAATACACTGTTGTTCTTTGAAAAAGATGGGGAGGGAGGGTTTTGCCAAACTTTAAAACATACAGACAAATCTAACACCCATCTACCTATTACCCAGAACTGGCATATTTTTCTTTAAGTGAGAGAGAGACAGAGATAGAGAGAGGGACAGACAGACAGGAAGGGAGAGAGATGAGAAGCATCAATTCTTTGTTGCAGCACCTTAGTTGTTCATTGACTGCTTTCTCATATGTGCCTTGACCGGGGGCTCCAGCGGAGCCAGTGACCCCTTGCTCAAGCCAGTGATCTTGGGCTTCAAGCCAGCAGTTTTTGGGCTCAAGCCAGCAACCATAGGGTCATGTCTATGATCCCACACTCAAGCCAGCGACCTCGCACTCAAGCTGGTGAGCCCACGCTCAAGCCAGATAAGCCTGCACTCATGCCGACGCAGAACTGGCATATTTGCTTCAAGTATTGTTTTCATTAAAAGAAATCAAGTATTACAGTAAAGTCCCTGTGTCCCCCATTCTCAGTCCCAATTCTCTTCTGCTTCAGAAGCCACCATGGCTGTGATTCAGTGTGTATCCTTCAGGCACAGTTTGTAATGGTGTTAGCCTCACTGACAGATGGCCAATTCAGGATGCTGCAGCAAGCCTGGGCTGGGAATTTCACAGGGCAAACTGGAAGTCATGTCTCTCCAGAGAAGGGCTGGGAGCATCTTACTTAAAGACTTTCAAGAAAGCCCTGGCTGGGTAGGTAAGTGGGTTAGAGCGTCGTCCCTCACACCAAGGCTGCAAGTTTGATCTTTGGTCAGGGCACAAACAGGAGTCAATGGGTGAATGCGTGGATAGGTGGAGCAGTGAGTCAATGTTTCTCTCTCTCTCTCCTTTCCTCTCTAAAAGAATTCCAAGAAAATAGAAAAAGATTTGGTAAATTTAAGAACATCAATAATGTACTTGACCAAGGGGCAAAACCGCCATAGCATAGTATTTTCTAGGCAAAGGTGTCAAGGTCCAAGGGAATTAATGGTGTTTCTCCAGAAATGGTAATAGGATCCTGTTTTGAATGGTGCTCTCCAGGGATGTGGAGTACAACATGACAGCCTTCCACCATTTGTGGAACAAGATTTCTAGTCATCCGATTTTCTTCACCTGTGGTTCAAGTGCCATAGCAAAGAGAGCACATTTTCTGTGTCTAATTCTTTTTAGAAAGGGAAGTAATGAGCCTCAGCTTTGCAACTAGGGGGCTTTGTGTCTGCCCGAGACAATTTCTTTAGCTTTACGCCTGCAATCCCAGCAGCCCAGTTCTGCAATGTTCCCCAAACAAATAATGACAAATGAAATGGCATGTTAAGCCATCTGTTCAAGTTGGTGCATTTTGCCTCTGGTGTTTATAAACCTGCCTCAATAAAAGCAAAAACAAAGCCCAGAGTTTAGCACAAAGCACGGTTGGGTGAGCCGCCAAAAGCAGTTTCCATCTCAGAAAGAAACACAACGTACTTTATTTTTATCCAAGATGTTTTGGTAACGTGTGATTTACTTTAGAGCAACAAATGTGGTATGCTAGGTATTACGGTGGCACGTCTCCTTTTTTAAAGAGAAGCAAGAAAATGTGGGGGGTGTCCTAATTTTGGCGTTGGTTTTTTATGTTTGAATTTAGCTTTGTTGCTGAAATCAGGAATAAGAATCTTCTGAAACACCAGTTTAACTAGTTTCCCCCAAGTGACTCTTGGTAATGCTTGTGGGGTGATTTTCATGGATGGCACTTAGCTTTATTTCTTTGTTTGCTTTGGAAAGTTCCTATGGAAAATTTTCTTCTTTATTCACTAAATTATAGCACAAGATAGCATTATATTGGTCTTTTCTGTAAAATAAGGCTACAGGAAAAGACTGGACTATTTAGTTCTCAGCAAGCAAGACAGCCCCAATCCTCATACTCCTATGAGGTAGGTGAAATACGCTCATCTTAAACATGAAAAATTTTAGCTCCAAGAGCTTAAAACGGCTTTTCTGAGGTTGCTCAGCAGGAAGAGAGAAAAACGAGAAATTGTTTTCTTTGTCTTAGAGTATTGGTCAAATAAACAAAACAAATGGCAGGGAGCATTTCGAATGCACTCCATGGTTGATAACCAGCGCTGGCTGCTGAGCTCTGTGTTACACCTCTTAACACTGCAGTCTGTCAGTGTTTATTAATGGAATCTTTCACTTGCAGCGCTGGGGACAAAAACGCATGGTTTTTCTTCTTTGAAAAGATCACTGGCATTTCACAGCTGTGTGGATACTATTTGTTAATCAATTCTACCCCCACAAGAAAACTGCTACAGACAAAGGAGGAAATATTGAGACTGTTTTTGTCCAGGAACAGGTTATACTATCCTTCAAAGAAAACAAAGGAAAAATTGAGCTTTAAATTTATGCAATGTTAAATGTCAAATCTATTTCAATTTAAAAAGCTGAACTGCAAGGATTAAAGTTATTAATAGATGATATGGGTGAATAAAATCTATCAAGTACTGCATTTTAACATACGTGATCCTTTTTCTTCTGCTTTCTAAATTTACTACCAAAGCAGAAAATCTAATAATGTTGTATAAAACTGGAAATGCAGAAACTGAAAACAACTTCTGTAGCTTTCACGGCCTCTAATAAATGTCGAGATCTGTAATGTTGCAGGTTCAGGAGACAGCTCCACTCTCAGGATTTTTTAAATCATTTTTTTTCCAAGTGAGAGGAGGGGAGATAGAGACAAACTCGCACATGCGCCCTGACCAGGATCCGCCCTGCACCCACCCACCCCGTCTGGGGCCAATGCTCTGCCCATCTTAATTCATTTTTTTTTTACAGTGACAGGGAGAGTATCAGAGAGAGGGATTAATTCATTTTTTAAAGACTTTATTCAATTTTCAGAGAGGCGAGAGAGGGAGAGGGAGAGAGAGAGAGAGAGAAGGAGGAGGAGCAGGAAGCATCAACTCCCGTATGTGCCTTGACCTGGCAAGCCCAGGGTTTCAAACCGGCAACCTCAGTGTTCCAGGTCGACACTTTATCCCACTGCGCCACCACAGGTCAGGCTCCTTTTTTTTTTTTTTTTTTTTTTTTTTTTTGTATTTCTCTGAAGCTGGAAACGGGGAGAGACAGACAGACTCCCGCATGCGCCCGACCGGGATCCACCCGGCACGCCCACCAGGGGGCCACGCTCTGCCCACCAGGGGGCGATGCTCTGCCCCTCCGGGGGTCGCTCTGTCGGCGACCAGAGCCACTCTAGCGCCTGGGGCAGAGGCCAAGGAGCCATCCCCAGCGCCCGGGCCATCTTTGCTCCAATGGAGCCTCAGCTGCAGGAGGGGAAGAGAGAAACAGAGAGGAAGGAGAGGGGGAGGGGTGGAGAAGCAGATGGGCACCTCTCCTGTGTGCCCTGGACGGGAATCGAACCTGGGACTTCTGCACGCCAGGCCGACGCTCTACCACTGAGCCAACCGGCCAGGCAGGCCCATTTTTTAACAATGAAAACCCACTGGAGAATTAAGGCCTGATAGACAATTCTATTGTCTTGCTAAGGGAAGGAACATTCTCGCCTGAAACTGCAAGCATAAGGAAATTAATTTTGAAGCATCTTCTCTGTACCTTATGTCTGTTCCTCCTCCACCACATCACTAATAAGTTCTCATATCTAGCATCTTGCTAACTCCCTCCCCCTCCACCCGTCCTGTTTGTGAGTCCCTCTGCCCTAGGAGAGAGAACACAGCGGGAACTAAATTAGTTCACGTGCTTTGTACTTTCACAAGGATTCTAACCGAGGCAGTTTGACTTCAGAGCTTCTCAGCAATCACAGACCAAATTCTTTGTATCTTAGCTTTGGTCACTTAGGGCCTGCTCAAATGATTTAGTAAGTAGATGTTTCAACCATAAAGTAATTCGAATTATGACCTGAATGTAAAAATCTGCTTGTTAATACAATAAACACTTATTTTTTGTGAGATATATCTATATTTATATCTATCTATGTCTATATCACCTATATCTATATCTATATATCATCTATTTTTTAAAGCCTCCAAAAAGAATGATTCCAGTAGGTTTGCATTGGGCTCTCTTAAGGGCCTCTTAGGATTGGGCTCTCTTAAGGGCCTCTTAGGAAGACCTTGCCACCTGGGGACAGCAGTGGTTTTGAGCACTGGCCTTTATAGCTACACCTTAGAAACTAGCTTAGTTCTGACTGAAATGTACAGTTTGCCATGTATTAACGACAAGCAGAATTCTTAATAAATTGATTTTCTGTATTAGATCAAAACAAGTCTAATTGATTGATCAAAGGAGGAGAAGTGAAGCCTTCTGCTGGTAATAAATGGTTTAATGCCCTTCTACTTAGCTATACTTTCAACCTGTCAGCTAATTTCAGGGTAAAAAATTAGAAAGCTGCTGCTTTGTGACTAATTCTCAAATATAAAGATATCAACATTTTAGTAACTGGAAAGTGACATCGTTTTCTTATTAGCATAAATCTACTTGATTGCACAGACATTCTACCCTAGAAGAAAATACATTTTCCCCCATGGGACTCAAAGCTATTTTCATTTGGAGTGTAGATGTATGCAGCTCATAAACATAATTTTTCTTCTAAATTGACTCTTGTGGGGGAAAATAAAGGTTGCGCACCACCAATATAGACATTTCTAGAAGCTACAAGGGGTTCTGATTTGGGCAGTAATACAGTATTTCTGATTAGACAAAGGGGGAAATGAGGTGATTTAGATCAAAAAGTATAAATTTTAAGTTATAAGAATAAATTCTGATGCCTGACCAGTGGTGGTGCAGTGGATAGAACATTGACCTGGGATGCTGAGGTCCCACATTCAAAACCCGAGGTCGCTGGTCCAAGCACGTATGAGAAGCAATCAACAAACAACTACAGTGCTGCAACTACAAGTTGATGCTTCTCATCTCTGTCCCTTCCTGTCTCTCTCTCTCTGTCTCACTCTCACTAAAAACTAAAAAATTCTGAGGATGTAATGTACAGCACAGTGACTATAGTTAGTAATATGATATTGTACACTTGAAAGTTGTTTGGGAGTAAACCTTAAACAGTCTCACCACACACACAAAAAGTTAACTATGTGAGGTGAAGTATGTGTTAATTATCTTCTCTTTTTTAATAGGAGAAAATGACCAAGTTTATTACATATGTACATATGGGTGTTCCATAAGAATATGGGGCTCCGATGTGTTAATTATCTTGATTTTGGTAATCATTCTACAATGTATATGTATATCAAATCATTGCATTGTACACTTTAAATATATGCAATTATATTTGTCAATTTATAAAGTTTAGACCTGTGGTGGCGCAGTGGATAAAGCGTCGACCTGGAAATGCTGAGGTTGCCGGTTCGAAACCCTGGGCTTGCCTGGTCAAGGCACATATGGAAGTTGATGCTTCCTGCTCCTCCCCCCTTCTCTCTCTCTGTCTCTCCCTCTCCTCTCTAAAATGAATAAATAATATAAAGTTTAAAACTGGAAAGGGCCCTGGCCGGTTGGCTCAGCGGTAGAGCGTCGGCCTGGCGTGCAGAAGTCCTGGGTTCGATTCCCAGCCAGGGCACATAGGAGAAGCGTTCATTTGCTTCTCCACCCCCCCTTCCTCTCTGTCTCTCTCTTCCCCTCCCGCAGCCAAGGCTCCATTGGAGCAAAGATGGCCCGGGTGCTGGGGATGGCTCCTTGGCCTCTGCCCCAGGCGCTAGAGTGGCTCTGGTCGCGACAGAGCGACGCCCCGGAGGGGCAGAGCATCGCTCCCTGGTGGGCAGAGCTTTGCCCCTGGTGGGCGTGCCGGGTGGATCCTGGTCGGGCGCATGCGGGAGTCTGTCTGACTGTCTCTCCCCGTTTCCAGCTTCAGAATTAAAAAAACAAAACAAAACTGGAAAGAATAACTGAAGAGGGGAAAAACAAGGTAACCAGATGAGAAGCTCCTGTAGGCCCTGGTAGAGCCACGGGGGGGGGGGGGGGGTTCTAAACACTGGGCTGGTCCCCAAGCCTCATAGTCTGAGGATTTATCTGGTCAAAATGTGCCAGAATGCGAAAAATTGGGACAGCATAGTAAGATTTTTATGAAACTGAATTTGTTCCATTTAAAAGACCGTCCTATAATATGACGTTATGTACATTTGGATCTTTGGAAATTGAAACGTCCATCCTTATGCTGTATGATTTCATCCACGTGAAATATCCAGACAGGCAAATCCATAGAGACAGAAAGTAAATTAGTGGCTGCCAGGGAATGGGAGAGGGGACAATGGGGGGTGACTGCTAATGGGTACTGGTTCCCTTTTGAGGTAATAAAAAGGGGACAACGGGGAGTGACTGCTAATGGGTATTGGTTCCCTTTTGAGGTAATAAAAAGGTTTTGGAACCAGATAATGCTAATGGTTTCACAACACTGAAAAGGTACTAAATGCTACTAAATTGTGCACTTTAAAATGGTTAAAACGGTGACATTGTATTATGTTTATTTTAGCACAATAACAAAATACAAGGTGCCTCCCTGCCTGTGGCTACAGGGAGCTCTCACGGACAGACATGCCCCCTCTGCCTGCTACACACACGCTCCATGCACAACCTTCTGTACCTTCTGTGTTTGGCCTGCCCTCTCTGCCACCTATTTAACCCCTAGTAAACCAGTAGCTATTTTTTTTCTTCCCTATAAAGGTGCAGGGCATGTGCTGTTGGCTGTAGAAATGGTAACCAAATGCTGTGGGTTCTCTCCATTGTGTGCCTAGTGATGTTTGACTGAAAACTGGCAATAAATGCTTCTTTCTTGCTATCTAATCTGTCTAGTTCCTTGCCGCTTCTGTATTTAAGGCGACAGCTATAATCCACCCGTGCGGGTGGAAGAGGCTGGATGATGGAAGCACATGCCTATGCAAGTTGGGAGAGATGTTAATAACAGCCAAAAAACTAACTGCACTAGCCTGTTAAACAGACCAGGATTGGTTTATGGCAAAATTTTGTGTCCATCAGTTCTATTTTCTGTTAGTTTAAAAAAAAATATCCTCATATAGTTCTGTTTATATTGACAGGCTTTGAATCAAAGCTGTGGCCAGGCCTGTGTGTCATGGAGTACCTGGCTTGTGAGGCTCAAAATTTATTACTCTCCAGAGTATAACCTCAAATTTCCCTCCCTCCCTCCCTCCTTCCCTCCCTCCCTCCCTCCCTTCCTTCCTCCCTCCCTCACTCCCTCATTTCCTTCCTTTTCTCCTTCTTCTTCTTCTCCCTCTCCTCCTCCTCCTCCTCCTCCTCCTCCTCCTCCTCCTCCTCCTCCTCCTCCTCCCCCTTCTTCTTCTTCTTCTTCTTCTTCTTCTTCTTCTTCTTCTTCTTCTTCTTCTTCTTCTTCTTCTCCTTCTCCTCCTCCTCCTCCTCCTCCTCCTCCTTCTTCTCCTCCTCCTCCTCTTCCTCCTCCTTCTCCTCCTCCTCCTTCTTCTCTTTTCTTCTTCTTCTTCTTCTTCTTCTTCTTCTTCTTCTTTTTTTGAGAGAGAGAGACAAGCAGGAAGGGAGAGAGATGAGAAGCATCAAATATAGTTATTATGGCACCTTAGTTGTTCATTGATTGCTTCTCATATGCGCCTTTACAGGGGGCTCAAGCCAAGCCCCTTGCTCAAGCAAGCGACCATGGAGTCATGTCTATGATCCCATGCTGAAGCCAGCGACCCCGTGCTCAAGCTGGTGACTCTGTGCTCAAGCCAGCGACCTTGGGGTTTCGAACCTGGTACCTCAGAGTCCCAGGTAGATGCTCTATCCACTGTGCTACCACCGGTCAGGCACCCCTTAAATTTTACTTGGGTCAGTTCAGAGAACAATGTTCACATAGACTTTTCTGGCTAGCATGGAGTCAAAATGGTGACCATGCATGAGCGTACAGACAGGCCTTAATATACAAATGTGTCTCCTTCAGAAGCTGGAAGGTTGATTGTCAGGGGCTCTGAACATATTTTTCTATAAAATCATGTTGTAAATGGTGGTTAACTTCTAAGGTAACCCATACAACTTATTTAATCTGTAATACATATGAAGTATTTCTATTAATAGAATATACAATTTCCACATAGGATTATTATATATGATAATGATTATTATGTATAATATTTAACATTACATATAATAATGATTTTTTGAATAAAAATCATCTTGAGTTCTATCTGGGGGAGTTGCTATTTAAGTTGAGCACTACACTAGGCCACAAAGGAATTGCAGACATAGCTTTCACCAGGCTTCAGCTGTGAGGGCTACAATTGTCATATTCATCAGAGTGATTTTTCTCACCTAAATCCTTTGTATCTGCCTCCCTACCCACTCCTTCTACCCAGATATGGGAGGGGGGCTCTGGACAGTCTCCCAGAGTCCCCTCCTGTCCCTAAGACCCAGAGTTTAAAGACAAAAATCTCATTGAAAACATTAACTATTTCCATTGCTCCACGACCAAAGCCAGCCACCCTCTAAGGTGCATGAACCCCAAATGAGGGCTCTTCGGGGACCCCACCAGATCCTGCGCTCAGCCCCGGGCAGTGCCACCAACACAGGCAGGCCAGGACCAGAGCAGGAGGGCAGCAGCTGGGGAGGCCCTGCACCTTGCTCTCTAGCTGGTGTGCCCACCGGGGCCCATGGTCCCGCCCTCCCTACAGCACCCCCAGGACACCTACTGAGCCCCACCCCCATCCCAGACACCCCAAATCAAGAATAGGGGTGTCTTGTGTGCTTCAGGAGGCTGAGAAGTGGCAAAATCCGCAGGGAGGTCCGGGTGTACGGATGGCCAGTCACAGACTTCAGCAGAGGTCACAGCCCCTTGCCCGCGGCGGGGTCGTGGCTAAGGAAGAGGTCCCATGAACTTCAAAGGGGAAGCGGCTCAGTCTCTGAGGGTCCTGCCTCATCGCCAGCACTCGTTCAAAACCAAGCGGGAGCTGCGCGAGGCCCCACCTGCTTTACCTGCTTTCTGCCGGCGCCGACCTTTGTAGTGGAACACGATCGCACAAAGGACCCACAGGCCCCGGAAACGAGTCCCGCGGGGAGAAGCCACCGCCCCCTTGTCGGCCCCGCGGGTGCGCCAGCCCCTGCGCGGGAATAGGGGTGTGGCGCCCTCTGGAGGCCTCACAGTTACATGGCCCGGGATGCGCAAGGAGACGAGAGGGAAGGCCACAGGCAGACCCAGATTCTTTTGTTGTTGCTTCTCAATTCACTTCTACATTTTATTTCTGTTATTAAAAGGGAGTTTGAACTTCTTTTCATATGTTTAAGAAACAATAAGTTCCCTTTTCTATCAAATATGTATGTTTAACGCACACAGTAAATAAACACATATACACACAATTATATATATATGATATATGTTGAACATGGGCCATAAATATTCACACACACAATTGCATGGAGGCGGGACAGAGAAAGCGGGAGATGGAGCGCTGGGCAGATTAGAGAGCCCAGCGGGGACAGACAGACGCGGCCTCAGGCAGCAGCTGTGACCAGCAGCTAAGAGCCCTCTCCCAGGGAGCCCGTGCCTCTGGCCGTGCTCCAGAGTTGGTGGACATTTGAGAACTCTTTCTCCGTTGGTTACAGCACCGGGGATACGCAGCAGCCCCGCGGGCTACCAGCAGGCCAGGAAAGATGGCCCTGGTGGCTGTAAAACTTGGGCCCAGGCAGAGAAAAGTCCCCACTCAGGACTCAGGCTCTGGAGCAGGGGTCCCCAAACTACGGCCCGTGGGCCGCATGCGGCCCCCTGAGGCCATTTATCCGGCCCCCACCGCACGTCTGGAAGAAGCACCTCTTTCATTGGTGGTCATTTTTTTTTTTTTTTTTTTTTTTTACAGAGACAGAGAGAGAGTCAGAGAGAGGGATAGACAGGGACAGACAGACAGGAACGGAGAGAGATGAGAAACATTAATCATTAGTTTTTTGTTGCGACACCTTAGCTGTTCATTGATTGCTTTCTCGTATGTGCCTTGACCGTGGGCCTTCAGCAGATGGAGTAACCCCTTGTTCAAGCCAGCGACCTTGGGTCCAAGCTGGTGAGCTTTGCTCAAACCAGGTGAGCCCATGCTCAAGCTGGCGACCTCAGGGTCTCGAACCTGGGTCGTCTGCATCCCAGTCAGACGCTCTATCCACTGCGCCACCACCTGGTCAGGCATCATTGGTGGTCATTGAGAGGAACACATTGACCCTCATTAGCCAAAAGCAAACCCATAGTTCCCATTGAAATATTGGTCAGTTTGTTGATTTAAATTTATTTGTTCTTTATTTTAAATATTGTATTTGTTCCCATTTTGTTTTTTTTACTTTAAAATAAGATACGTGCAGTGTGCATAGGGATTTGTTCATAGTTTTTTTTATAGTCTGGCCCTCCAACGGTCTGAGGGACAGTGAACTGACCCCCTATGTAAAAAGTTTGGGGACCCTGCTCTGGAGCATGGCTGGGGAGCGTCGAGACAGCAACACCGGTGTCCCTGTCCAAGCGCCAAGCCACCCCAGTGTGTGCCACCCTAGAAGCCACCCCCACAGCCAGGCCTCAGCACTGAGTCCTCCCTGTTAGGTCGCTCAGGCTTGCAGTTCTTTTTCTTTTTCTTTCTTTTCTTTCTCTTTCTTTCTCTTTCTTTCTCTCTCTCTCTTTCTTTCTTTTTGACAGAGAAAGAGAGAGAGAGGGACAGACAGACAGGAAGGGAGAGAGAGAGATGAGAAGCATTAGCTCAGTTGTTCATTGATTGTCTTCTCATATGTGCCTTGATGGGGGGTGGGGGTGGGAAGGTGGAGCTACTGCAGAATGAGTGACCCCTTTCTCAAGCTAGTGACCTTGGGCTCAAGCCAGCGACCTTGGGGTCATGTCTATGATTCCACGCTTAAGCCAGCGATCCCACGCTCAAGATGGTGAGCCCACGCTCAAGCTGGCAACCTCAGGGTTTTGAACCTGGGTTCTCTGCATTCCAGTCCAACGCTCTGTGCACTGCGCCATCGCCTGGTCAGGCCCCCGCTGGTTTCAAAGAAAGATGTTTGGGAGGCTGGTTCCTCAGGTGCAAGTGTTAAAGTTGGGGTGCCAGTGTGTGTTCCACCCAATGGTGGAATTTAGCTGGTTGGCACCGGTTTGGTAGAACTAAGATCTAATTTTTTGTGGAGCTCCACGAACCGGTTGTTAAATGGCACTTGTAATCAGGGTTCTCTCTAAGGTGGGCGCCTGGGCAGCCACCCAATGTGGAAATCACACATTTACATTCCTTGCTCTTTTTGAATGTTCATCTGCGCAACAGCGTATTCTAAGCATCGTTGTAATGTTCATTCTGTCCATAGGTGAAAGAAATTTGATGGAACTATGCTTGTAATATTAATTCACTTCATAAAACTCATTATACCTTTGATGAAATACTACATTTTAATTCCCTCACATGTGTTACTTTAGTAAACAAACATATAATGTAAAGAGAAAAAAGACCAAACAACAAGGGGTGACAAGCTGTCATTGGAAATGTCTTAAATAATAATTTTATTGTTTTTTGTCAGGTACTATTTAATATTTTTTATTAACATTTTAAAACTTTTATAAAATAATCTAGTTTTGTGTACCTCTTTTATTGTTCTTATTTAAATATTAAATGCATGAAATAATAAACAATCTTTCGGTATATCTTTTTTTATACTTAAAATGATCATTAGGGCAGAGAACCGGTTGTTAAATTATTTGAATCCCAACACTGGTTACACCCCTTCTCCTCAGGTCGGGGCTCCCTCCTGACCTGGGTGTCAGGTGGGGCTCCTGACTAGATGGCGCCCCTCCCTCCTGCTCCCACGTGACCTCCCTGTCCCCGGCTGAGGGTTGAGGAGCTCCGCGCCAGGTAATGGGGCTTCTAAGGAGGTCGTTCCTTGTGTAGCTGTGGGTTTGGTGAGTCCTGGCAGGCGTAAGCTCAGAGTCCCCCCCCCCCCCCCCCCGCATTACCATCTTGAACTAGCACGGCAGGACCTTAATTCACGCTGGTGCGAAGATTCTGTGAGTCTGTGCATTATCTAGCCTTCCTCCTGTGTCTTCTCAATTATGCAGTATGCATCAAAAGACCTTTTCCAGACCTTTGAGATCATATCACATTTTTTGCTAGTTCTTTTATGATGTTTATTTACATTATACTTTTCAACTCAAAATTTTGATCTAAGATATAAAGTATTATCCAAATGTTTTATTTCAGTTGGCTAAACAATCATATTTATTGAATTGTTGATCATTTCCCAATGATTTATCTGTTTGAGTCTCTGCTTTCAATTGTTTTGGGCCTATACCTAAGTAGTGGAATTGCTGGCCATGGCGATCACATATATGTTTAATTTTTTTTTTTTTTTTTTACAGGGACAGAGAGAGAATCAGAGAGAGGGATAGATAAGGACAGACAGACAGGAACAGAGAAATGAGAAGCATCAATCATCAGTTTCTCGTTGCGAGACCTTAGTTGTTCATTGATCGCTTTCTCATATGTGCCTTGACCGTGGGCCTTCAGCAGACCGAGTGATCCCTTGCTCAGGGACCTTAGGTCCGAGCTGGTGAGCTTTTTTTTTGCTCAACCCAGATGAGCTCGTGCTCAAGCTGGCAACCTCGGGGTCTCGAACCTGGGTCTTCCGCATCCCAGCATCCCAGTCCGACGCTCTATCCACTGCGCCACCGCCTGGTCAGGCATGTTTAACTTTTTGAGGAGCTGCCAAACTGTTTTCCACGATGGCAGCATCACTTTACCTCCCCCCACACACACACACCTCCCAGGAATGTATGAAGGTTCTGAAAACAGATTTTTAAAAAATAATTAAAAAAAATTTATATAGAGGAAGGGAGAGAGGGAGTGTGAGAGAAAGAGAAAGAAATATCAATTCGTAGTTTCATGTAATCATGCATCCATCGCTTCCCTCCCCTACCTGCCCTGACTAGGGATCTAACCAGCAACCTCAGTCTCCCAATAGGAGACCTTGGCACTGCAGGTTAATGCTCTATCCACTGCGCCACCAGTGGTCAGGCCAAAAACACAGATTCTTTAAAGAAATAAGGCCAACACAAACAAACAAACAAAAACCCCCCTCACACATTCATACCTACACCGAGCTGATGAAGCTGAAGTGTCAGGGCACCTCATTTGCAGAAGACCATTGGAGGGACCCCAGAAATGTATTCGCCTGGTCATATGTGCTGGTACAATTTGCAGATGTGAACTATTTGAAGTGAAATTGATTAAGATGGCTCTCTTCCCACTCTGATTCTGCCATACTTCCCCTCTGGTCCACTGGAGAGGTGAGGGCCTTTGGAAACTGGTTAAGGGGAAGTTGAGTTGAGGATATGTTTAGTGTGACTTGAATGAGATCTGTTTACATATATTGTTATTACTGGCCATCCTGTGGTAGGAATTACTTCCAGGAATGATCCCCTTGCCCACCTGGCTTCATGACAATGAGCACTACAGCAGCTGGGATGTGGGAGCAGGAGGAGAAACAAGGTTTGTACAGAGCTGGAAGCTAGTTTGTGGAAAATTCTTCCAATCTAAACCTATGAGCAGATCATGCCTGACCTCTGGTGGCGCAGTGGATAAAGCGTCAACCTGGTAATACTGAGGTCGCTGATTCAAAACCCTGCACTTGCCTGGTCAAGGCATATATGGGAGTTGATGCCTCCTGCTCCTCCCCCCTTTCTCTCTCTCTCTCTCTTTCTTTCTCTCTCTCTCTTTCTCTCTCTCTCCCTCCCTCCTCTCTAAAATGAATAAATAAAAGTAAATATATAAATAAACCTATGAGCAGATCAAAACTGAAGTCTTCCCTGTCAATATCATCGATAATGCAGTGAATATAATTGTAAACTCCCTATAAAATGAAATTATTTTTTCAAGTATGTTCATGTGTAACTAATAGAAACTATTATGGCATAGAGAAGTCAATTGTAACATTTTTTTCTAGATTAAAACAAAAGAGAAAGAGACACAATTTGAAGAGAGGTTATACATGGGCTCCTGGGTTAATAATTTACTTAATGAAAAGAAGTGAAATATATGAACATACTGGTAAAAGAAATTAAATTTTTTTACTGATTTGACCAAAATACTGACATTGACAAAGATAACATAATTCTCATTACAGAGCTCTAAAAGACATTGAAGTCAAGTTGGCTGATGGGTATTTTCAGTTCAGAGTATTTAAGATTGGTTTCTTTTTTTTTTTCTTTTTTTTTTTAATTTATTCATTTTTAGAGAGGAGAGAGAGAGAAGAGAGAGAGAGAGAGAAAGAGAGAGAGAGAGAAGGGGGGAGGAGCTGGAAGCATCAACTCCCATATGTGCCTTGACCAGGCAAGCCCAGGGTTTCGAACCGGCGACCTCAGTATTTCCAGGTCGACGCTTTATCCACTGCGCTACCACAGGTTAGGCAAAGATTGGTTTCTAAACATGAAACCTTGAAATGCTCTAAAAATATAGAGCTTTTATTTTTTTTTATTTTATTTTTTTTGTTTTTTTGTTTTTGTATTTTTCTGAAGCTGGAAACGAGGAGAGACAGTCAGACAGACTCCCGCATGCGCCCGACCGGGATCCTCCCGGCACGCCCACCAGGGGCAATGCTCTGCCCACCAGGGGGCGATGCTCTGCCCCCTCTGGGGTGTCGCTCTGCCGCGACCAGAGCCACTCTAGCGCCTGGGGCAGAGGCCAAGGAGCCATCCCCAGTGCCTGGGCCATCTTTGCTCCAATGGAGCCTTGGCTGCGGGAGGGGAAGAGAGAGACAGAGAGGAAGGAGAGGGGGAGGGGTGGAGAAGCAAATGGGCACTTCTCCTATGTGCCCTGGCTGGGAATCGAACCCGGGTCCCCCGCACGCCAGGCCGACGCTCTACCGCTGAGCCAACCGGCCAGGGCCAAGCTTTTATTTTTTTAAAAAAGATTTTATTTATTGATTTTACAGAGAGGAGAGAGGGGCGGGGGAGCGAGAAGTATCAACTCATAGCTGCTTCACTTTAGTTATTCATTGATTGCTTATCGTATGTGCCTTGACTGGGCAAGCCCAGAGCACTGAACCAGCAACCTCAGCATTCCAGGTCATTGCTTTATCCACTGTGACATCATAGGCCAGGACATTTTTTTCCTTATTCTTTTAGAGAGGGAGAGAAAGACAAGAAGGGAGAGAGATGAGAAACATCAATTCATAGTTGTGGCACATTTTTTAGTTTACTACATTGACTGCTTTCTCATATGTGCCTTGACTGGGGAGCTCCAGCAGAGCCAGTGACCCCTTGCTCAAGCCAGCAATCTTGGGCTCAAGCCACGACTTTGGGCTTTAAGCCAGTGACCATGGGATGATGTCTATGATCCCGCGCTCAAGCTGGCGACCTCAGAGTTTCAAACCTAGGACCTCAGTGTCCCAGGTTGACACTCTATTCACTGAGCCACCACCAATCAGGCTAGATTTTTAATTTATTGATTTTAGAGAGAGGAGAGAGAGAGAGAAAGTGGAGGGATGGAGAATAAAACATCAATTTGTAGTTACTTCTAGTATGTGCCTTGACCAGGCAAACCTGGAGTTTCTTTTTGTAAATTTTTTTTTTAGTTATTCATTTAGAGAGGAGAGAGAGAGACAGAGAGAGAGAGAGAGAGAGAGAGAGAGAGAGGAGAGAGACAGAAAGAGAGAAGGGGGGAGGAGCTGGAAGCATCAACTTCCATATGTGCCTTGACCAGGCAAGCCCAGGGTTTCGAACCGGCGACCTCAGCATTTCCAAGTCGATGCTTTATCCACTGCGCCACCACAGGTCAGGACAAACCTGGAGTTTTGAACCAGCAACCACAGCATTCCAGGTTGCACTTTATCCACTGTCACCATAGGTCAAGCGAATAAACAGCTTTTATGTGAAAGAAACTTGATCCAAGTTTCCCAAAATTTGACACCATTCTAAAAATATATACAGCATTGCTAATAACAAATTATGAAACTGAAAGGTTTTTAAACTATCAATAATTAAAACCAAATTTCTATCAACCATTACTAGAAGAAAAACAAAATGTATTATCTTTCTATCCTCTTGCTAGAAAATGATATTACAAAATTGTTGTTATATGAAAAAACGATCAGAGTCAGCAGCCAAAAATAGTAGGGGAAACAAGTGTTGTAGGGGTTTTTCAGGCAGTTAACAAAATCTTATGTCAATTTTCTAAATTATTTAAAATTTGAGCTATTTCTTAGCTTTTAAAATGTTATTGTAGACATGGAGAAGATGGCAGCGGAGTAGGCGGATGCACAGACACCCAGCTCTCAACACCAAACTGGAATACAAATCAATTTAGAAAAAATCAGCATGAAAAACCAACACTGAACTGCAAGAACAGCTCTCAAAAACCAAGGAGCAAAGAGGAAGCCACAATAATCCTGGTAAGGAGTGCCTGAATCTCCTCTTCTTACAGGAAGGGAAGGAGGGGGGTGAGGCTGAGAGCCCAGAGAGGATTTCACAGAGGAAAAAGAGCAGAAACTACTGCTCACAGCCACTTACCTGGCGACCAGGGAGCAAGGTGGGTTGAAAAGACCAGCTTATCTCCCAAGTGGAAAAGACAGGGAGAGGGACAGACTGTGAGGGGCTAAGGTATGCAAGAAACAAAATAAACAAGCTGACTCATTCATGCTGGAGGCGGCCATAGCTGGGGGAGGGACTGAACCTTTCACAAAACAGAGCTGAAGTGCTTCCGGATCAGAGATCTCCGGACATCTATCCAGCTCCAATCAGCACAACAAGACACAGCTGAAAACAAGAAGTGGGGAGGAGGGGCAGTAACTCAGGTCTCCATGGAGATCTGAGATACACCTCCCCCTACTGAAGCTGAGAGAAAAAACCCTGCCCCCAGTGAGATTAGTTGGAGAAAGAGACCTTCAGCGTCTCAGGTTACACCCACAGCATTCCTGGATACAGTTTCAAGGAAGCCCCCTGCTGAGATCAGTTAACAAGACTATCACCTGTTAAGAAAACAAACAAATCAAGACTTCAAAGCTGCCCAAATCCGAAAGTGGATTACAAATAATAGCTGATACCAACCCACGAAGACCTAAAAATAACACAACTGAAAACTGGAGGCAGACAACACCAAGCCTAGACTCAATCAACTCTACAAATAAAAAAAAAAAGAAGAAGAAGATGAGAAAACAAAGGAGTGCAATCCAAATGAAACCACAAGAGACACTTTCGAGAGATGAACTGAGTGATATGGAAATAATCAAACTTCCAGATGCGGAGTTCAAAATAATGATTGTAAGGATGCTTAGGGACCTTAGAACAACAATGGAGGGGGAGTTTGAAAACCTAAATAAAGAAATAGCAAGTATAAAAAAGAATCAGTTGGAGACGACAAATACAATATCAGAAATAAAGACCACAATGGAAGGAATTAAAAACAGGATAGATAGAGCAGAGGATCGAATCAGCGAGTTAGAAGACAACTGGAATGAAGGCATGAAAGCAGAGAAGAAAAGAGAAAAAAGACTCAAAAAGTCAGAGGAAACTCTTAGAGAGCTCTGTGACAACATGAAGAGAAATAACATCCGCATCATAGGGGTTCCTGAAGAAGAAGAAAAAGAACAAGGGATAGAGACTTTGTTCAATCATATCATAGCTGAAAACTTCCCTAAATTAATGCAAGAGAAACTCTCACAAATCCAAGAAGCACAGAGGACTCCATTAAAGAGAAACCCAAAGAAACCTACACCAAGACACATCATAATTAAAATACCAAAGCTAAGCGATAAAGAGAAAATATTAAAAGCTGCAAGAGAAAAAAAAGTTATCACCTACAAAGGAGCCCCCATAAGGATGACTTCTGACTTCTCAACAGAAACACTTGAGGCCAGAAGGGAATGGCAAGAAATATTCAAAGTAATGCAGAACAAGAACCTACAACCAAGACTACTTTATCCAGCAAGGCTATCGTTTAAAATTGAAGGAGAAATAAAAAGCTTCCCAGACAAAAAACAACTCAAGGAATTCATTACAACCAAACCAATGCTGCAGGAAATATTAAGGGGCCTGGTGTAAACAGATAAAGTGGGAAAAGAATACAGAAAAAAAAGAAGAAAAAGGAATACACCTTTAAAGAAGAAAATGGCAATAAACAACTACATATCAATAATAACCTTAAATGTAAATGGATTAAATGATCCAATCAAAAGACATAGGGTAGCTGCATGGATAAGAAAACAGGACCCATACATATGTTGTCTACAAGAGACACACCTTAGAACAAAAGACACACACAGATTGAAGGTAAAAGGATGGAAAAAAATGTTTCATGCAAATGGAAATGAAAAAAAAGCTGGGGTAGCAATACTTATATCAGACAAATTGGACTTTAAAACAAAGGATATAGTAAGAGATAAAGAAGGCCACTACATAATGATAAAGGGAGTAATCCAACAGGAAGATATAACTATTATAAATATCTATGCACCTAATATAGGAGCACCCAAATATATAAAACAGACTTTGATGGATTTAAAGGGCGAGATCAACAGCAATACTATAATAGTAGGGGATTTCAATACCCCACTAACATCACTAGATAGATCCTCAAGAAAGAAAATTAACAAAGAAACAGCAGACTTATTGGAAACACTAGATCAACTCGATTTAATAGATATCTTCAGAACCTTTCACCCTAAAGCAGCAGAATATACATTCTTTTCAAGTGCTCATGGTACATTCTCTAGGATAGACCACATGTTAGGGCACAAAAGTGCTCTCAACAAATTTAAGAAGACTGAAATCATATCAAGCACTTTCTCCGATCACAACAGCATGAAACTAGAAATGAATCACAGCAGAAAAGCTCAAAAATTCTCAAACACATGGAAACTAAATAGCAGGGTGTTAAATAATGAATGGATTAAGAATGAGATCAAAGAAGAAATAAAGAAATTCCTAGAAACAAATGACAATGAGCATACAACAACTCAAAATTTATGGGACACAGCGAAAGCAGTGCTGAGAGGGAAGTTCATAGCACTACAGGCACACTTTCAGAAGCTAGAAAAAGCTCAAATAAACAACTTAACCCTGCATCTAAAAGAATTAGAAAAAGAACAGCAAGTAAAGCCCAAATGTAGTAGAAGGAAGGAAATAATAAAGATCAGAGCAGAAATAAATGACATAGAGGCTAAAGAAACAATACAGAAGATCAATGAAACTAGGAGCTGGTTCTTTGAAAAGGTAAGCAAGATTGATGCACCTTTAAGTAGACTCACCAAGAAAAAGAGAGAGAGGACTCAAATAAATAAAATTAGAAATGAGAGAGGAGAAATAACAACTGACACAACAGAAATACAAAATATTGTAAGAAAATACTATGAAGAACTGTATGCCAAAAAACTAGACAACCTAGATGAAATGGACAAATTCCTTGAAACGTACAATCTTCCAAAAATCAATCTGGAAGAATCAGAAAACTTAAACAGACCAATTACACCAAAGGAGATCGAAACAGTTATCAAAAAACTCCCAACAAAGAAAAGTCCGGGGCCCGATGGCTTCACAACGGAATTCTACCAAATATTCAAAGAAGAACTAACTCCTATCCTTCTCAAACTATTTCAAAAAATTCAAGAGGAAGGAAGACTTCCAAACTCCTTTTATGAGGCGAGCATAATTCTGATTCCAAAACCAGGCAAAGACCACACAAAGAAAGAAAATTATAGGCCAATATCTCTGATGAATATAGATGCTAAAATCCTCAACAAAATATTAGCAAACCGGATCCAACAATATATGGAAAAAATCATACACCATGATCAAGTGGGATTTATTCTGGGGAGGCAAGGCTGGTACAATATTCGTAAATCAATCAATGTGATTCATCACATAAACAAAAAGAAGGAGAAAAACCATATGATAATTTCAATAGATGCAGAAAAAGCATTTGATAAAATCCAGCACCCATTCATGATCAAAACTCTCAGCAAAGTGGGAATACAGGGAACATACCTCAACATGATAAAAGCCATCTATGAGAAACCCACAGCCAACATCATACTCAATGGGCAAAAATTAAAAGCAATACCCTTAAGATCAGGAACAAGGCAGGGGTGCCCCCTTTCACCACTCTTATTTAACATAGTCCTGGAAGTCCTAGCCACAGCAATCAGACAAGAAGAAGAAATAAAAGGCATTCAAGTTGGAAAAGAAGAAGTAAAACTATCATTATTTGCAGATGATATGATATTGTATATAGAAAACCCTAAAGTCTCAGTCAAAAAACTACTGGACCTGATAAATAAATTCAGCAAAGTGGCAGGATATAAAATCAATACTCAGAAATCAGAAGCATTTTTATACACCAACAATGAACAGTCAGAAAGAGAAATTAAGGAAACAATCCCCTTCACAATTACAACCAAAAAAATAAAATACCTAGGAGTAAACTTAACCAAGGAGACTAAAGACTTGTACTTGGAAAATTACAAAACATTGATAAAAGAAATCAAGGAAGATACTAACAAGTGGAAGCATATACCGTGCTCATGGTTAGGAAGAATAAACATCATTAAAATGTCTATATTACCCAAAGCAATTTATAAATTCAATGCAATACCAATTAAAATACCAATGACATACTTCAAAGATATAGAACACATATTCCAAAAATTTATATGGAACCAAAAAAGGACACGAATAGCCTCAGCAATCTTAAAAAAGAAGAATAAAGTGGGAGGTATCACACTTCCTGATATCAAGTTATACTACAAGGCCATTGTACTCAAAACAGCCTGGTACTGGCATAAGAACAGGCATATAGATCAATGGAACAGAACAGAGAACCCAGAAATAAACCCACAGTTCTATGGACAACTGATATTTGACAAAGGAGGTAAGGAAATACAATGGAGTAAAGACAGCCTCTTTAACAAATGGTGTTGGGAAAATTGGACAGCTACCTGCAAAAAAATGAAACTAGATCACCAGCTTACACCACTCACAAAAATAAACTCAAAATGGATAAAAGACTTGAATGTAGGCCGTGAAACCATAAGCATCTTAGAAGAAAACATAGGCAGTAAGCTCTCCGACATCTCTCGGAGCAATATATTTGCTGATTTATCTCCACGGGGAAGTGAAATAAAAGACAGGATAAACAAATGGGACTATATCAAACTAAAAAGCTTTTGCACAGCTAAAGACAACAAGAACAGAATAAAAAGACAAACTACACAATGGGAGAACATATTTGACAATACGTCTGATAAGGGGTTAATAACCAAAATTTATAAAGAACTTGTAAAACTCAACACCAGGAAGACAAACAACCCAATCCAAAAATGGGCAAAAGAGATGAATAGACACTTCTCCAAAGAGGACATACAGATGGCCAATAGGCATATGAAAAAATGCTCAACATCACTAATCATTAGAGAAATGCAAATTAAAACCACAATGAGATATCACCTTACACCAGTCAGAATGGCGCTTATCAACAAAACAACACAGAATAAGTGCTGGCGAGGATGTGGAGAAAAGGGGACCCTCCTGCACTGCTGGTGGGAATGCAGACTGGTGCAGCCACTGTGGAAAACAGTATGGAGATTCCTCAAAAAACTGAAAATCGAACCGCCTTTTGACCCAGCTATCCCACTTTTAGGAATATACCCCAAGGACACCATAGAACGGCTCGAAAAGGAGAAATGCACCCGCATGTTTGTGGCAGCATTGTTCACAATAGCGAAGATCTGGAAACAGCCCAAGTGTCCGTCAGAGGACGAGTGGATTAAAAAGCTTTGGTACATATATACTATGGAATACTACTCAGCCATAAGAAATGATGACATCGGATCATTTACAATAGCATGGATGGACCTTGATAACATTATACGGAGTGAAATAAGTAAATCAGAAAAAAAACTGAAATGAATCCATACATAGAAGGGTCATAAAAATGAGACTCAGAGACATGAACAAGAATGTGATGGCAACAGGGGCGGGGGGGTCAGGGGAGGGGGGAGGGGGTGAAGAAGGAGAGAGGGGTTAGGGGAGGGGAGGGGCACAAAGAAAACCAGATAGAAGGTGACAGAAGACAATTTAACTTTGCGGGAGGGGTATACAGCACAATCAAATGTCAAAATAATCTAGAGATATTTTCTCTCAACATATGTACCCTGATTTATCAATGTCACTGCATTAAATTTAATAAAAAAATATTAATATTAAAAAAAAAAAAAAAAGCTTTGGTACATATATACTATGGAATACTACTCAGCCATAAGAAATGATGACATCGGATCATTTACAATAACATGGATGGACCTTGATAACATTATACAGAGTGAAATAAGTAAATCAGAAAAAACTAAGAACTATATGAATCCATATATAGATGGGACATAAAAATGAGACTCAGAGACATGGACAAGAATGTGATGATAACGAGGGTGGGGTGGGGTGGTGGAGGGGGGCAAGAAAGGAGACAGAGGGGGTTGGGGGGAGGGAAGGGGCACAAGGAAAACCAGATAGAAGGTGACGGAAGACAATTTGACTTTGAGTGAGGGGTATGCAACATACTCAAATGTCAAAATAATCTGGAGATGTTTTCTCTGAACATATGTAACCTGATTTATCAATGTCACTGCATTAAAATTAATAATTAATAAAAAAAAAAAATGTTATTGTAGCCTGACCAGGTGGTGGTGCAGTGGATAGAGCACTGTACTGGGACACAGAGGACCCAGGTTTGAAATCACAAGGTCACCGGCTTGAGTGCAGGCTCATCTGGTTTGAGCAAGGCTCACCAGCTTGAGCCCAAGGTCGCTGGCTCGAGCAAGGGGTTACTCACTCTGCTGTAGCCCCACGGTCAAGGCACATATGAGAAAGCAATCAATGAATAACTAAGGTGCCGCAACAAAGAATTAATGCTTCTCATCTCTCTCCTTTCCTGTCTGTCTGTCCCCATCTGTCCCTCTTTTTGTCTCTCTCTGTCTCTGTCACCATAATAATAATAAATTTAAAAAGTTATTGTATTTCCTTTCTGATTCTAAATAAAATTCCTTTTTGTTTCATAATGTTCTGTTCTTTTTTTAAGGACCCTCCAAAATCTTCAAAATAAACCAACAAAACCTGAATCCAACTCACACATACACATGCATACCCCCCAACACACACACACACACCCACACTAGAACCAAGAACTCAGGCTTACTACATGAACAGGTACAAGATCCCTTCCCTAGAGACATCTGTGTGCTTTTTTATCAGTAAAAAGGTACTGGTGAGGCCCGGGCTGGGTGGTTGAATGGATAAAGTATCGACCCAGGGCCCAGCGTACCTGAGGTCATAGGTTTGACCCTGGGTTTGGAGCACATATGAGGAAGTAATCAATCAGTGCACAACTAGATAGAACAACTAAGTGAAATGAGTTGATGCTTCTCTCTCTTGGTCTCTCTCCCTTCTTCCCTCCCTCTCTCTCTTCCTCTCTCTCTCTCCCTCTCTCTCTCTCTCTCAAATCAATCGGAACAATTTTATATGGTTCTAGTGAACATAAAACTGACATCAGACTTCTATTCCAGGAAACTCAGACTCACAAAATTACCACAGATTTATTAAAAGCTAGACCCAGTGAGAATTTTTAATTTTTTTTTATTTATTCATTTTTTTTAGAGAGAGGAAGAGAGAGAGAAAGAGGAGAGAGAGAGAGAGAGAAGGGGGGAGGAGCTGGAAGCATCAACTCTCATATGTGCCTTGACCAGGCAAGCCCAGGGTTTCGAACCGGCGACCTCAGCATTTCCAAGTCGATACTTTATCCACTGCGCCACCACAGGTCAGGCGAGAATTATTTTTACTAATAAGCTAATTTTCTTAATCAAGCTAATTTTCCTGTTGATTCCACCAATGTCTTCCATTCTTTTAATGTCATCCCCCAAAATATCACAGAGGTCAGCTTTGGGCCACTATTTCATCATTGCCTCAGACAGAAGCGGTTTTTCTTCTGTGTTAGTATCTTGGGTATTTTAAGATTGTCATCATCTGTTATGCAAAAACAAAAACACACACACATATATTAAACTTTCATTTTTTACCTTAATATTTCATGAAGCTACACTTCATTTATTTTGTTCTATTGACATTTGTAGAAAGAGGTAGTTTTTAAAGTCTGTGGCTCTGAGTTGAGTGGCTTCACCCTGCAGAGAATTCCTTGTCTGTTTGGATGTGCAATGATATCCTCGTGAGTAGGGAGCTTCTGGTCTCATGTTGGTTTTTTCCCGTCAGGCTTCCTTTCCTGTCAGAAGAAAAGGCATAAGGGTATGCCAGATGGTGAAAAATAGGTTTACACCAGCAAAATAGTGTTGTTTTTATTTAAAACTAGGCTAGTGTTGAACACCAGAAGGCATGAAACCCAGCTCTGAATAACAATCCCCACATTTAGCATTAATCATGGTCTGTCTGGAGTTTCTGCCAAGCGAAGCAGGGTGGGCCCACCACCCTGCCTGGGCTGCCACCCAGGGTGCTGGAGGTCCAAAGAAGAGCCCGTGGGCCTGTTTCTTGCAGGGTCAGCTTGGTTCTCCCCACCTTCCGATCCCTCCACTCTTCCACCATCAAATGTGGAAGTCCTCAGCCAGGTGCTCTCTGACTTATCTGCCCTCCTTAGTATTGGCTTCTGATGTCCAGGAACCCATAAAACTGGAGCCCTGACCTCCAAGAAGTTTTCTAGGCTTTTTCTGCATCAATGAAGGTAATAGCATCTCCAAATGTTTTCTCAAAACCATTAGTAATCACTGTTCCTAAAATTTTCCAACTTAAAACCAGCATTCAAAAGAACTGGGTTCCCTACTAAGAAAGTCCTGATTTGCCTGACCAGGCGGTGGTGCAGCTGATAGAGCGTCGGACTGGGATGTGGAGGACACAGGTTCAAGACCCCGAGGTCGCCAACTTGAGCGTGGGCTCATCTGGCTTGAGCAAAAAGCTCATCAGCTTGGACCCAAAAGGTCGCTGGCTCGAGCAAGGGGTTACTCGGTCTGCTGAAGGCCCACAGTCAAGGCACATATGAGAAATCAATCAATGAACAACTAAGGTGTCGCAACGAAAAACTGATAATTGATGCTTCTCATCTCTCTCTGTTCCTGTCTGTCTGTCCCTATCTATTCCTCTCTCTGACTCTCTCTCTGTCTCCGTAAAAAAGAAAGAAAGAAAGAAAGAAAGGAAGGAAGGAAGGAAGGAAGGAAGGAAGGAAGGAAGGAAGGAAGGAAGGAAGGAAGGAAGGAAGGAAGGAAGAAAGGAAGAAAGAAAGAAAGAAAGTCCTGATTTACCTCTATCACCTTACTCTGAGTCAGTCAGCTTTTGCTGCAAAATAATCCACCACAAAGTTTAGTACCCGAAGACACCAGCTCTTGATTTAGCTCTCGGTTCTGCAGACTGGCAATCAGGGCCAAACTCTGCTGATGCACTTGGCTCACAACTGCATCTATAATATCCGCTGCCAGGTTGGCTGGGGACAGCTGGTCTGGGATGGCCTGGGCTGATCAGATCATCTTTCTTCAACATGGTTTCACTTTCCTCAGCAGGCTAGCCTGGGTTTGTTCATAGGGAGGTGACTAGGTTGCAGGAGAGTAAGCAGAAATAGCAAAAACTCACAGCTTCTTGAGATAGGCCTGGACCAGGCACAATGTTTAGTAGTTGAATGGTTCAAGCAAGTCCCAAGACCATTCCAGATTCAAGAGCTACACCTCTTGATGACAGCGGCTGCTGTCCACTGAAAGAGGGCACCTGACTGGCATAGCGATATGGTACAAGTACAACTGACCCTTGTACAGTATGAGGGTTAGGGCCACTGAGAGACTGCTTGTACAGTCCGAAAAGTGAATTTACATATACAAATTCCCAACTGCTTGTTGACCCTGGAACAATGTGGGTTTAAACTGTGTGAGTAAGTTGAACTGTGGGAGTCAATTGAAAAATATCTGTGTATAATTGGACCCATGAAATTCAAACTCACATTGTTCAAAGGTCAGTTAAATGTGAAACATCCTTATCATGCAAGGTTTAGGCAAAATCCATTATCTTCCATCAAAAGAAGCCTCTTCAGTACTAAAACATTTCTGCTAAAAGTAACTACAACATTGAAAAGCCCTTCCTTTGGCTTGTTCAGAAACTAATTGAAGACTCTAACTTGGAGTTTGTTGCCATGCCTCCTCTTGTCCCACCAAAGGTCATCATGGACCCAGTTTTGGCAGTGTGATGGGAGGCTGAGAGAACAGGGCCCCACAGCGTGCTTTGAAACACCATCTCCATGTGTATTGGATACCTTAATCTTTTCGTGGATTATTCACAATTTTATGGTGTCCAAGCCAACTGCAGTTTGGCTGCTCTCATAATGCACATGCCTTCTGCAAATTAGACCTCATCTTTATTTTCAAGTGCCTGATCGGAAGATACTTTTGGATTCAAAATTCATTGCCATTACGATTAGAAATTTCAACATATCATCTGTACACCAAAGGAAGAGCTACCATATTCTTTAAATGTAATTTCAACTGTTGCACACTTTTTAAAAATGATTTTCAGAGAGAGAGATACAAGAAGGAAGAGAGAGAGAGAAACATTGATTTGTTGTTCCACTTATTTATGAACTCATTGGTTGATTCTTGTTAAGTGCCATGACTGAGGATTGAACCTGCAACCTTGATGTATTGAGACAATGCTCTAACCCAGGGGTCCCCAAACTACGGCCCATGGGCTGCATGCGGCCCCTTGAGGCCATCTATTCGGCCCCCGCCACACTTCCGGAAGGGGCACCTCTTTCATTGGTGGTCAGTGAGAGGAGCACATTGACCATCTCATTAGTCAAAAGCAGGCCCCATAGTTCCCATTAAAATACTGGTCAGTTTGTTGATTTAAATTTACTTGTTCTTTATTTTAAATATTGTATTTATTCCTGTTTTGTATTTTTACTTTAAAATGATACGTGCAGTGTGCATAGGGATTTGTTCATAGTTTGTTTTTGTTTTTGTTTTGTATTTCTCTGAAGTTGGAAACGGGGAGGCAGTCAGACAGACTCCTACATGCGCCTGACTGGGATCCACCCAGCACGCCTACCAGGGGGCGATGCTCTGCCCATCTTGGGGCTTTGCTCTGCTGCAATCAGAGCACAGAGCCATCCTCAGTGCCCGGGCAAACGCTGCTCTAATGGAGCCTTGGCTGTGGGAGGGGAAGAGAGAGATAGAGAGGAAGGAGAGTGGGAGGGGTGGAGAAGCAGATGGGTGCTTCTCCTGTGTGCCCTGGCCGGGAATCGAACCCGGGACTCCCGCACGCCAGGCCGACGCTCTACTACTGAGCCAACTGGTCAGGGCCGGGATTTGTTCATAGTTTTTTTATAATCCGGCCCTCCAACGGTCTGAGGAACAGTGAACTGGCCCCTGTGTAAAAAGTTTGGGGACCCCTGCGAGCTACCCAACTGAGATCTCAACTGTTGCATGATTTTAAACGGATGATGAAAAATGTTAGTTGCTTACCTGTGCTACCAAATTTTCTCCTTGATGGTGACGATCAAGCATTTGAAGTGTTCAACATTATACAGTCTAGGTCAGGAAGTGTGTGTGGCCCGTGCAAGCATAAGACTTCATACAAAAAGCTATGTTCATAAAAGCAAACTGGTAGATTCGTTAAAGACTGCCAATCCCTCTCATACTATATAGTATTCACTTTGCAATGTGTTTGTGCCCTTCATTCCTCACATCCAAGGATGGGTCTATTTCTCCATCCCATCCCGCCACCCCAGAGTCTGGGCTGGCCTTGTGACCTGCTTTGACCAATAGAAGATAGCAGAAGTGACTTGGGACTCTCACAATTTGGTCAGGAGGCTTAAACTTTTGCCTTAATTCTCTTGGAAGGTTCTGGTTGCTATATAAGGAAGTCTATCTAGCCTACTAGAACATGAGGAGCCATGGAGCAGAGGAGGGCTGAGCAGTCCTAGTCCTCAGCCAGACTGGTAAATGAGGCCATCTTGGACCTTCTGGCCCAGCAGACCTCCTCTTTTTAGTGAGTCCAGTCAAAACCTGCAGAGAAAGTGCCTGACCAGGCGGTGGCACAGTGGATAGAGCGTCGGACTGGGATGCAGAGGACCCAGGTTCGAGACCCTGAGGTCGCCAGCTTGAGCATGGGCTCATCTGGCTTGAGCAAAAGCCCATCAGCTTGAACCCAAGGTCCCTGGCTCCAGCAAGGGGTTACTCGGTCTACTGAAGGCCCGCGGTCAAGGCACGTATGAGAAAGCAATCAATGAACAATTAAGGTGTTGCAACGCACAATGAAAAAAACCTAATGATTGATGCTTCTAATCTCTCTCCATTCCTGTCTGTCTGTCCCTGTCTCTGACTCACTCTCTGGCTTTGTAATAAATAAACAAACAAATAAATAAATAAATAAAAACCTGCAGAGGAAGTGCCCAGCCAACCACCACAATCATAACAAATAATAAACCATTGTTATTTTGGGCCATTACATTTTGAGGTGACTTGTTATACAGCAAAGCCTAACTAAAACACAAGCTCGTCTTTTTTGTTTTTCTACTACAAAGAGAATTTTGTTTTATATATCACTAGCCATGAGTTTTTGTCATTAATTATTACATAAATGCTGCCTTGTGACATTATCCAAGTGGCATGACCATTTTATTTCCATAACTCATATCTGTGTTTACAGAATTTTTATGATTTATATAAGTACATCTATCAGTGAACATTTAACATTGAGATGCAATCTAGCATCCATAATATCTGATGGTTTGTAGATAGCAATGTAGAAGAGATGTATTTTTAGTCACCTTTTTATTTGAGTCACCTTGTGTAAAAAATAAATCAATAATTTAGACGTTCTAAGTCTCTAAAAGGAGGTTTCTTAGTCTGCTCACAGAAATGGTTACAGGCAGTAAGATTGTCAGGAACAATTTCCATGTCTGCATCCTGCTGTAATTTCTGTACCATTTTGCTTCTCAGTTGCTTTTTTTGCATGCAAACGCAGAGCTGGCTGGGATAAATGTTTTTACTTCTTTGATGTCCTGAATTGACTTCCTTCCTTCCTTCCTTCCTTCCTTCCTTCCTTCCTTCCTTCCTTCCCTCCCTCCTTCCCTCCCTCCTTCCCTCCCTCCCTTCCTTCCTTCCTTCCTTCCTACAGGAAGGGAGAGAGATGAGAAGTATCAATTCTTCGTTGCGGGCTGGCTTGGGCTCAAGCTGGTGAACCTTGCTCAAATCAGATGAGCCCGCGCTCAAGCTGGCGACCTCAGGGTTTCAAACCTGGGTCCTCTGCTTCCCAATCCAACACTCTAACCACTGTGCACTGCCTGATCAGGCCTGATGTCCTGAACTTTCTATAGTTCTTTATTTTTCTTCAACCTGTTCATTATAAATTTAGCTTAGCGTTTCTGTTTGATCCCTTTGACTCTCTCATCAATCAGTTTATTCTATAGCTCTTGTTGGTATTTGACAGGTTCATTTCTATGTTTTTCACATTCAGATGAATGATCTACTGTAAGCTCTTTATCAACTGCCTTACGGAATGCTTTCGTCCACTTCACCTTTCAAGGAATGCGCTTCTTTTTAAAGTCTTTATGATGCTCAGAGTTATAGAATCTGAACACCTTGAAATTGTTGCAGACTAACATCATGCCATGCTGGGTTATAGAGACCCAGAACAGAAATAACTCCTCCCGATAAACATGTTGAACCGCCCGGGGACTCACCACCCAAATGCCAAGCTTGAAAGGAACACAAGCTCAATTTACCATTAAAAAACAAAAAGATAGGCCCTGGCCGGTTGGCTCAGCGGTAGAGCGTTGGCCTGGCGTGCGGGGGACCCGGGTTCGATTCCCAGCCAGGGCACATAGGAGAAGCGCCCATTTGCTTCTCCACCCCCATCTCCTTCCTCTCTGTCTCTCTCTTCCCCTCGCGCAGCCAAAGATGGCCCGGGCGCTGGGGATGGCTCCTTGGCCTCTGCCCCAGGTGCTAGAGTGGCTCTGGTAGCGGCAGAGCGACCCCCCGGAGGGGCAGAACATCGCCCCCTGGTGGGCAGAGCTTTGCCCCTGGTGGGAGTGCAGGGTAGATCCCGGTTGGGCACATGCGGGAGTCTGTCTGACTGTCTCTCCCCGTTTCCAGCTTCAGAAAGAAAAAAAAAAAAATATATATATATATATATATATATATATATATATAATGGCCCTGGCTGGTTGGCTCAGTGGTAGAGCATCGGCCTGGCGTGCAGGAGTCCCAGTTCGATTCCCGGCCGGAGCATACAGGAGAAGCGCCCATCTGCTTCTCCACCCCTCCCACTCTCCTTTCTCTCTCTCCCGCAGCCAAGGCTCCATTGGAGCAAAGATGGCCCGGGCACTGGGGATGGTTCTGTGGCCTCTCCCTCAGACGCTAGAATGGCTCTGATTGCGACAGAGCGACAACCCAAGATGGGCAGAGCATCACCTCCTGGTGGGCATACTGGGTGGATCCCGGTCGGGCGCATGCAGGAGTCTGTCTGACTGCCTCCCCATTTCCAGCTTCGGAAAAATACAAAAAAAAAAAAAAAAGCAAAAAACAAAACAAAAAACCCCCAAAAAGATATAATAGAAGGGGAAAGTAGGTGAAGGGTAGAGACGAAACAGAATTGGCCTGACCTCAGTGGTGGGAGTCAGCTGGTTCGCAAAGTTTTGGTAGAACCGATACTTAATTTTTGTTGAGTTCGGAGAACCTTTTAAAATGGCACTTGTAATCAGGGTTCTCTCTAAGGTGGGTGCCTGAGCAGCTGCCCAATGTGGAAATCAGAAATTTACATTTCTAACTTTTTTAACGTTCATCTGCACAACAGCATATTCTGAGCACTGGAAGTAATGTTCATTCTGTCCATAAGGTGAAAAAAATTGCAAGTGACGATGCCAATCAACCTATTCATTATAAATTTATGAAATAATTTTATAGCATATGGAATAGCAATATGGAAGCATCTTAACAGTTTTATTGTTTTTGTCAGGTATTATTTAATATTTTCCATTAATATTTTAAAACTCATAAAAATAATCTAGTTTTGTGTACCTCTTTTATTGTTCTTATTTTAGTATTAAATGCATGAAATAATAAACTATCTTTTGGCATATCTTTTTTTATACTTAATATGGTTATTAGGGCAGAGAACTGGTTGTTATTTGAAACCCAACACTGCTAAAAATCATTACCTTCAAAACATAAAACATCATTTTGAGTGGACATGAGAGAAGAAACTTAAAGTTAAAAATGAGGACAATCAGAAAAAATCTTGCGTAAAATTCTATAATACCTGCTGGTGGTTAATTTGTTTAAATCTCACCACTGCCTCACCTTAATAACTGTTGAAGCTGGGGGTTCACTATCTACTCATCTATTTTTGTATATGTTTGACATATTTCATAGTAAAAATTTAAAGATCAAAAGTAGGGTTGGGAAGAATTCATTGAAGAAATGTATATGCATGGGGAAATGCAACTTTAGGCGATTTCATACAGCAACATCATAAAGCACACTTACATGTATGGATTGCTTACACCACTGTAATTGTGTGTGCTACACTTTTTCATGACTGGCAGCAGCAATGGATTTGTTTACACCAGCATGTGAGTAATGTGTTGTGCTACTTTAGGACAGCTAGAGGTCAGTAGGTGATAGGAATGTTTCAGCTCCATTATGATCTTATGAGACACGTGGTCCGTGGTTGACTGAAAGGGTACAGGTATTTGTTATAGAATGCAAAGCTGTGCTGGAAATTTAATACCTTTTCTAATAGTTTATATTTAATTTTCTTTCTTTCTTTTTTTTACAGAGACAGAGAGAGTCAGAGAGAGTCAGAGAGAGGGATAGACAGACAGGAACGGAGAGATGAGAAGCATCAATCATTAGTTTTTCGTTGCGACACCTTAGTTGTTCATTGATTGCTTTCTCATATGTGCCTTTGACCGCCGGCCTTCAGCAGACTGAATAACCCCTTGCTTGAGCCAGCGACCTTGGGTCCAAGCTGGTGAGCTTTTTGCTCAAACCAGATGAGCCCGAGCTCAAGCTGGCGACAGCGAGGTTTTGAACGTCGGTCTTCCGCACCCCAGTCCGACCCTCTATCCAGTGCGCCACCGCCTGGTCAGGCTAATTTTCTTTACATGATTACATAATATACAGAGTGAAATACATTTTTCCCCCACCAGGCCCCATTTTGACTCTCCAAATGCTCTGCAGTTCACCCCTGAATGTCACAGAGATATTATATAAATTTTCTGGGTGTGTCATGGGTATGAATAAGGATGAAGAGCCGGGCCGCGCCACACATCGAAAAACCTGTCCAAAAGCAGCTTGCGCCTGCACTGCACTGGGCGGGGCTCCAGCAGGGCGAGAGCTCCCGCCTCCCGCGCTGGTGGCGGGGGGGGGGGGGGGGGGGGGGGGGGGGGGGGGGGGGGGGATGAGGAAGTCCAGCCTCCCCAGCAGCCTGCTGGGTCCTCCTTTCCTCCTTCCTGCAACTGGCTCCGGTGGTGACTGTGCCAAGCTCGCTGGCCTTGAAGGCGAGGGTTCCGGTCTCCCGGTGTGGGGAACGGCTTTAGGAGGGACGGAGCAGGCAGGCTAGTCTGAATTAGGAACCGCTCCAAACCATCCAGGAAGGGGCCAGGGCTTTCTTCGATCCCCTCCTCTAGCCTTGCGAAGGGACAAGTGGAAGGCATAATGCGCTGGGGCCCACTGTCTCCCTAGAGCTCTGGGGTTTCGGGGGGCAGGGAAATTCAGCTCCTCTAAGTCACATTCTCCAGGATCCCCGACACCCCCGGGGCTGCCTGCATTGTCGAATCCAAGCCGGAGCGCTGCGCAGATGACTGGGGTGGCGGGCCAGCGTGATCCCTAGAGGGGCTCCTGTCGGCCTGGGAAGTGGGGGGGGCGTGGCTTGGGTCCGGCGGTTAACCTCCCTTTGTCCCTCCAGGTTCTCCAGGATCCGAGTTTCAATCCCTTTGTTGATTCCCCCCCCCCACCCCCCCTCTCCCAAGGAGGCCCAAATCCATGGAGGGAGTGAGGAAGGAGGCAGAAAGGCAGGGGAGGTGGGTTGAGAGGGCGGGAGAGGGAGAGGGGAGAGAGGAAAGGGAGGGAGGAAGAGGAAAGAATTGCATTGGTCCGTAGCAGCCGCATAGGAAGATGCTGACACCCTGGGTCCGGCCCCCTTCCCGGGTCCAGCTCCGGTTCCCCCGCCCGCCAGCAAATGAGCACACAGCACGCGGACTAGAACATAAACAAGGTTATTTTATTACTGCCTTTTTATTTATTTATTTATTTTGCACACTCATTAATAAGTAAACTACTGCAACGTAGAAAAAAAAGCAAGCAAGCAAAATCCTAATATCCTCCCGGTGGCCCTTTCGTTATATAAGAAGGAAGAACTAAGGCTTGTTAGCGGTCAAGAATCCCTCCAAAGCCCTGCTCCAAATCACAGCCCCTGAAGGCCTTGAATCAAGAGGGGACGCGCAGGAAGTGGGGCCGAGTTCTGCCAGCAGCTCACTTATGTTCTTCCTTCTGGGGCACAACTGGCACCTGTCACAGAACTAGGCCCACCAAAAAGCCACCAGCCCTACATACCTCCTAGCGCTCCCGCCCCTCCCCCCGCCCCGCCCCATTCCTTGCAGGGATGAGTTTCAGGCAGCTTCCTTTGCACCACTTACAAAGGCCAGAGTTGCTGGGGCAGGGAGCAGACACCTGTTCCAAGGTATTGGGCTACCAGTCCCCTTGCCCAGGAATTTAGGATGCGAACAGAGAAGGAAAACAGTGCCTGTGAAGAGCCAGAGACCATTCTGTGTAACTAGGGCAGCTGGGGGAAGCTGTGGCCTGAGGAGGGGGTGGAGGAGGAAGTGAGGTGGGGGAGGAGAAAGTGAGTGGGGGGGAGGGGTTGGGGGAGAGAGGGAATAAAGTGATTGCATAGAGAGGGGCGGGCCACAGGAATTCTGCTTCCACCTGTGCTCCCTGCTGCCTTCCAGGCCCCCTGCAGCACCCTCCCATCTTTCATAAAATGATCTGGTCTTCTGGTTTACCAGGCACCCATGACCTATAACCTCCTTCTGAGGTTCAGTGAGCTTGGAACTTCTGTTACTTGTACTCGGTGAAGTTCTAAATAATATGTCCTCAAATCAAAGTTTTCTCATTTTATTTTTTTTTAAATAGCTTTTGCTTGACCTGTGGTGCACAGTGGATAAAACGTCGACCTGGAATGGTGAGGTCGCTGGTTCAAAACCCCAGACTTGCCAGGTGAAGGCATATGTGAGAAGCAACTATGAGTTGATGTTTCCCTCTCCTTTCTCTCTCTCTCCTCTTTCAGTAAATAAAATATTTTTTAAAAATAAGAATAGAATAGATTTTATTTTTTAGAGAAGTTTTAGGTTCCCAGCAAAATTGAAAGGAAGTTATATAGATTCCCCATATACCGCTGCGGGTACACATGCACAGCCTCCACCATTATCAACATCCTCCACTAGAGTGGTGCATTTTTTTAATAAATTTTTATTAATTTTAATAGGGTGACACCAATAAATCAGGGTACATATGTTCAAAGAAAACATCTCCAGGTTATCTTGTCCTTCAATTATGTTGCATATCCATCACCCAAAGTCAGATTGTCCTCTGTCACCTTCTATCTGGTTTTCTTTGTGCCCCCCCTAACCACTACACTCTTGTCCATATCTCTTAGTCTTGTTTTTATATCCCACCTATGTATGGAATCTTGCAGTTCTTAGTTTTTTCTTATTTACTTATTTCACTCAATATAATGTTATCAAGGTCCATCCATGTTGTTGTAAATGATCCGATAACATCATTTCTTATGACTGAGTAGTATTCTATAGTGTATATGTGCCACATCTTCTTTATCCAGTCAACTATTTTTTTTTCTTTTTTTGTTTTCTGAAGTTGGAAACCGGGAGGCAGTGAGACAGACTCCCGCATGTGCCCGACCGGGATCCACACGGCATGCCCACCAGGGGGCGATGCTCTGCCCATCTGGGGCTTTGCTCTGTCGCAGCCAGAGCCATTATAGCGCCTGAGGTAGAGGCCATGGAGCCATCCTCAGTGACTGGGCAAACTTGCTCCAATGGAGCCTTGGCTGCAGGAGGGGAACAAAGAGACAGAGAGGAAGGAGAGGGTGAGGGGTAGAGAAGCAGATGGGCACCTCTCCTGTGTGCCCTGGCTGGGAATCGAACCCGGGACTCCTGCACACCAGGCCGACACTCTACCGCTGAGCCAACCGGCCAGGGCCTATTCGGTCATCTATTGAAGGGCTTTTTGGTTGTTTCCATGTCTTGGCCACTGTGAACAATGCTGCAATGAACATGAGGCTACATGTGTCTTTACATATCAATATCTCTGAGTTTTGGGGGTATATACCCAGTAGAGGGATTACTGGGCCATAAGGTAGTTCTATTTTCAGTTTTTTGAGGAACCACCATACTTTCTTCCATAATGGTTGTACTACTTTACATTCCCACCAACAGTGAATGAGGGTTCCTTTTTCTCCACAGCCTTCCAACATTTGCTATTACCCGTCTTGTTGATAATAGCTAATCTAACAGGTGTGAGGTGATATCTCATTGTAGTTTTGATTTGTATTTCTCTGATAACTAATGAAGATGAGCATCTTTTCATATATCTGTTGGCCATTTGTATTTCTTCCTGGGAGAAGTATCTGTTCATGTCCTCTTCCCATTTTTTTTTATTGGATTGTTTGTTTGTTTGTTGTTGAGTTTTATGAGTTCTTTGTATATTTTGGATATTAGGCCCTTATCTGAGCTGTTGTTTGAAAATATCATTTCCCATTTAGTTGGCTGTCTGTTTATTTTGTTGTCAGTTTCTCTTGCTGAGCAAAAACTTCTTAGTCTGATGTAGTCCCATTCATTTATCTTTGCCTTCACTTCTCTTGCCTTTGGAGTCAGATTCATAAAATGCTCTTTAAAACCAAGGTTCATGAGTTTAGTACCTATGTTTTCTTCTATGTAACTTATTGTTTCAGGTCTTATATTTAGGCCTTTGATCCATTTTGAATTAATTTTAGTACAAGGGCACAAACTGTGTTGAGTTTTATTCTTTTGCCTGTGGCTTTCCAGTTTTCCCAGCACCATTTGTTGAAGAGGCTTTCTTTTCTCCATTGTGTGTTGTTGGCCCCTTTATCAAAAATTATTTGACAATATATATGTGGTTTTATTTCTAGACTTTCTGTTCTGTTCCATTGGTCCGAGTGCCTATTTTTCTGCCAATACCATGCTGCTGTGATAGTCGTGGCTCTATAATATAATTTGAAGTCAGGTATTGTAATGCCCTCAGCTTCATTCTTTTTTTTTTTAGGATTGCTTTGGCTATTCAGGGTTTTTTTTGTTTTTTTGTTTTTTTTGTATTTTTCTGAAGCTGGAAACGGGGAGAGACAGTCAGACAGACTCCAGGGGCCACGCTCTGCCCACCAGGGGGCGATGCTCTGCCCCTCCGGGGCATCGCTCTGCCGCGACCAGAGCCACTCTAGCGCCTGGGGCAGAGGCCAAGGAGCCATCCCCAGCGCCCGGACCATCTCTGCTCCAATGGAGCCTTGGCTGCGGGAGGGGAAGAGAGAGACAGAGAGGAAGGAGGGGGTGTGGAGAAGCAAATGGGCGCTTCTCCTATGTGCCCTGGCCGGGAATCGAACCCAGGTCCCCCGCACGCCAGGCCGACGCTCTACCACTGAGCCAACCGGCCAGGGCCTATTCAGGGTTTTTTATAGTTCCATGTAAATCTGATGATTTTTTTGTTTCATTTCTTTAAAAAATGTCATTGGAATTTTGATGGGAATTGCATTAAATTTGTATATTGCTTTGGGTAATATTGCCATTTTGATTATATTTATTCTTCCTATCCAAGAACAAGGAATATTTTTCCATTTCATTGTATATCTTTTTCGATTTTTCTTAACAATGCTTTGTAGTTTTCGTTATATAGGTCCTTTACATTCTTTGTTATGTTTATTCCTAGGTATTTTTTTGTTATTGTTGTTGCAATTGTGAAGGGGGTTATTTTTTTAGTTCATTTTCTAATGTTTCGTTGTTGCCATATAGAAAGGCTATGGATTTTTTTTTTTCCTGAAGTTGGAAACGGGGAGGCAGTCAGACAGACTCCCACATGCGCCCGAACGGGATCCACCTGGCATACCAACCAGGGGGCAATGCTCTGCCCATCTTGGGGCATCGCTCTGCCGCAATCACAGCCATTCTAATGCCTGAGGCAGAGGCCACAGAGCCATCCTCAGCGACTGGGCAAACTTTGCTCCAATGGAGCCTTGGCTGCGGGAGGGGAAGAGAGACACAGAGAAGAACAAGAGGGGGAGGGGTGGAGAAGCAGATGGGCGCTTCTCCTGTGTGCCCTGGCCGGGAATCGAACCCGGGACTCCCACATGCCAGGCCGACGCTCTACCACTGAGCCAACCGACCAGGGCCAATGCTATGGACTTTTGTATATTAATTTTGTATCCTGCAACCTTACTATATTGGTTTATTGTTTCTAGTAATCTTTTTGTGGAGTCTTTGGGGTTTTCAATGTATAGGATCATATCATCTACAAAAAGTGAAACCATTACTTCTTCTTTTCCGATATGGATGCCTTTTATTTCTTTATCTTGTCTGATTGCTCGGGCTAGAACTTCTAGCACCACGTTAAATAAGAGTGGAGAGAGTGGACAACCCTGTCTTGTTCCTGACTTAAGGGGGAAAGTCCTCAGTTTTATGTCATTTAATATGATGTTAGCTGATATATGATGTTTATCATATATGACCTTTATCATGTTGAGATATTTTCCTTCTATACCCATTTTGTTGAGTGTCTTTTTTTTTAATTTTTTAAAATTTATTCATTTTAGAGAGGAGAGGGAGAGACAGAGGGACAGAGAGAGAGGAGAGACAGAGAGAGAGAAGGGGGGGAGGAGCTGGAAGCATCAACTCCCATATGTGCCTTGACCAGGCAAGTCCAGGGTTTCAAACCAGCGACCTCAGCATTTCCAGGTCAACGCTTTATCTACTGCACCACCACAGGTCAGGCCTTTTTATTTTTTTTTATTTTTGAGTGTCTTAAACATAAAGTTGTGTTGTATTTTATTGAATGCCTTTTCTGCATCTATTGATAAGGTCATGTAGTTTTTGTTCTTTGTTTTGTTGATATGGTGTATTACGTTAACCGTTTTACGTATGTTGAACCATCCTTAAGATTCTGGGATGAATCCCACTTGATCATGATGTATTATTTTTTTAATATGTTGTTGTATTCGATTTGCTAGTATTTTGTTTAGTATTTTAGCATCTGTATTCATTAGAGATATTGGTCTGTAGTTTTCTTTTTTTGTGCCGTCCTTGCAAAGTTTCGGTATGAGGTTTATGTTGGCCTCAAAAAATGTGTTTGGAGATTCTCTTTGTTCCATAGCCATTTCAGGCCCCGGGCAAGAGGCAGCGCCGCTTCGGCAGAGGGCCCGAGCCCCGGAGGCCTCTAGGATGGTGTGGGGCCGCAAACCAAAATGGAGTATGAGTGGAAACCTGACGAGCAAGGGCTTCAGCAAATCCTGCAGCTGCTGAAGGAATCCCAGTCCCCAGACACCACCATCCAGAGAACTGTGCAACAAAAATTGGAACAACTCAGTCAATATCTAGATTTTAACAACTACCTGATTTTTGTTCTGAAAAAATTAAAATCTGAAGATGAACCCACAAGATCATTGAGTGGTCTCATTTTGAAGAATAATGTGAAAGCACATTTTCAGAACTTCCCAAATGGTGTAACAGACTTTATTAAAAGCAACTGTTTAAACAATATTGGTGACGCCTCTCCTCTGATTAGAGCCACTGTAGGTATTTTGATTACAACCATAGCCTCCAAGGGAGAATTGCAGAATTGGCCTGACCTCTTACCAAAACTCAGTAGTTTATTGGATTCTGAAGATTACAACACTTGTGAGGGAGCATTTGGTGCCCTACAGAAGATATGTGAAGATTCTGCTGAGATTTTAGATAGTGATGTTTTAGATCGTCCTCTCAACATCATGATTCCAAAATTTTTACAGTTCTTCAAGCACGATAGTCCAAAAATAAGATCTCATGCTGTTGCATGTGTCAATCAGTTTACCTTCAGTAGGACTCAAGCTCTGATGTTGCACATTGACTCTTTTATTGAGAATCTCTTTGCATTGGCTGGGGACGAAGAACCAGAGGTACGGAAAAATGTGTGCTGGGCACTTGTGATGTTGCTGGAAGTTCGAATGGATCGCCTGCTTCCTCACATGCATAATATAGTTGAGTACATGCTACAGAGGACCCAAGATCAAGATGAAAATGTGGCTTTAGAAGCCTGTGAATTTTGGCTCACTTTGGCTGAGCAACCAATATGCAAAGATATACTCGTAAAGCACCTTCCTAAGTTGATTCCTGTCTTAGTGAATGGCATGAAGTACTCAGATATAGATATTATCCTACTTAAGGGTGATGTTGAAGAGGATGAAATGATTTCTGATAGTGAACAGGATATAAGGCCACGTTTTCATCGATCAAGAACAGTGGCTCAGCAGCATGATGAAGATGGCATTGAAGAGGAAGATGATGATGACGATGAAATTGATGATGATGATACAATTTCTGACTGGAATCTGAGGAAATGTTCTGCTGCTGCCCTGGATGTTCTTGCAAATGTGTATCGTGATGACCTTTTGCCACATATTTTTCCCTTTTTGAAAGAATTACTTTTTCATCATGAATGGGTTGTTAAAGGAGCAATTGGTTGGTTTTAGGAGCAATTGCTGAAGATTGCATGCAAGGCATGATTCCATACTTGCCTGAGCTCATTCCTCACCTTATTCAGTGCCTCTCTGATAAAAAGGCTCTTGTGTATTCCATAACGTGCTGGACTCTGAGCCGCTATGCACACTGGGTAGTCAGCCAGCCCCCAGACACGTACCTGAAGCCATTAATGACAGAATTGCTAAAGCGTATCTTGGATAGCAACAAGAGAGTACAAGAAGCTGCCTGCAGTGCCTTTGCTACCCTCGGAAGCTTGTACAGAACTTGTTTCTTACCTTGCTTATATACTTGATACCTTGGTTTTCGCATTTAGTAAATACCAGCATAAGAACTTGCTCATTCTTTATGATGCCATAGGAACGTTAGCAGATTCAGTAGGACATCATTTAAATAAACCAGAATATATTCAGATGCTGATGCCTCCGCTGATCCAGAAATGGAACATGTTAAAGGATGAAGATAAAGATCTCTCCCCTTTACTTGAGTGCCTATCTTCAGTTGCCACAGCCCTGCAGTCTGGCTTCCTTCTGTACTGTGAACCTGTGTACCAGCATTGTGTGAACCTAGTACAGAAGACTCTTGCACAAGCCATGCTGAACAATGCTCAGCCAGATCAATGTGAGGCTCCAAATAAAGATTTTATGATAGTGGCTCTTGATTTACTCAGTGGCCTGGCTAAAGGACTGGGAGGCAACACTGAACAGCTAGTAGCCCGAAGTAACATTCTAACACTAATGTATCAATGTATGCAGGATAAAATGCCAGAAGTTCGACAGAGTTCCTTCGCCCTGTTAGGGGATCTGACAAAAGCTTGCTTTCAGCATGTTAAGCCTTGTATAGCTGATTTCATGCCAATATTGGGAACCAACCTAAATCCAGAGTTCATTTCTGTCTGCATAATGCCACATGGGCAATTGGATAAATCTCCATTCAAATAGGTATAGAGATGCAGCCTTATATTCCTATGGTGTTGCCCCAGCTTGTAGAAATCATTAACAGACCCAACACACCAAAGACATTGTTAGAGAATACAGCAATAACAATTGGTCATCTTGGTTACGTTTGTCCTCAAGACATGGCCCCCATGCTACAGCAGTTTGTAAGACCCTGGTGCACCTCTCTGAGAAACATAAGGGACAATGAGGAAAAGGATTCAGCATTTCGTGGAATTTGTACCATGATTAGTGTGAATCCCAGTGGCGTAATCCAAGCTTTTATATTTTTTTTGTGATGCAGTTGCATCGTGGATTAACCCAAAAGAAGATCTGAGAGACATGTTCTGTAAGATCCTTCATGGACTTAAAAATCAAGTTGGAGATGAAAATTCGAGGCGTTTCTCTGACCATTTTCCGCCTCCCTTAAAAGAGCATCTTGCAGCTTTTTATGGTGTTTAACCTCATACACTTAAGCTGCAGTCCCATAATTAGGGGTCTTTCAGTCTTGGAGACAATGAGGGAGCCTCTGCACCCAGGGAAAATGTTACCCTTTACAGGGGGGAAGGGTAAACCAGTAGGGAATACAGTACAATCCCAACCCTACTGGGAGGGGCAGGAGGGAAATGTTGCCGTCACTGTATAAGTCGATGTTGGGAAACGTTTTAACATCTGGAGGCTTTGCGGGTGGAAATATGTCTTCAGTTACAACTCCACAGTGGATGTGAAGAAGCAAAAAGAATCTATTCAGTCTACTCACAAAACAGTACATTCTGGAATATTATGGGGAATTATACCAAAACAAGAACCATATAAATGATGCATAGGAATAAGAGAAAAATTTCTATAGTGCACAATAAAGGAAACCTAACCTAAGAATGGGGGTTACAAACAGTTAAGAAGCTTTTTTTTTTAATTTAAAGGATTTTATAAATATTCCCACATAATGGGGCCTCTTTTTTGCATGCTGATAAAGAACTACACAAATGAAGCTAATAGAATTAAAGTCAAGCTTGCCAACCCATAGTGGAAGCAGGTTCTTGGAAGTTACAATTTAAGGTACCCAAAAAAAGTTGGAAATAAAAAAATTAATTTGAACAATGAAGCACCCTGTGAAACGCCAAACGAGTCACTCCTTTTCCCTTTGTGGGCTGGGCAGGGAGGGAGGAATAAGTGGGATTGGACATATCAAATTAAAGATTGAACTCTTGATTTTGCATTAAAACATTAATGTAGTAGATATCATTTGATGGTTGTACTTCATTAGATTTAATTTCTAGGCCAAGACGTTATTTTTAAAGTGCAGTTTAAGGTTCAGGCATGCATTCTGGCTCATAAAACAAAAACAAAAACAATAACAACAAAAAAATAAAATGTGTTTGGAAGTATTGCTTCTTCTTTAATTTTTTGGAAGACTGAGTAGAATAGGAACCAAGTCTTCTTTGAATGTTTGATAGAATTCACTTTTATAACCGTCTGGGCCTGGACTTTTATTTTTGGGGAGGTTTTTAGTAGTTTTTTCTATTTCCTCTCTGCTAATTGGTCTGTTTAGGCTTTCTGCTTCTTCATAACTCAGTCTAGGAAGGTGGTACTGTTCTAGGAATTTATCCATTTCTTCTAGATTGTTGAATTTGGTGGCATATAGTTTTTCATATTATTCTACAATAATTCTTTGTATATCTATGATGTCTGTGGTGATTTCTCCTCTTTCATTTTGGATTTTGTTTATATGAGTCCTTTCTCTTTTTTCCTTGGTTGAGTCTTGCCAAGGGTTTGTCAATTTTGTTGATCTTTTCAAAGAACCAGCTCCTTGTTCTATTAATTTTTCTATAGTTTTTCTGTTCTCTATTTTATTTATTTCTGCTCTGATTTTTACTATTTCCTTTCATTGGCTGGTTTTGGGTTGTCTTTGTTCTTTTTCTAGTTCCTTAAGGTGTGAAGTTAAGTGGTTCATGTGGGCTCTCTCTTGTTTGTTCATATAGGCTTGAAGTGATATGAACTTCCCTCTTATCACTGCTTTTGCTGAATCCCATAGATTCTGATATGTCGTATTGTCATTTTCATTTGTCTGTATATATCTTTTGATCTCTGCGCTTATTTCTTCTTTGACCCATTCATTTTTTAAAAGTATGTTGTTTAGTTTCCACATTTTTGTGGGGTTTTTTTCCCTCTTTTTTTGCAGTTGAATTCTAGTTTCAAGGCTTTATGATCAGAAAATATGCTTGATACAATTCAATTTTTCTGAATTTGCTGATGTTATTTTTGTGGCCCAACATATGGTCAATTCTTGAGAATGTTCCATGTATACTAGAGAAAAATGTATACTCTGTCACTTTGGGATGAAATGTCCTGTAGATGTCTATCATATCCAATTGCTCTAGTGTTTTGTTTAAGGCCAATATATCTTTATTGATTGTCTGTTTGGATGAATGATCTAGAGCCATCAGCAGTGTATTAAGGTCTCCAAATATGATTGTATTTTTGTCAGTTTTTGTTTTTAGGTCAATAAGTAGCTGTCTTATATATTTTGGTGCTCCTTGGTTTGGTGTATATATATATATTAAGAGTTGTTATGTCTTCTTGATTCAGTGTCCTTTAATCATTATGAAATGACCATTTTTGTCTCTGATTACTTTTGCTGTCTTGTAGTCAGCATTATTTGATATGAGTATTGCTACACCTGGTTTTCTTTGATGTTATTTGCTTGGAGTATTGTTTTCCAGCCTTTCACTTTGAATTTGTTTTTATCCTTGTTGCTTAGATGTGATTCTTGTAGGCAGCATACAGTTGGATTTTCTTTTTTAATCCATTCTGCTACTCTGTCTTTTTTTTATTATTAATTTTTAGAGAGGAGAGAGAGAGAGAAGGAGGAGGGAGGAGCAGGAAGCATCAACTCCCATATGTGCTTTGACCAGGCAAGCCCAGGGTTTTGAACCGGCGACCTCAGCGTTTCCAGGTCAACGCTTTATCCACTGCGCCACCACAGGTCAGGCCTCTGTGTCATTTTATTGGTGAGTTTAATCCATTTATATTTAGTGTAATTATTGACACTTGTAGGTTCCCTATTGCCATTTTATAAATTGCTTTCTGTTAGTTTTGTATCTTGTTTGATTCTTTTCTTTTGTTTTATTATCATTTGTTTTTGTTGGTTGTATTCCATACTTCTTTCCTCTGTTGCTATCTTTTTTAAGTCATGTGCTTCTGTGGTGGTTTTTTCAGGGGTGGTTACCATTAAGTAATGAAAAGAGTACCTACCATGTTTATTGTAGTACACTATCTTATGATTCCTTCTGCACTCCATCGTCCTTTGCTACTGTTAATCTCCGTCCTCTCCCCTTTTTTTTGTTTTTGTCATCACAATTTAAATTTGGCTTTATTATGTTCTTGGTGGAACTTTTACTTGTGGTTTTGTTTTGTTTTGTTCTTTGTATCTGGTTGGAAAACCCCCTTTAGTATTTCCTAGAGTGGGTTTTTTTTTTACAGGGACAGAGAGAGAGTCAGAGAGAGGGATAGACAGGGACAGACAGACAGGAACGGAGAGAGATGAGAAGCAACAATCATCAGTTTTTCATTGCGAGACTTTAGTTGTTCATTGATTGCTTTCTCATATGTGCCTTGACCATGGGCCTTCAGCAGACTGAGTGACCCCTTGCTCGACCCAGCAACCTTGGGTCCAAGCTGGTGAGCTTTTGCTCAAACCAGGTGAACCCACGCTCAAGCTGGCGACCTCGGGGTCTCAAACCTGGGTCCTCTGCATCCCAGTCCAACACTCTATCCAATGCACCACCGCCTGGTCAGGCGAGAGGGTTTTCTGATGATAAATTCCCTCATGTTTTCTGTATCTGTGAATGTTTTTATTTCTCCTTCATATTTGAAGGATAGCTTTGATGGGTATAGTATTCTTGGCTGAAAGTTCCACTCTTTCAGGACTTTAAATATTGGGGTACACTCTCTTCTAGCTTGTAGAGTTTCTGCTGAGAAATCCAATGATAATCTAATAGGCATTCCTTTATATGTTGTACTTTTCTTTTTCCTGGCTGCCTTGAGAATTTTTTATCATTGGTTTGTGCCAATTTCTTTATGATGTGCTTTGGAGTAGGTTTGTTGGTGTTAAGAAAACTCGGTGTTCTGTTTGCTTTTTGAATTTGAGGCTTTAGTTCTTTCCACAGGCTTGGGAAGTTCTCGTCTATTATTTGTTTGAATATGTTCTCCATTCCATTTTCTCTTTCTTCTCCTTCTCCTGATATACCTATTATTCTTATGTTAGTCTTTTTGATGGAGTCAGACAATTCCTGTAGGGCTTTCTATTTTTTAAAAATTTTTGAGTCTCTCTCTTCTTCTCTCTGTTGTGCCTCAAGTTGCTTGTCTTCTATGTCACTAATCCTACCTTCTATCTGGCCTGTTCTATTAGCTAAGCTTGTTACCTCATTTTTCAGTTCATGAATTGAGTTTTTCATCTCTGTTTGATTTGTTTTTATAGTTTTAATTTCCTTGGTAATATATTCTTTGTGTTTGTTGAGTTGTTTTTTGAGCTTCCCTAAATTGCCTTTCTGTGTTTTCTTTTCTTGTATATCTCTGAGTATTTTTAGGATTTCTATTTTAAATTCTCTGTCATTTAGCTCCAAGGTTTCCAATATATTAAATTTTTTCTTCATAGATTTTTCCTCATCTATCTGTGCTACATCTCTGTCTTTTGTATCCATGACATTCGATTTCCTTTTCCTTAATGGCATCTGAGGGTGGTTTTGTTAATAGCACTAATGAGAATTAATTAAAAAAAAAGTAAAAAAAGAGAAGAAATAGAAAAAATATATTATTTAAAAAATAATAAATAAATAAAATTTATTATTTTTTTTTCTCCTTTCCCTTTCTTCTTGAGAAAATACCGTGATAAACTGTGAATTATATTGTGCTAAATGGAACAAAAACTACCTATATTGGAGGGCCTGAGTTGGGGAGAAGTGATAAAGGGGCAAAAAAAGGAGGTAGGGACCCACAAAATGCAAAAAAGGAAAAAATTTGGATCAAAAATAAAATGATTTGCTTGTAAGTGATGGTTGACTGAGAGATATAATGAGAGCGATAAGAGGGAAACAGGAAAAATAAAAAAAATTACTATTGTATTAAGTGGAACAAAAACTAGATAGAATGGAGAGCTGGGGTTGAGGGAATGCTAATGAGTTAAAAAGCAAAGTAAATTTTGACCTGTGGTGGCACAGTGGATAAAGCATCGACCTGGAAATGCTGAGGTCGCTGGTTCGAAACGCTGGGCTTGCCTGGTCAAGGCACATATGGGAGTTGATGCTTCCAGCTCCTCCCCACCTTCTCTCTCTTTGTCTCTCCTCTCTCTCTCTCTGTCTCTCCCTCTCCTCTCTAAAATGAATAAATAAAAAATAAAATAATAAAAAAAGTTAAAAAAAATTAAAAAAAAAAGCAAGTAAAAAGTACCCAAAATGCCACAAAGAAAAAATTTGAGTCCCAAATAAAATAATTTGTTCGTGAGTGAGGATGGAATGGAGGAAAAGTAAAGGAGAAAAGAAGAAACTAATAGAGAGGGAGAAAAAAGAAAAAGGGAAAAAAGAAAAGAAGAAAGAAGAAAGAAATAAAAAAGAGAGAGAGTTAAGGATTTTGAAGTGTAACCCTCATAGAGAGAAAGGAAGAAGAAAAGAAAGAAAATGGGAAATGTAACACTATGATAATGTAGTTCAAGAAGAGAAAAGAATAAGACAGGCAGAGAATAAAAGGACCAAGGTGGAAGAAAAAAATAATGGCCTGACCTGTGGTGGTGCAGTGGATAAAGCGTCAACCTGGAAACACTGAGGTTGCCGGTTCAAAACCCTGGCTTGCCTGGTCAAGGCACATATGGGAGTTGATGCTTCCTGCTCCTCCCCCTTCTCTCTCTCTCTCTCTCTCTCCCCCCCTTCCTCTCTAAAATGAATAAATAAAAAATTTTAAAAAAATAAAAAAAATAATAAAGACAAGAAGATGAAACAAAAAAAAAGTGTAAAAAGTTATAAAGTCTGGATTTTTTTTTATTTTGAGAGGTTATCTTCTTCCTTTTTCTTTCCTCTCCCTCTTCCTGGTCGGTGACTCTGTACCCCAGGCTCTGCCCCTGTGACACGCTTAGGTAGAGATTTGCAGTTGATGAGTCTCTATGGCAATGTCATATATTAGGCTTCAGTCTCATTGATAGTCGGGGCTTGTTAGCATTTGCAGGCTCCAACAATGAGAGATTCCATTTTCCCAGAGCCTCTCTCCAAGTCTCTTCTTCTTGAATTAGCAGCCTGATGATTCAGCTATGAGGTTGCCGCTGCCTCTACCTGGAGAGTAAGATGCTCAAAAAGCTGGCAAACCCCCACTCTATCCCCACTCAGCACAGGGCTCTGGGTAAGGCTCTGTCAGTCAGAGCCGCCAGTGTAATCAGGCAGGGCTGGGAGCCAATTGCTCTTAAGGTGTCTTTTTATGAGCCTCCAGGCATTTCAGTATGCCTCAGCACTCTGGGGGACCACTCTCCCCAGGCTTTTTGCACTTTGTAACCTGTTTTGGCTGGGAAGAAGATGCTGTAGTCGCTGCCTGCAGAACAGGAGGTCTTAAAAGCTGCCAAGTCCCTCTTTTTAATGCACAGCCCTGAGTACGAAACCTCTGCCAATCGGAGCCACCAGCATAATCAGGTAGTGGGGCGTACTGACTTCGGTTCAGTTCCCCAGGTATATCTAGTTAAATTTGCCTTAGTGTTCTGTAATATTGCTTTCTGCAGGCTTCTTCCTTGTTAAAAAGCCTACAACCTAGCCTGTCTAACTTCTGCAGTGTTCTCTGAGGTTTGTTCTGTGGGAATGTGTTTTTCACCCTGTATCGGCTGAGAGGAAGTTGCCCCCGCCCCTATGTGCATAGCAAGAGGCACTAAAAAATATCACTCCTCTTGTATAAGATCGCTGAATTAAGAGAGATCTTGTCAGTTAGAGCTGCATAAGTCAGTTGGGAGATGAACAGACTGTGAGTTAAGCTAATTTCAGGGATTGGATCTGCAGATCTGCTCCAGAGACAGACTGCAAGCTGCTGGTGCACCCCTCCCCCTAGCGCTTCCATATTTTTCTCTTCCCTGGGATGTTAGCCTAGATTTCTGGATGAGACGCCCTGCCCACCCAGAGAAGTTCAGACATAGGGAAGTTCGCTTTCATGCACTCCCCGGGTGCCGCTGTTTAGGGTGCAGGGACCACACCGAGTCTCTGGTAACAACCCATGCAGAAACCTCTGACCCTGCCCTTCTGTCCGGGAACATGGGCGCCCACTCCGGGGGTGCTAGAAGGAACCTCTTGCACACTATCTGTGTTCCTCGACCAAGATATCGGGAATAATGGCGGCTGCTGCTTGCCCGCCTTTGCCGGGGTCTGGTGCGGGCCTTAGTTCATGTGGGCTGAGTCACCACAGGCACACTCTTTCCTTGGTTTGGACATCTGTGCTGCATCCCGGCTTCCTCCACACCTCAGCTCTCACTCTCTCTCAGTTTTAAGTGAAAGCAGCCTTTGCTCAGGTTAGTGAGGAAGGCGGAGTGTTCCTTTCTCCATCTTATTTCCTACAGGGTTGATTATATACAGAGTGTCCGTAAAGTCATGGTGCACTTTTGACTGGTCACAGGAAAGCAACAAAAGATGATAGAAATGTGAAATCTGCACCAAATAAAAGGAAAACCCTCCCAGTTTCTGTAGGATGATGTGGCAGCATGTGCGCATGTGCAGATGATGATGTAACACCATGTATACAGTGGAGCAGCCCATGGCCATGCCAGTCGAGATGTGGATGGTACCGAGGAAAGTTCAGTATGTTCTGTGGCTTGCTAAATTTGAATCTGTGACCAAAGTGCAACGTGAATATTGGCGCATTTATAACGAAGTGCCACCACATAGGAATAACATTACTCAGTGGGATAAGCAGTTGAAGGAAACCGGCAGTTTGGTGGAGAAACCCCGTTCTGGTAGGCCATCAGTCAGTGACGAGTCTGTAGAGGCTATACGAGATAGCTACCTAAGGAGCCCTAAAAAATCTGTGCGTGAGCCCACATCGAACTGCACTGAATAGGTATGAAACTGGGAGAGTTTTCCTTTTATTTGGTGCAGATTTCACATTTCTATCATCTTTTGTTGCTTTCCTGTGACTAGTCAAATTGCACCATGACTTTACGGACACACTGTATTTAGTCAATTTTTCGCTCGATCATACCTTCATGTTCAGTGTGTGGGACTTCTAGATGCTCCAAAGATAGATTTTTCTGTCACTAGTTGAAGAACTTGTTGAAATTTTGGGGAGAGGTATCAGGAGTGCTCCTTACGGTGCCATTTCTCTAGAGTGGTGCATTTTTACAATTGGTAAACCTACATTGACACATCATTAACACCCAGAGTCCATAGTTTACCTTAAGATTCACTATTGGTGATGTGCATTCTGTGAATTTAGACAAATGCATAATGACAAGCATGATACAGAGTAGTTTCACTGCCTTAAAAATCCTCTGTGCTCCACTCATTCATCCCTCCTTTTCTCCTCCCCTCCCATCAAGCACTTATCTTTTTACTGTTTTCCTAGTTTTGTCTTTTCCTGAATGTCATATAGTTGGAATCATATAGTAGCAGCCCTTTCAGGTTGGTTCTTCTGCTTAGTAACTCATTTTACTTTTAAGTAAAAGTTTCCTGCTTTTTAAAAAAAGATTTTATTTATTGATTTTAGAGAGAGGAGGAGCAAGAGGAAGACAGGGAGGAGGAGGGGGAAGCATCAATTCATAGTTGCTTCTTGTATATGCCTAGACCTGGCAAACCTGGGGCTTTGAGCCAGCGACCTCAGCATTCAAGGTCAACGCCATATCCATTGTACCACCACAGGTCAGACAAAAGTTTCCTGCTTACGATTTCCCAACTCTTCTCTTCTTTAGTGTACACAGTACATAATATCCGCCAACTGAAGGAAAAAAGCTTAATGCAGGCCTACAAATAAATTGGAATTAAATGTTTTTCCTTTGGGAAAAGAGAAGCTAATGTTTACTGAATACTGGAAACGAGAAATCTCAGCATCTCTAGTTTCAGCTACCGTACAACCTGTCTGAATTGTTCTCAGCCTTCCCGTGGTCAGACAGCTCACTTGGTTAGAACATTGTCCTGATGTGTAAAGATTGTGGGTTCAATCTCTGGTTAGCAGGGATCCCCAAACTTTTTACACAGGGGGCCAGTTCACTGTCCCTCAGACTGTTGGAGGGCCACCACATACAGTGCTCCTCTCACTGACCACCAATGAAAGAGGTGCCCCTTCTGGAAGTGCAGCAGGGGGCCGGATAAATGGCCTCAGGGAGCTGCATGTGGCCCGCGGGCCATAGTTTGGGGATGCCTGCCCACATACTGGAATAGATTGATACTTCTGTCTCTCTCTATCTAAAATCAATAAATTAAAAATAGCCTGACCAGGCAGTGGTGCAGTGGATAAAGAATCAGACTGGGATGCGTAGGACTAGGGTTTGAGACCCCAAGAGGTTGCCACCTTGAGTGCAGGCTCATCTGGTTTGAGCAAAGCTCACTGGCTTGGACCCAAGGTCGCTAGCTCAAGCAAGGAGTCACTCGGTCTGCTGAAGGCCCACGGTCAAGGCACATATGAGAAAGCAATGAACAACTAAGGTGTCGCAACGAAAAACTGATGATTGATGCTTCTCATCTCTCTTTGTTCCTGTCTGTCCCTATCTATCCCTCTCTCTGACTCTCTCTGTCTCTGTAAAAAAAAGAAAAAAAAAGAAATATATTTTAAAAAATTAAAAATAGAATAAAGTGTTTTCTGCCTTCCTCTACCAGAGCAGAGGTGTTAAAAACCTAGGGATGGGCCCTGGCCAGTTGGCTCAGTGGTAGAGCGTTGGCCTGGCGTGCAGAAGTCCCCGGTTCGATTCCCGGCCAGGGCACACAGGAGAAGCGCCCATCTGCTTCTCCACCCCTCCCCCTCTCCTTCCTCTCTGTCTCTCTCTTCCCCTCCCGCAGCCGAGGCTCCATTGGAGCAAAGATGGTCCGGGCACTGGGGATGGCTCCTTGGCCTCTGCCCCAGACGCTAGAGTGGCTCTGGTCACGACAGAGCGACGCCTGGGAGGGTCAAAGCATCGCCCCCTGGTGGGCAGAGCGTCGCCCCCTGGTGGGCGTGCCGGGTGGATCCCGGTCTGGCACATGTGGGAGTCTGTCTGACTGTCTCTCCCCGTTTCCAGCTTCAGAAAAATACAAAAAAAACACAAAAAACCCTAGGGACACATGTTCAAAAGAGTGGCTGCTTCACCCAAGGATGGGCATTACCCAGAGGACTGGAATCCATGGAATAATCCTGGAGGCTGCCTTCCTGCCACCAGCCCACCCCCTTGCTCCTCCCCTGCAACCCTGCAACGTGGTTCCATCTAAAGTAAGAAGAGCCTAGCAATAATCTGCATCAAGGCAAACCATGGGGGCCTGTTTTCAGAGCACCTGCAAAAACTCATCTTCCCCTTATTTCTCTGGAAGTCATGATCATTGTGCTACTGGCAGGTGTTTCCCTGACTTAATCCCCACAGTCTCAGCAGCATTCTTTTATCAGCTGAAATAACAACAATAGCAGTTAACATTTATTACTAATTATATGCCAGGCATTTTGCTAAGCACCTTATGTATATTTCTTTAATCCTCACAGCCTTATGAGGTAGGTGGTAGTTGGAGCCCCCATTTTGTAATTGAAGAAGGTGAGGCACAGAAAAATTAAGTTATGTGCTCAGGATCACACAGCACAGAAGTGGCCTAAGCAAAAGTTGAGGTCAGACAGTCTAGTTCAGTTCTGGAGTTCAACAGTTAACAACTACACTGTGATGAGGAAGATATTAGTTATACATTTCTGCGTAACAAATTACTCCATAATTTAGTCGCTTAAAACAATAGACAGCTATCACACTCAGTTTCTGAGGGTTGGAAGTCTGGGTGCTCTGGCTTAGGGAGTCTTGTGGAGAAGGTTCCCCTCTCCCAAGACTTAACTGGGCCTAGAGGATCTGCTTCTAAGCTCATTCATGTGGCTATTTGCTGGAGGCGTCAGTTTTTTGTCATGTGGGTCTCTCCATAGCACTACTCAGGACAAGGATCCCCCGGTGTGAGAGATGAGGGGGATATATAGAGAGAGATAGCATTTGAGAGAGAGATACTGAGAGATAAGCCAGTCTGCCTTTTATGACCTGGTCCCCCACCACCCACATATCATATCATCACATCAGCCTTATTCTAGTCATTCAGTTCAGTCTCCATACACTCAACAGGAAGGGATTACACAAAGGTGTGAAAACCAGGAAGCAGAGATCACTGGAGGCCATCTTGAAGGTGGCTATGACAACTACAAAGAAAAGCTAAACAGAACCCTGTCTGGGTGCTCAGTTGGTTGGAACATCAGCCTGATGTGCCGGAGTTGCAGGTTCAATCCCTGCTCACGTAAGGGAATCAAATAGGTGAAACAACAAATTGATGTTTGTCTCTCTCTTTGTTTCTCTCTCTCTTCCTCCCTACCTCTCTCTCTAAAATCAATTAATAAATAAAAAATAAGTAGTTCAAAAGAGAGAAGGAAAGCTAAACCGAAAAAGATCTTGCCTCCCAAAAATCTAAAACCTGCTTTAGAGGTGACAGCAAAAACTACCCAACCCTATGCAAATGTTGGGCCCCACTCAGCAAACCCTTGCCTTCTTTCTGACACATTTCACCAGGCACTATGGACAGAAGTAGGCTCATGTAGAACGTGACCTTTGTGAGGACAGGCTCTACATCTTAGATGCCATATGGTTGACAGGCTTCCATGACTATTTTTAACTGACACTAAAGAAGTAAAAGATGCACTCACTGCTCTTAGAAAGTTAACAACTTAGTTTTTAAAAAATCTTGATTACATTTTATTTCTATACTTTTTGTGGTAAAATATACATAACATAAAAACTTGGCCCTGGCCGGTTGGCTCAGTGGTGGAGCGTCGGCCTGGCGTGCGGGGGACCCGGGTTCGATTCCCAGCCAGGGCACGTGGGAGAAGTGCCCATTTGCTTCTCCACCCCCACCCCCTCCTTCCTCTCTGTCTCTCTCTTCCCCTCCCGCAGCCAAGGCTCCATTGGAGCAGAGATGGCCTGGGCGCTGGGGATGGCTCCTTGGCCTCTGCCCCAGGCGCTAGGGTGGCTCTGGTAGCGGCAGAGCGACGCCCCAGAGGAGCAGGGCATCGCCCCCTGGTGGGCAGAGCTTCGCCCCTGGTGGGCGTGCAGGGTGGATCCCGGTCGGGCGCATGCGGGAGTCTGTCTGACTGTCTCTCCCCGTTTCCAGCTTCAGAAAGATACGGAAAAGAAAAAACAAACAAACAAACAAAAAACTTAGCACTTTAACCATGTTTAAGTGTACCATTTAGTGGAATTACGTACATTCACATCATTGTACAAACATCACCACCATTCTGCTCCAGAACTTTTAAACATCCCAAACTGAAAACCTGTCCCTCCTAAACAATAAGTTTTCATTTTCCACTCTCCTGGCCCCTGGTAACCACCATTATACCTTCTTTCTTTATAAATTTGACTACTCTAGGGACCCGATACAAGTGGAATATTACAATATTTGTCCTTTCACTTGGCATAATGCCTTCAAGGTTCATCCATGTTGTATTAAGTATCAGAGTTTCCTTCTTTTTTAAGGCTAGATAATATTCCATTGTGTGGATACACCACATTTAAAAAAAGATTTCATTTATTCATTTTAGAGAGAGGAGAGAGAAAGGGAGAGAGAGAGAAGGGGAGGAGGAGCAGGAAGCATCAACTCCCATATGTGCCTTGACCAGGCAAGCCCAGAGATTTGAACCAGCAACATCAGCATTCCAGGTCAATGTTTTATCTACTGCACCACCATAGGTCAAGCCTACACCACATTTTGTTTATCCATTCATCCATCAATGGGCACGTGAGTTGCTTCTACCTCTCAGCTACTGTGAATAAAGCTGCTATAAACATGGGGTATGCAAATTTTTGATCCCCTGCTTTCAAACCTTTTGGGTGTCTACCCAGAAGTGGAATTGCTGGGTCATATGGTAATTTTATATTTAATTTTTTAAGGAACCAACTTAGTTTTAATAATACTAAATGCTACCAGTTTTTGGTTCCTTGTGCTCAACCCTTTGCACACTTTATTTCAAACCAACACTGTAGGGAAGTGTTATTTTCATTTTTCAGTGGATTGGTTGCTCAATATCACACAACTAGTTGGTAGACAAAATCAGCACAGGTGGGTCACTTAGCAAGGTGTATGGCCAGTAGCCATGGCCACTATCACAGCTGCCTGGACCGTGCAGGTTTGCATTGGATTTGGACAGATGGTAATGAAACAACGGAGCCAAGAACTGGTGGGGCATTAGCGTTAATTCTAGCTTGCACCCAGAGGGCAAGTAAAAACACACACTGGGCTCCAAAACACATTCATTCAGTGCTCACAAAGCTACTGACTTATCTGAGTTTTCCTAGGATCAAAGGTTTGTACCTCACAAGCCTTATTCACCTCTGTTTACCATCTCCTTCTCTGCACAAACTGGCTTCTTCAACATTCCTCCATCTTGGCGGCCTCTCTTCTCCTCCACATGGCCTTACTCTGCTCTCCTCTCTGCTCTCTCCTCTAATGCTAATCTCAGGAACCAAGAGAGAGCAAGCTCCCAGTCTGCCCCACTTTATACTGTAGAAACCAAAACCTTTAATCCAATATACAAACAAGGAAGTCTCTGATACAAAGTCACTTATCTGAGGCACAATGGGATTCCTCATGAGAGTGCACCACCCCGCCCCACATCAAAAAGGGTGGGAAAGGCTTAGTCTTAAAACTAAGCCTCAGGCTATAATGACCAGGCCTGCTTACAGCCTGTACCCCACACACAATGCAACCTATAAGCAAGCAAACATATATATCATATTTACAAACTTATTTGACCAACATTCCACCTCTTTTGCTCGCTTCACAATCTAAAGCACAGGTATTACTGCACAAGGAAATTAGGCACATTACATAAATTATAACAACATGACAAATCATACAATTTCAACAATTACAAAGATACACTGCACCACTCTCTGAGCACTTTGCCAAAAGCGCAAAATGTCTTCGGCCTTCTTTCTAGCCATGGGAAAAGCATCCCAGGGCAAGGGAGTGCTTCCAGCAAAGCCACCCCCCCACTCCCATCAAGGTATTTCACATTGTCCAAAATCCATAAGTCCATCCAACAAAGGAGCCAGTGCCTACTCTGTTCATAGTCCAGGAATCAGTCCACACACATGGGGACTCAGCCACCCCCCTCATCCCTGCCATCCTGGCAGGTCTTACACTGTCCCAAAGAGGAGCACGTGGCAATGGCAGTCAGCATTTCCATCTCTGCTCTGGAGAGCATGATGACATCTACTCCTGTGTCCCAAAATTGCAGACCTACCAGGGGCATAGTAGGAATTCCTTGCTGCTCGGCTCTCACCTTCTGGAGACTGCAGTGGATTGCAACTCCAGACCAATTCTCCTCATCTTACAAAGAGGAATGGGAAACATCAGCTCCTGCTGCCGGGTTCGAGCCCCGGGTCACCGCAGCTTTCTGCTCAGCAGGCCTTGCAGCCCCAGCTCTGGCCTCGGCCCCAGCCTCCTGCTGCTGCTGGCTCTCCACAATGTCCAGGGCAAGCTGCAACTCATGAACCTGTGATTCTTTCTCCAGTGTCTGCTCCATTTCCAGGTGAATCTTGCAAACCTGGTAAGCCTCCTCCAGTGCTTGCTTCAGCTCCAGGGTCAGCATCTGTTTCTCCCACGTTTGCTCCAGCTCCTTCCACTGCTCGGTTTGCAGGTCCTGGGCAGCCTCTTTCACAGAGCTCTCAGTTTCCTCACACAGGGCTGTAAAAGTCAGCCAGCCTACAGCCCCCAAAAGGACAGCCATGGAGAACCATAACAGCAGACAATCCTCTACTCCACCGCTCAAAGGTGGTCTTGGCTCCTTGCCAATCTGTATTGAATCCTGCCGACTATGCCAAATGTAAAGCCAGGAGCCCCCATTGTGACCATTCACTTATTTGCCCAACACAAGGCAAATGAGTACGAGTCTGGTTTAATAAAACACGAATTCAGTTCAAGAAAATTGAGATCACAGAGTGTAGTTATCTATGGAAAGTTTCCTGAAAGTAAGGGGGCACAACCTTGCCTAAACCCTGGATGTCTGTGTGATTCCCTCATCTGGGCTTGCCAGGAGTTCTCTATAGCATTCTAATTAGCCAGAGACCTTTTAGTACCATCAGCCCACGTGGCAGAGCGGTTTGTATTGAATGAAGCCTTGATCATGGTAGAGCTATCACCTGCTCTGGGTCCCCTTAGAACTGGCCACCTCCAGGTTAATCAGCAATTGGGTAAGAGCAGCCAGCTAGAATGGGGTGTGTGTTGCTTCTAAAACCCAAAACGACACCAAACTTTGTACTTCTTTCTGGATGATAGGTGGTACAAGGTGTTACAACTTGTCTTTCATTTTAGAAGTGACATGCCACTGGCTCCCTAGAAACTTCCTCAAGGTAGGAATTTCTAAAAGTGAACAGTGAATCTGGTTTTGAAGAAGTGACTAAAGAAAGGTGAGATTAGGCAGGATAATAAGAAGCTAGGAAAATTCCTTGATAAGTGGAATGAGGGAAAATGAGACAAGGTAGTTAATCAAGGCTGAGCAATTAACAGCTTGCTAATAAATCACAAGATCTTATCTTCCTTAACCAAGGAGCAAATGGTTTATACCAGTGGTCCCCAACCCCTGGGCCGCAGACAGGTACCGGTACTGGTCCGCAGAGAAAGAATAAATAACTTACATTATTTCCGTTTTATTTATATTTAAGTCTGAACAATGTTTTATTTTTTAAAAATTACCAGATTCCCTCTGTTACATCTGTCTAAGACTCACTCTTGAAGCCTGTCTCTGTCATGTGATACATTTATCCATCCCACCCTAAAGGCCAGTCCGTGAAAATATTTTCTGACATTAAACTGGTCCGTGGTGTTAGATTCAGGGAGTACTGGAGCTGCCAAAGAGTGTAACTATTGCAGGAACAGTAAGTGCTGATATGGCTCCTGTGAGGCTGGGAACAAAGAAGGTCAGAGACCCTTATCAGAAGTTTAGGTTTGAAATTCGCCACTAAGCTAAAACCGGCCCCTGTTGCTATGCTGCGTGTGACCTCCCTAGCCAATAGCTAAACTGCCACATCTGCTTCTGTCTACACTTGCTCACTTAGGATATATAAGGGCTTAGCTGTAAGCTCCAGGCGCGGCTCCCATTTGCAGCTCCTTGTGGGCAAGGTGTCTCCGGACATCTCGGGAGTTCGCCCCTGCGCAGGTTAAACTGGCCAATAAAGTAACATCTTAACTCCTGAAAGTCTCCGACATTTGTTCTCGTACCCGGTGGATGCTACACGTGGCCCAAAAAAGGTTGGGGACCACTGGTTTATACCTCTCCAGCGGTGGGATTCAGCTGGTTTGCACCAGTTCAGCAGAACTGACACCTAATTTTTTTGTTGAGTTTGGCAAACAGGTTGTAAAATGGCACTTGTAATCAGGGTTCTCTCTAAGGTGGGCACCTAGGTAGCTGCCCAATGTGGAAATCACACGTTTACATTCCTTACTCTTTTTGAATGTTCATTTGCGCAACAGCGTAGTCTACATGCTTGTTGGGCAGATAAAATGTATTATGCTCACTTAGTTGAGAATGGTGGTGCCAATGTGAGGCCGTCGCCCAGGTGATATTAATGTGTGTTGAGAATCCTTGTAGCCTGGGGCTTGGTTTTGGGATTAAGCCTTTCCCACCCTTTTTGATGTGGGGTGGTACAATCCAATCATGCCTCGGAGAAGTGACTTTGTATTGGAGACTTCCCTATTTTGTATATTGGATTAGAGGTTGTGAAGCTACAATATAAAATGGGGGCGGAACGAGAGTTTGCGCTCTTGGTTCCTGAGATTAGCATGAGAGAGCAGAGAAAGTAGAGCCAGCAGCAGAAGGAGGCCACGTGGAGTAGGCCAGGAGAAGCAGCCAAGATGGCGGAGTGCTGAGTGAGATGCCAGTTTGTACAGAGTTTGTATCTGGGATAAGGAAGGAGATGGGGAACTGAGGAGAATAAGGCTGGTGAGCTAGAAACCTTTGATTCTAGGAAACTCAGATAAATCAGTAGCTTTGTGAGCACTGAATGTGACTGGGTTTTGGAGCCCAGTGTGTATTTTTACTTGCCCGCTGGGTGCAAGCTAGGATTAAAGACTATGGCCCATCAGTTTTTGGCTCCGTTGTTTCTTTACCAACTGTCCAAATCCAATGTGAACCTGCATGGGCCGGGCGGCTGTGATGGTGGCCCTGGCTGTGGCTACTGGCTCTACATTTGGCATAGTCTGTGGCAGGATTCGATACAGATTGGCAAGGAGCCTTTGAGTGGTGGAGTAGAGGACTGGCTAGTGTTAGAGTTCCCCATGGCTGTCCTTTTGGGGATCGTAGGCTGGCTGACTTTTACAGCCATGCGTGAGGAAACTGAGAGCTCTGTGGAAGAGGCTGCCCAGGACCTGCATACCAAGCAGTGGAAGGAGCGGAAGGAGCTGGAGCAAACGTGGGAGAAACAGATGCTGACCCTGGAGCTGGAGGAAGTGCTGAAGGAAGAGGCCGACCAGGTTTGCGAGATTCGCCTGGAAATGGAGCAGCTGATGGAGAAGGATTCACAGGTTCGTGAGTTGCCGATTGCCCTGGACGTTGTGGAAAGCCAGCGGCGGCAGGAGGCCGGGGCTGAGGCTGAGGATGAGGCCGGGTCCGGAGTTGCAACGTCTGCAGAGCAGAAGGTGGCGGCAGCGGACGGAGGCTCGAGCCCGGTAGCCGGAGCTGGTGTTTTCAGTTCCTCTTTGGAGGATGAGGAGAATCGGGCTGGAGTTGCAATCCGCAGTCTCCAGAAGGTGAAAGCCCAGCTGGAAGGAGCACCTACTACGGCCCTGGTAGGTCTGCGATTTTGGGGACATAGGATGGATGTTATCATGCTCTCCAGAGCCAAAATGGAAATGCTGACTGCCATTGCCATGTGCTCCTCTTTGGGACAGTGTAAGACCTACCAGGATGGCAGGGATGAGGGGGGTGGCTGATGACCCACGTGCGTGGACTGATTTCCTGGACTACGACCGGAGTGGGCATTGGCTTCCTTTGTTGGATGGACTTACGGTTTTTGGACAATGTGAAATACCCTGATGGGGGGGGGGGGTGGCTTTGCTGGAAGCACTCCCCTGCCCCGGGAAGCTTTTCCCATGGCTAGAAAGAAGGCCGAGGACATTTTGCGCTTTTGGCAAAGTGCTCAGAGACTGGTGAAGTGTACCTTTGTAATTGTTGAAACTGTATGATTTCTGCTGTTGTAACTTGTGTAATGTGCTAATTTCCTTGCACAGGAATGCCGGTGATATAAATTGTGGGTAGTAAAGTGAGCATAGGGGTGGATTGTTGGGCAGATAAAATGTATTATGCTCACTTCGTTGAGGATGGTGGTGCCAATGTGAGGCCGTCACCCAGGTGATATTAATGTGTGTTGAGAATCCTTGTAGCCTGGGGCTTGGTTTTGGGATTAAGCCTTTCCCACCCTTTTTGATGTGGGGTGGTACAATCCAATCATGCCTCGGAGAAGTGACTTTGTATTGGAGACTTCCCTATTTTGTATATTGGATTAGAGGTTGTGAAGCTACAATATAAAATGGGGGCGGAACGAGAGTTTGCGCTCTTGGTTCCTGAGATTAGCATGAGAGAGCAGAGAAAGTAGAGCCAGCAGCAGAAGGAGGCCACGTGGAGTAGGCCAGGAGAAGCAGCCAAGATGGTGGAGTGCTGAGTGAGATGCCAGTTTGTGTAGAGTTTGTATCTGGGATAAGGAAGGAGATGGGGAACTGAGGAGAATAAGGCTGTTGAGCTAGAAACCTTTGATTCTAGGAAACTCGGATAAGTCAGTGGCTTTGTGAGCACTGAATGTGACTGGGTTTTGGAGCCCAGTGTGTATTTTTACTTGCCCGCCGGGTGCAAGCTAGAATTAAAGACTATGGCCCACCAGTTTGTGGCTCCGTTGTTTCTTTATCAACTGTCCGAATCAAATGGGAACCTGCATGTGAATGGCCACGATGGCAGCTCCTGGCCTTACAGGGCGCCAGTCAATAAGCAATATGGAAATACCTTAACAGTTTTATTGTTTTTTGTCAAGTAATATTTAATATTTTTCATTAATATTTAAAAAATCTTTGTTATAACATAATCTAGTTTCATGTACCTCTTTTATTGTTGTTATTTAAGTATTAAATGCATGAAATAATAAACTACCTTTCGGTATATCATTTCTTTCTTTTTTTTTTTGTATTTTTCTGAAGCTGGAAACAGGGAGAGACAGTCAGACAGACTCCTGCATGCGCCCGACCGGGATCCACCCGGCACGCCCACCAGGGGCGATGCTCTGCCCACCAGGGGGCGATGCTCTGCCCCTCCGGGGCGTCGCTCTGCTGCGACCAGAGCCACTCTAGCGCCTGGGGCAAAGGCCAAGGAGCCATCTCCAGCGCCCGGGCCATCTTTGCTCCAATGGAGCCTTGGCTGCGGGAGGGGAAGAGAGACAGAGAGGAAGGAGGGTGGGGTGGAGAAGCAAATGGGTGCTTCTCCTATGTGCCCTGGCTGGGAATCGAACCCGGGTCCCCCGCACGCCAGGCCGACGCTCTACCGCTGAGCCAACCGGCCAGGGCCAGTATATCATTTCTTATACTTAAAATGGTCATTAGGGCAGAGAACTGGTTGTTAAATTATTTGAATCCCACCACAGCACCTCTCCTGTCCAACCAGAGAGTGATTAGCTTAAGTCACTCTGGTCAGGGAGAGAGATAACAGAGACCCAGTTGGTGCCCTTAGTGTCAGCCAAACCCCAGAACAGATGAAGTCAATAACAAAAATAAATAAGAAAAAAAGCCCCATTAGAGCCAGACAAATCCAAGATGAAAGTTAAACAGTAAAGCTGACTATGGAACAATCCTGAACTCCCATGCTTTCCTTGATTCATCAGAATATGAAAGGACACACCTGGAAAGCTGTTGATTATTCTGTTGAGACCCTCCCTTCAGACTTCCCCTAAACTCTCACCTTAAAAAAAAAACAGATAAAACTCTTAGGACAAAGGATGTCAGTGTGTACTCCCTCTTGCACATGCCAGCCCTCCTTTCGTCAAGTGTGTACTTTTACTTTCTTTCTCCTGAGCTCTAAGGGTCCCCACAAGACTTGCAACCAGGGCAGTGGGCAGCAGCAGAAGCAAGCTCATCTCAGGCTAACCACTGAACCTGTTCCCAACGGCTCTCTTTTTGCCTCTGTTACTTCCTTTCCTGAGTGCATGGAGTTTAGCGTAGCTCACTTCTGTTACAGTAAGGTGACCAATCGTCCTCCTTTAGGGAGAACAGTCCTTCTTTTGTAAGTTCTGTCCTCCCTCAAAAAGTGTCCTCCTACATGTCCTCCTTTTTGATATTGGAAGACTAATCTGTAAATGTCCGTATTCTATCGATGCAAAGTCTATCCATTGCGTGTGATGTGATGTTGGCTGTTGAGCAGATAAAATATATTATGTTCACTTTGTTAAAGATGGTGCTGCCCACGTGGAGGCCCGTGGCCCAGGTGATATTAATGTGTGTTGGGGGCAGGCTGTGGGCAGGTAGGATCCTTGTAGCCTGGGGCTTGGTTTTAGGACTAAGCCTTTCCCACCCTTTTTGATGTGGGGTGGTGCAATCCCATCATGCCTCAGATAAGTGACTTTGTACTATAGATTTTCCTATTTTGTATATTGGATTAAAGGTTTTGATTTCTACACTATAAAAGGGAGGCAGATTGGGAGCTTGCTCTCTTGGTTCCTGAGATTAGCATTAAAGAGGGGAGCCGAGAAAGGCCATGTGGAGGAGGCCAGGAGAAGCAGCCAAGATGATGGAGTGCTGAAGGAGAAGCCAGTTTGTGCAGAGTTTGTTCAGGGAGAAGGAAGAAGATGGGGAACAGAGGTGAATAAGTCTAGTGAGCTAGAAACCTTTGATTCTAGGAAACTCGGATAAGTCAGTAGCTTTGTGAGCACTGAATGTGAGTGGATTTTGGAGCCCAGGGTGTGCTTTTACTTGCCCGCTGGGTGCAAGCTAGGATTAAAGATGATGGCCCACCAGTTTGTGGCTCCACTGTTTCATTACTGACTGTCCGAATCTAATGCGAACCTGCATGGGCCAGGCGGCTGTGATGGTGGCCACGGCAACTGGCTTTCCATTGGTCAAATAAGTTTGTAAATGCTATATATGTTTGCTCGCTTATAGTTTGCATTGGATGTAGGGGAACAGGTTGTAAGCAGGCAGGATTCTTATAGCCTAAGGCAGGGGTCCCCAAACTTTTTACACAAGGGGCCAGTTCACTGTCCCTCAGACCGTTGGAGGGCCGGACTATAAAAAAAACTATGAACAAATCCCTATGCACACTGCACATATCTTATTTTAAAGTAAAAAAAGGGGGGGGAACAAATATAATATTTAAAATAAAGAACAAGTAAATTTAAATCAACAAACTGACCAGTATTTCAATGGGAACTATGCTCCTCTCACTGACCACCAATGAAAGAGGTGCCCCTTCCGGAAGTGCGACGGGGGCCGGATAAATGGCCTCAGGGGGCCACATGCGGCCCTAGGGCCATAGTTTGGGGACCCCTGGCCTAAGGCTTAGTTTTAAGACTAAGCCTTTCCCGCCCTTTTTAAATTTATTTATTTTTTATTTTTTGTATTTTTCTGAAGTTAGAAACGGGGAGGCAGTCAGACCGACTCCTGCATGCGCCCAACCGGGATCCACCTGGCATGCCCACCAGGGGGCAATGCTCTGCCCATCTGGGGTGTCGCTCTGTTGTGACTAGAGCCATTCTTGCGCCTAAGGCAGAGGCCACAGAGCCATCCCCAGCGCCCGGGCCAACTTTGCTCCAATGGAGCCTCGGCTGCAGGAGGGGAAGAGAGAGACAGAGAGGAAGGAGAGGGGGAGGGGTAGAGAAGCAGATGGGCGCTTCTCCTGTGTGCCCTGACCGGGAATCGAACCCAGACTCCTGCACGCCAGGCCAATGCTCTACCACTTCCCACCCTTTTTTTATGTAGGGTGGTGCACTCTCATGAGGAATCCCATTATGCTTCAGATAAGTGACTTTGTATCAGAGACTTCCTTGTTTGTACATTGGATTAAAGGTTTTGATTTCTATACTATAAAGTGAGGCAGACTGGGAGCTTCCTCTCTTGGTTCCTGAGATTAGCATTAGAGAGAAGAGTGATTATGTTCTAGGAGAAGCCCATGCTGTAGGAGAGCAGAGAAAGGCCACGTGGAGGAGAAGAGAGGTAGCCAAGATGGTGGAATGCTGAGGGAGAAGCCAGTTTGTACAGAGAGAAGGAGATGGGGAACAGAGGTGAATGGGGCTGGTGAGCTAGAAACTTTTATTCTAGGAAACTCGGATAAGTCAGTGGCTTTGGGAGCCCTGAAAGGACAAAGAAGTGTTTTCCCACTGTGTGTATTTCTTGCCTGCCGGGTGCAAGCTAGGATTAAAGCTAATGGCCCACCAATTCTTGGCTCCATTGTTTTATTACTGTCTGTCTGAATCAAACGCGAACCTACACTGGCCAGGTGGCTGTGATGGTGGCTGTGGCTACTGGCCATACATTTGGCGTAGTGTGGCAGAATTCGATACAGTTCAGTATGGAGCCACCACCACTTTTGAGCGGTGGAGTAAAGGACTGGCTGCTGTTATGGTTCCCCATGGCTGTCCTTTTAGGGGTCGTAGGCTGGCTGACTTTTACAGCCATGCGTAAGGAAACTGAGAAATCTGTGGAAGAGGCTGCCTGTGACCTGCAAACCAAGCAGTGGAAGGAGTTGGAGCAAACGCGGGAGAAAGAGATGCCGACCCTGGCACTGGAGGAAGCGTTGGAGGAGGCCGACCAGGTTTGCGAGATTCACCTGGAAATGGAGCAGCCACTGGAGAAGGAATCACAGGTTTGTGAGTTGGAGATTGCCCTGGATGTTGTGGAGAGCCAGCAGCGGCAGGAGGCTGGGGCTGAGGCTGAGGCCCGTGGAGCAGACAGCGGCAGTGGCCCGGGGCTCATGTCTGGCAGAGGGAGCTGATGTTTTCAGTTTCTCTTTGGAGGGTGAGGAGAATCGGGCTGGAGTTGCAATCCACAGTCTCCAGTAGCAAGGAGTTCTTACTATACCCCTGATAGGTCTGCAATTTTGGGACATAGGGGTGGTTGTCATCATGCTCTCTGGAGCAGAGATGGAAATGCTGACTGCCATTGCCATGTGCTCCTCTTTGAAACAGTGTAAGACCTGTCAGGATGGCAGAGATGAGGAGGGTGGCTGACGCCCCATGTGTGTAGACTGATTTCCTGGACTACAACCAGAGTGATCACTGGCTCCTTTGTTGGATGGACTTACGGATTTTTGACAATGTGAAATACCCTGATGGGGGTGGGGGGGTGGCTTTGCTGGAAGGACTCCCCTGCCCCGGGAAGCTTTTTCCCATGGCTAGAAAGAAGGCCAAGGACATTTTGTGCTTTTAACAAAGTGCTGAGAGACTGGTGAAATGTACCTTTGTAATTGTTGACAATTGTATGATTTGACATTTGTGTAATGTGCATAATTTCCTTGTGCAGGAATACCTGTGCTTTAGATTGTGAAGTGAGCTAAAGGGGTGGAATGTTGGGCAAATAGGTTTGTAAATAATGATATATATGTTTGCTCGCTTATAGTTTGCATTGGATATGGGGGGACAGGCTGTAAGCAAGCAGGATTCTTATAGCCTAAGGCTTAGTTTTAAGACTAAGCCTTTCCCACCTTTTTTTTTTTTTTTTTTACAGAGACAGAAAGAGAGTCAGAGAGAGGGATAGATAGGGACAGACAGACAGGAATGGAGAGAGATGATAAGCATCAATCATCTGTTTTTCGTTGCGACACCTTAGTTGTTCATTGATTGCTTTCTCATATGTGCCTTGACTGTAAGGTCAGTGGATAATGGGGAAAGGTCATGTGGGAAACTCAGGCCTGGGAATATTGTCTAGGGCTGCCCACAACCAAGCGTGCCAAAAGAAACTTCCCAGAAATCCTTGGAAAAGAGTGACCGTCTGCCAGCCAGTGAGATTTCACATCATATTAGCTGGACCACCTTAGGAACTCTTTAAATATCTCTCACGCAAGTCACCCCTTGTGACTTTTCTGATCCCTGACCCCCCAGAACCAGAGAACATCGTCCAGGCAGAGCAGTACTCAATAAAGCCTTTATTATTCCACACTTTGTGGATATGGCCCCTTCCTTCTTTCTTGGCGGAGAAAAATACCTTACATTTTGGTGTGAAAATTTGGGAGGAGTTAGAAGTCCGCAAGGACTGCTCCTCTTCCCTTCCCCTCTGAGAAAGAACCAGGATCTTCAACCTTCTATCCACTTTGGTGCGCAGTGCGGTAAGTCCCCTGCCTCCAGCCTTCCCTTCAGTTCTTTCCACCAAGACTCCCTGTCCGAAACCGTAGCTACGTCAGGGACCTCTTTCAGTCCGAGTGTGTGTATGCCCATGGAGACATCCCGAGCACACCCACTTTTCCTATCCATCGATGGCCAGAGCTTGAGTTTTGGGATGCCAGTTCTCAACTCTTACTACTCCGAGGACTAAGGACAGCCATGGGGGCACAGGAATCTCCCTCCCTAAAGAAGAAGAAACTGTTCTTCTTCTCTGCTGTGTCCAGGCTACAGACCCACTGGATTAGCTTCCTGAAGGGACTTACGGTTTTAACAACCTCACCATTTAAACTATCACCAAAGAAAGCTGGGAACTGATTGGAGATCTCTTACATTCACGGCTTCTAATTATTTGCATGCCCATCCTTAATCTCTGTGCCACCTGTTCCACCACGCAGGCCCTTTTTCTGGCCAGAGAAACCTCACCTAAAACCTACACTCCTGATCTTTCCTTCTCCATGGACTCCCAATTCTCTTACCCTCCTGCCTGACCCCTGGGGGTGCCCCTCACTCGGGCCTTCTCTCTGGTCCCTCTGCGGACCTCTTCCACTCGAGTCTCTTCCCTCCAGAAAACCCCCTTCCCTTCGCAGAATCCTGTTTCTCATTCACTTGCAAATACCATTCTCTCTTTCTCCTCCCCTGTTGGCCAAGGGCCCCTCCCTTCTCCATTGTGTTCTTTTTCTTTTTTTAATTTTTATTTATTTATTTATTTTTTACAGAGACAGAGAGTGAGTCAGAGAGAGGGATAGACAGGGACAGACAGACAGGAACGGAGAGATGAGAAGCATCAATCATTAGTTTTTCATTGCGCATTGCAACACCTTAGTTGTTCATTGATTGCTCTCTCATACGTGCCTTGACTGCAGGCCTTCAGCAGACCAAGTAACCCCTTGCTGGAGCCAGTGACCTTGGGTTCAAGCTGGTGGGCTTTTCCTTAAACCAGATGAGCCCGTGTTCAAGCTGGCGACCTCGGGGTCTCGAACCCGGGTCCTCTGCATCCCAGGCCGACGCTCTATCCACTGCGCCACCACCTGGTCAGGCTCCATTGTGTTCTTAAGTCCCTCCTCCATTAGGCCATTCTCAGCCTGTCATTGGCCTTTTACACTGGTTTGCAGGATGCCCAACCCCAATTTTCTTGCTGGAAGTTCTGGCCCTGTCCTGCCTTTGGCTCCAGCATTTCCTGCTGGATCTGGGTGTCGGGCTCCCCACGAGCCCCCCGCCTCTTATTCTCAACCCCCAAACTCCTATCTGGGACCTGTGAAAATGGCATTTAAAGTTTTTAATGGTCCCAACTAGTAGAAACAGGCCAAGGCAGTTCACCAGGCCAGCATGCAGCAGAAGGTAACACTCCAAACCCAGGCTCTTGTGGCAGCCCTGAGGCCAGCAGAGCAACAGAGGCAAGACACAGGAGGTGCCCGACCCAAGTCTGGGCCGCAAAGAAAATCCCCAACAGGAGCTTGCTTTAAGTGTTGCAAGCAGGAACACTGTGCCTAACAGGGCCCCTGCCTGGGGCTGCCCACTGAGCCCTGACCTAACTGCAAGCAGCCCTATCACTGACGGAGCAATTGCCTCTTTGGGTAACAGGTTTTTCTTCAGCGTCTCTACGTGGAGGACAAGCCGCCCAAATGGGAAGGCCAAGCTAGCCAGACAGGCCTATCGCTTGAACTCCTGGGACTGACACCCTGGACTCGGAGACCCCCATCAGCCTCACCAAACCCCAAGGTAATGCCACAGGAATGGGTAAGTTCATCTCATTTCTTGTGGACATGGGAGCTGCCTTCTCTGTTTTGCCATCACACTCTGGACCTCTAGTTCCCTCACAGATCTCGGTTATGGGAATGGATGGGACATCCCTTCTTTTTCTCTTTGCACACCACTCCTGACATGCAGTTTTGCCTCAAGCTTGCCTCCATGCAGGACCACTGGCAGTCAGAACCACTAGACTCTACCCATCTCCATCTCACCAAAAGGCTTAACCCTGCAAATCCCCCTATTACTCCTCTTTTTTTAAAAAAAATCCTTACAGGACTGCATCTGCGAAGTTTCTTGACTTACGGTCAAACAAATGTCCCTCCTGACTCCCCTCAAAGTCACCACCTTATGACCTCCCCTCCTCACGATGCCCCAACCAGAAGGAAGTAGCCAGATGAATAAACGGTGCCCTTTTATATTTAACACAAAAGGTCAGAATGTAAGGTCGGTGGATAATGGGGAAAGATCACATGAGGAACTCAGGCCCGGGAATTTTGGCTAGGGCTGCCCACAACCAAACACGCTAAAAGAAACTTCCCAGAAATCCTTGGAAAAGAGTAAATGTCTGCCAGCCAGTGAGATTTCACTATGTCATATTAGCTCGACCACCCTAGGGACCCTTTAAATATCTCTCACGCGGGTCATCCCTTGTGACTTCTCTGACCTCTGACACCCCAGGACCAGAGAACATTGTCTGGGCAATGCAGTACTCAATAAAGCCTTTACTATTCCACACTTTGTGGCTACAGTCCCTTCCTTCCTTCTCAGTGGGGAAAAATACCTTACATTGACCAAGGGCCTTCAGCTGACCAAGTAACCCCTTGCTCAAACCAGTGACCTTGGGTCCAAGCTGGTGAGCTTTACTCAAACTAGATGAGCCCGCGCTCAAACTGGCGACCTCAGGGTCTCAAACCTGGGTCCTTGGTATCCCAGTCCAATGCTCTATCTGCTGTGCCACTGCCTGGTCAGGCCTTTCCCACCCTTTTTGATGTAGGGTGGTACATGCTCATGAGGAATCCCATTATGCCTCAGATAAGTGACTTTGTATCAGAGAATTCCTTGTTTGTATATTGGATTGAAGGTTTTGATTTCTATACTATAAAGTGGGGCAGACCAGGATCTTGCTCTCTCTCGGTTCCTGAGATTATCGTTAGAGAGGAGAGCAGAGAAGACCACGTGGAGGACAGGAAAAGCAGACAAGATGTTGGAGTGCTCAGGGAGAAGCCAGTTTGTGCAGAGAGAAGGAGATGGGGAACAGAGGTGAATAAGTCTGGTGAGCTAGAAACCTTTGAGCCTAGGAAAACTTGGATAAGTCAGTAGCTTTTTGAGCACGGAATGAGTGGGTTTTGGAGCCCAGTGTATGTTTTTACTTGCCTGCCGGGTGCAAGCTAGAATTAGAGCTAATGGCCCAGTTCTTGGCTTTGTTGTTTCATTACCAACTGTCTGAATCAAATGCGAACCTGCATGGGCCAGGCGGCTGTGATGGTGGCTGTGGCTACTGGCTTTACATGTGACGTATTTGTATTTCACATGACAATTCATCAAGGATCAGTACAGTGAGGCAAGAAGCAATTATGAGATGCATGCGCTCCGCACGGGAGACCTTGAGAGAGCGCACAATATACCGAATGCACAAATGGCTTTGTGTACTTCTTACTGAAACACAACACGGCACATACGACATTGTAGACTCATGATTATTTCTTTCTCAGTGAATATTCAATCATAGATAGGTAAGCACAATCCACATTTTATTAATTCATTATCTATTTAATAATTTCCAAATACATATAATTTTATTTACAAGTATTTTTTTGAAATTCGAGCTTTAAAGTGGCAATCTAACTTCAAACCATATCTATTAATAAAGCATTTTGATTAAATAGTTGCATAAAACAGGTGTTTTTTAATTAGAAAATGATAAATACACCCGAATATCACTCCAAATTAGTGGTTTTGTTTGATATTTAGTTTTGTTAATTTAGCTTCCAGAAAATTTGCCTACCATGATATAATGTTTTCAGTTCGTAATGTGCTTGCATCGTTCGTATAGCTCTATATTTTATTTTTAATTTTTAATTTCATTTAAGGGACGGAAAAATCAAAAAAGAGAAAATGCCATTTTAACGATAAACTGAAAAAGGAATTTTCATTCCTCATATCAAAGAAAGATACCTACCAAAAAAGAAAGAAAGAAAGAAAGAAAGATACCATTATTTTCTACAATATTTGCAGTGGAGAATTTTATATTGCAGTTGAGGGCAGAGCAGCAATAACAAAACAGTTGACCACCAACAAACATAGCAATCATTAGATGCATTAGCTTCCATTTGTAAAGTAACAAGTTCTTTTAAAACTTCAAATTATTCTGAAGATGAAAAACAGTTGGCTGCAATGAAGGGAACATTTGCATTTCATACTATAATTCACAATCAAAGTTTTCCTAGTATGGATTGTACAACTAAATTATTTGAAAAAGTTTCACAATGCAAAATTTTCATGTGCCAGGACAAAATGGGAGGCTATTTTGAAATCAGTATTTAAAAATTACTGTGACAGTAATACACCATATCAACAAAACAAAGAACAAAAACCACATGATCTTATCAATAGATGCAGAAAAGACTTTTGATAAAATACAACACAATTTTATGTTTAAGACTCTCAACAAAATGGGTATAGAAGGAAAATATCTCAACATGATAAAGGCCATATATGATAAACCATCAGCCAACATCATATTAAATGGCATAAAACTGAGGACTTTCTACCTTAAATCAGGAACAAGACAGGGTTGTTGTCCACTCTCTCCACTCTTATTTAACGTGGTGCTAGAAGTTCTGGCCAGAGCAATCAGACAAGACAAATAAATAAAAGGCATCCATATCGGAAAAGAAGAAGTAAAGGTATCACTTTTTTTTTTTCATATAAAATTATATTTTATTTGATACAATATTTTTCCTAACAGGTTCTACATTATCTTTATTTTTTTTAATAAATTTTTATTAATGGTAATGGGATGACATTAATAAATCAGGGTACATATATTCAAAGAAAACATGTCTAGGTTATTTTGTCATTAAATTATGTTGCATACCCCTCGCCCAAAGTCAGATTGTCCTCCGCCACCCTCTATCTAGTTCTCTGTGCCCCTCCCCCTCCCCCTAACTCTCTCCCTCCCTCCCTCCCATGTCCTCCCTCCCCCCACCCCTGGTAACCACCACACTCTTGTCCATGTCTCTTAGTCTCATTTTTATGTTCCACCAATGTATGGAATCATGTAGTTCTTGTTTTTTTCTGATTTACTTATTTCACTCCTTATAATGTTATCAAGATCCCACCATTTTGCTGTAAATGATCTGATGTCATCATTTCTTATGGCTGAGTAGTATTCCATAGTGTATATGTGCCACATCTTCTTTATCCAGTCTTCTATTGAAGGGCTTTTTGGTTGTTTCCATGTCTTGGCCACTGTGAACAGTGCTGCAATGAACATAGGGCTACATGTGTCTTCACGTATCAATGTTTCTGAGGTTTTGGGGTATATACCCAGTAGAGGGATTGCTGGGTCATAAGGTAGTTCTATTTGCAGTTTTTTGAGAACCACCATACTTTCCTCCATAATGGTTGTACTACTTTACAGTCCCACCAACAGTGAATGAGGGTTAAAGGTATCACTTTTTGCTGATGATATGATCCTATACATCGAAAACCCGAAGGACTCCACAAAAAGATTATTAGAAACAATAAACCAATACAGTAAGGTTGCAGGATACAAAATTAACATACAAAAGTCCATAGCCTTTCTATATGCCAACAATGAAATATTAGAAAACGAACTCAAAAAAATAATCCCCTTCACGATTGCAACAAAAAAAATAAAATACCTAGGAATAAACATAACAAAGAATGTAAAGGACCTTTATAATGAAAATTACAAAGCATTGTTAAGGGAAATCGAAAAAGATACAATGAGATGGAAAAATATTCCTTGTTCTTGGATAGGAAGAATAAATATAATCAAAATGGCCATATTACCCAAAGCAATATACAAATTTAATGCAATTCCCATAAAAATTCCTATGAGATTTTTTAAAGAAATGGAACAAAAAATCATCAGATTTATATGGAACTATAAAAAACCCCGAATAGCCAAAACAATCCTAAGGAAAAAGAATGAAGCTGGGGGCATTACAATACCTGACTTTAAACTCTATTATAGGGCCACGATAATCAAAACAGCATGGTATTGGCAGAAAAATAGACACTCAGATCAATGGAACAGAATAGAACGCCCAGAAATAAAACCACATATATATGGTCAAATAATCTTTGATAAAGGGGCCAACAACACACAATGGAGAAAAGAAAGCCTCTTCAACAAATGGTGCTGGGAAAACTGGAAAGCCACATGCAAAAGAATGAAACTCGACTACAGCCTGTCCCCGTGTACTAAAATTAATTCAAAATGGATCAAAGACCTAAATATAAGACCTGAAACAATAAAGTACATAGAAGAAGACATAGGTACTCAACTCATGGACCTGGGTTTTAAAGAACATTTTATAAACTTGACTCCAATGGCAAGAGAAGTGAAGGCAAAGATAAATGAATGGGACTACATCAGAATAAAAAGTTTTTGCTCAGCAAGAGAAACTGATATCAAAATAAACAGACAGCCAACTAAATGGGAAATGATATTTTCAAACAACAGCTCAGATAAGGGCCTAATATCCAAAATTTACAAAGAACTCATAAAACTCAACAACAAATAAACAAACAATCCAATAAAAAAATGGGAAGAGGACATGAACAGACACTTCTCCCAGGAAGAGATACAAATGGCCAACAGATATATGAAAAGATGCTCAGCTTCATTAGTTATTAGAGAAATGCAAATCAGAACTACAATGAGATACCACCTCACCCCTGTTAGATTAGCTATTATCAACAAGACGGGTAATAGCAAATGTTGGAGAGGCTGTGGAGAAAAAGGAACCCTCATTCACTGTTGGTGGGACTGTAAAGTAGTACAACCATTATGGAAGAAAGTATGGTGGTTCCTCAAAAAACTGCAAATAGAACTACCTTATGACCCAGCAATCCCTCTACTGGGTATATACCCCAAAACCTCAGAAACATTGATACGTGAAGACACATGTAGCCCCATGTTCATTGCAGCACTGTTCACAGTGGCCAAGACATGGAAACAACCAAAAGCCCTTCAATAGAAGACTGGATAAAGAAGATGTGGCACATATACACTATGGAATACTACTCAGCCATAAGAAATGATGACATCAGATCATTTACAGCAAAATGGTGGGATCTTGATAACATTATACGGAGTGAAATAAGTAAATCAGAAAAAAACAAGAACTACATGATTCCATACATTGGTGGAACATAAAAACGAGACTAAGAGACATGGACAAGAGTGTGGTGGTTACCAGGGGTGGGGGGAGGGAGGACATGGGAGGGAGGGAGGGAGAGAGTTAGGGGGAGGGGGAGGGGCACAGAGAACTAGATAGAGGGTGGCGGAGGACAATCTGACTTTGGGTGAGGGGTATGCAACATAATTTAATGACAAAATAACCTAGACATGTTTTCCTTGAATATATGTACCCTGATTTATTAATGTCATCCCATTACCATTAATAAAAATTTATTTAAAAAAAAAAATTACTGTGACAGCCTGACCAGGTGGTGGCGCAGTGGATAGAGCGTTGGACTGGGATGCGGAAGAACCCAGATTTGAGACCCCGAGGTCACCAGCTTGAGCGCAGGCTCATCTGGCTTGAGCAAAAAGCTCACCAGCTTGGACCCAAGGTCGCTGGCTCCAGCAAGGGGTTACTCGGTCTGCTGAAGGCCCGCGGTCAAGGCACATATGAGAAAGCAATCAATGAACAACTAAGAAGTCGCAACACGCAATGAAAAACTAATGATTGATGCTTCTCATCTCCCTCGGTTCCTGTCTGTCTGTCCCTGTCTATCTCTGCCTCTGTAAAAAAAAAAAAAAAAAAAAAAAAATTACTATGACAAAATACTTACAGAGGACTTGGAAACTGCAACATTTGTAATAATTTTATCTGATGCATCAAATCATAATGAAATTAAATTGTATCCAATAATAGTAAGATATTTTAATGTTACCAAGGGCATTCAAGTAAAAATTTTATATTTAGAATCCATTGAGGGCAAAACTTCTGAAATTTTGTCAAACCATCTATCTATACAGAGTAATAAATGAAAACAATTTGAAATCCAAAGTTGTTGCACTAAAAGCTGATAATACAAATACGAATTTTTGTGGGTAAAGATGCACAGGGGTGAATAATGTGTATGTAAAATTACAAGAGTTACTCCAAAAGAAAATACTAGGAATAGGTTGTAATGCACGTATTTTGTCAAATGCAATCAACACAGCATCATGTGCCATGCCAATTGATGTAGAAGTAATAATAACTACAATTTATTGGCATTTTAGTAGTTTTACCACTCATGTTGCTACTTCAAAATAATTTTATGAAGAAGCAAATGTTGAATACAAAAAACTTTTAGGATATTCAAAAGTTAGATGGCTTGCTCTAACACCTGTTATAGAGCGTGTTCTACAACTATTTGAGCCTCTTCGTTTATATTTTTTAAGTTTAGACAAATGTCCTAAAATCCTGGAATTGTTTTGCAATAATAAAATATCTGAGATATTAATATATTTTGTACACAATCAAACATCTATTTTTCATGAAATGATTCAAAAGATTGAAGGTGAACGCATTTCAGCTATGGAAGTTAGTCTTATTTTGAATGACTTTATCCTTCAATATAAATCTTGTTTTGAAGAAAAATTTCTTTCTTTAATTATAAAGAAAAAATTGTCAGACTTAGCTAAATCAAATACGGGCATAACAGAAAAGTTTATCAAAGAAGTGCAGAATTTCTACCAGACATGTTTTCAACATATTTAAGAATGGTCTGAAACAAACATCATGGGAAATAATAGTTTTCAATGGTGGTTTTTTACTTCATTACAAGTATATTGGACAGCCTGACCTATGGTGGCGCAGTGGATAAAGCGTCGACCTGGAAATGCTGAGGTCGTGGGTTCGAAACCCTGGGCTTGCCTGGTCAAGGCACATATGGGTGTTGATGCTTCCAGCTCCTCCCTCCTTCTCTCTCTCTGTTTCTCTCTCTCTCCCTCTCTCTCTCCTCTCTAAAAATGAATAAATAAAAATTTTTTAAAAAAAAACAAGTATATTGGACAGATATTGAATCTTATCTTGAGTTTTTATCTAAAGAAATACCAGACATCAAAATAGACAATTGTCTCTTTGAAGAAATTATAAGACTGAATGTATATTTAAATTCTGAAAAATTAATACAATGGGAAAATGAACATATTGAAATTGATAAAAGATGGGTGGAAATATTCAGCCTTTTCAAAAATGAACATATTCCATGTGACAATTTATTCTTGTTCAATTTACATTGTGCTGCCCTGGAACTAATGCAGACGTTGAAAGAGTTTTTTCAGTTGCTAATGATTTTTGGACAAGTGATAAATCTAGATTGAATGTTGATACTCTAGCTGCAGCACTTGCTGTAAAATTCAATATGAAGGATATTTCTTGTTCAGATATTTCCAATATATTGTTACAAGATGATACATTGACAAAAAATACATTCAATGGAAAAAATTTTTCTTACACTTTTTACTAAAAATTAATAGGCATGTAAGCATAATTACAATATAAAATATTACAAATGTTTTTATTATGCATTTATCATATCATAGTATATCATTGTTGCAATGAATAAAATGTTTCTTTTATTTATGATATTGTTTTCTTCAACTTATTTTTGTCCTCCTTTTCACTGTAAAAAAGTTGGTCACCTTAGTTACACTTACTTCCTTTCCAGAGGCTAGGTAGCTCTGCCTGAGCTGTCTTGTTGCCTCTTCTATCCTAAGCCCTTTTTTGTTTCACTGTCCCCAGCTTTAATGAACGTACTCTCAGAATCACCTGCACTCATGCTGTGAAATCTTTTTTGCATGCAAAAGTCAAGAACCCACACATTCCAGACCATGCTGGGGCAGACCCACCTTGGTCCTGGTCCCTTTCCGGTGACAAAGTGAAAGAATGGCACTCAAGGCAGAGTAAGGGCAGGGGCACTGTGACACAAACAAGTAAATTATAAATGATTTACAGGGTTGATGTATGAAGAGAGCAAAGAAAGGCTGCAAGACAAAAGGGAAGGAGGGGAGAGAGGGGGAAAGCAGAAGAGGTGGCGGAACAGGACTTGATGAGCTTTTGTATGTGTGTTCTGTGTGACCCAGCAGATCCCTCCTGAGCTTGCATATCAGGGGTCTCCACTCCCAGTTCAATAATTCACTGGGAGAGCTCCAGTACCCAGCAAACGGTTGTACTCATCGCTGTGATTTATTATTGTCAAATGACACGAAGCTCAGTCAGCAAAGGGAAAGGTACAAGGGGTAAAGTCCAGGGGAGACCAGGCCCAAGCTTCCAAGAGCCCTCTCCCTGTGGGGGAACAAACATGACACACTTAGTTCCCCCAGCAATGAGTTGTGACAACACGCATGAAATGTTGCCAACCAGGGAAGCTCATTAGAGACACAGCGCCCAGGGTTTTTACTGTGGGCTGGTCACATATACACCCTCTGCCTGGCACCTACCCAAGTTCCAGACTCCCAGAAGGAAAGCAGCAGTTCAGCACAAACCACATTGTTTGCATAGGTATTCAAGGCACAGAGAGCCACCTCAGCAGGTAGGGGATGGTGGGAACCCTCCTGAAATCCAGGTTCCCAGATGCCAGCCAAGGGCCAACCTGGGAAGCAGGCCTTTCTAAGGAGATACAGTCAGGTCTAGGGTGTTAACCCCTTTCTGCATGACATACACCCCACAGGACTGCTTGTCTGGGTCCATGAAGGCTACTTCCCGTGGTGTTTATTGCAGTGCTGTTGATGATGGCAGGGACTCCCAGGCGATCTGGGTGTCAGTCATTGGGACATGGTTCAGTGGGGTGGAGGCACACTTGGAATATCACGCAGTAATTAGAAGCATAGTAACAAGAATGGATCTGAAAAACTTAGTCCTTAATAAAAAAAGTTAAGAAACAGAATGAATTATACATATGACCCAATGCCATTAATGTAAATTCAAAATATATCCATACAGGTGCCGTTTATCTAAATTTCAAAAACAGGAACCCTAATCTCTGCTGTTAGAAGTCTGGATACAAATGACCTTTGGTAGTGACTCAAATGAGGCAAGGGGCGCTTCTGGAGCATTGGGGCTGTTCTCTTTCTTGAGCAGGGAGCTGGTTACCTGGTTACACAGGAGTGTTCACTGTGTGAAACTTTACTTAGCTGTACATTTATGATGTGTGCATGTTTCCGTATGTATGTTCCACAGCTATACAATTTACATAAAATAAAATTACATTCATGAAAAATAACATTACTGATTTTGCAAAGGCATCTATGAAGGAAAAAAATATACATTAAAATGATTGTCTGGGGGGGTAAGGGGGGGAGGAGAGATAAAATGAAATATCCACACAGGTGTGTGCACACACACACAAAAGGCTTTATGTAGATTGGTGTGGTTAATATACCATAAACAGAGGAATATTATTTTGAAATAATATTTGACCCTCTGCCCCTAAGGTTAAAAAAAAAAAGAACGATGCAGAGATCTCTCCTTGTGATCTCATCACTCAGGGGGACCCTTTGTAGAACTTATTTCTTTGTGATATTTATGAGTCTGTCTCCATTTACCAAGTTTCCTAAGAGATTAGTGACCCCCCACCCCCTACATCCTCCCCAAACCCGGGACCTCTAGGGGTTATCTAGCAAGGCTGAGATACCAGAGGGCCCGCCAGCCTAACTCCAGAGCTGCTCTGGTCAACATCCCCCTTGCTGAGTGATTTAGTGAGGAGGAAGGGTGCTCTCTAATCCAATTCCCCCCCAAAGACTTAAAAGAGCTTTGCAAGTTCTCAACACTTGAGCTGCATGGAATCCCTTGGAGAGCTCATTAAATCTCGAAGTGTTGGGCCCCACTTGCAGAGTTTTTAATTCAATAGGTCTAGGATGAGGGGAGATTTTGCATGTCTAACCAGTTTCCAGATGCTGCTGCTACTGGTGGTGCTGGAAGTTCACCTTGAGAACCACTGATGCTACAAATGAGGTGGCAGAGAGGTATAGCTACCAGACAATTTTTAGAAAATGGTAAAAGTGTATTTTTTTTTTGTATTTTTCCGAAGCCAGAAACGGGGAGGCAGTCAGACAGACTCCCACATGCGCCTGACCGGGATCCACCCAGCACACCCACCAGGGGGCGATGCTCTGCCCATCCGGGGCATCGCTCTGTTGCGACCAGAGCCACTCCAGCGCCTGAGACAGAGGCCACAGAGCCATCCTCAGCACCCGGGCCATCTTTGATCCAATGGAGCCTCGGCTGCAGGAGGGGAAGAGAGAGGCAGATAGGAAGGAGAGGGGGAGGGGTGGAGAAGCAGATGGGTGCTTCTCCTGTGTGCCCTGGCCGGGAATCGAACCCAGGACTCCTGCACGCCAGGCCGGCGCTCTACCACTGAGTCAACGAGCCAGGGCCGAGAGTGTATTTTTAAAAATGTATTTATTGATTTTAGAGAGAGGAAAGGAGAGAAAGAGAGAAACATTGATCTAATCTTGTATGTGTCCTGCTGGGGATTGAACCCACAACCTATGCGTGACGACGCTCTAACTAACCAAGCTATTCAGCCAGGGCAAGCGGCCATTTCTAATTAACAAATTTTTCTCCCCTACAGCTACCCCAGATTCCAGAACAAACTTCAGCCTTGGCTGCTATCTAATCAGGTGGCCTGAGAAGTGAAGCTAATCCCACAGACAATGGAGAAACCTGGGCTTGGAGACCTAGACACCCAACATCTGTAACCAGCCCCACCCTCCATCCTACACAACGGATGATGGTGTCAGTTTCATCTGAGAATCTGGGCTGTAGCCAAGTTCACCAGTGTAGTTGCAGGGAAGTGTGAGTGTGCATCCAAGAAGGGGGTTCCCAGCAAGGGAAGCTGGGAGTGTCCTTTTCTATCTGGCACTTTGCTACCTCGATAACATTGGGGCACTGTTAATAAGGGAGAAGGGAAGAAGGGGACTGGTTAGGTGTGTCTACACTTTGCTAAGCAAGCTTCCCACAAACTGTTTTGGTCTTCCATGTTCCTTTTTTCAAAGCAGGAGGGCTCTTAATGGGGACCATGGGTATTTCTGGTCTATGTAAGCTTATGTTCAGTATTAAGGAACATGTTCTTTATGTAAATATAATGATGTTATTGAACATTACTGAGTGAGGGTCCCCCTACCTAATACACAGCAAAACCAAAAACTGAACATCAAGGTTTGCAATGGAGAAATTAAAGCAATTTTGTTTTCAGGACACCGTGCAAGGAGAATGGAAAGCTATCACTTAAAACCTGAACTCCCGGATGGCTTTTTTTTCCTTTCTTTTTTTTTTTTTTTTTTTTTTTTTTTTTGTATTTTTCTGAAGCTGGAAACGGGGAGAGACAGTCAGACAGACTCCCACATGCGCCCGACCGGGATCCACCCGGCACGCCCACCAGGGGGCGATGCTCTGCCACGACTAGAGCCACTCTAGCGCCTGGGGCAGAGGCCAAGGAGCCATCCCCAGCACCTGGGCCATCTTTGCTCCAATGGAGCCTTGGCTGCGGGAGGGGAAGAGAGAGACAGAGAGGAAGGAGGGGGGGGGGTGGAAAAGCAAATGGGCGCTTCTCCTATGCGCCCTGGCTGGGAATCGAACCCGGGTTCCCCGCACACCAGGCTGACGCTCTACCGCTGAGCCAACCGGCCAGGGCCCCTGATGGCTTTTAATCAAGGGTTTTGAAAGACAAAAATTGAGGGGTAGATATTATGGGAGTAGGCTGGTATGCAGAAGTGCTGGAGGTTTGGATGAGAGAGCTTTGGAACTTGGCCATTTATGGTAAGGGGTTTCAGCACTGGATCATCCTGCACAATGGACCCTTCACCTCTTAAAGTGTTTCAGTGTTCAAGTTCTGGCCATGTTCCGGTCCTCTTGTTACTTGAGCGGAGAGGTGGAGAGACTTTGGTTCTGGGTGCAACTGGAGGTCAGAGTTCTCTCCTCTGCACATGCTTCCATTGCATGACTTGTGGTTTTGGTTTCTTGTCTTTGAAAGGCAGTTCAGTATCCTGTAAGAAACAGGACAAGAGAATTTTGAGCTGGTTCTGGGGTTACAGTGGCACCCAGCCTACATATCAGTTAGGGGGACATTGGATATTCCAAGACAGTGCTCAGATCGATGGGAGGGTCTAAGAGTCTTTTTAAGCTTGGGCTCAGCTCTTCAAGTGTGCCAGCCAGCTAGCTTTCCTGGCCACCTTTCAGGGCACTGTCACAGAACAGAGTGCCTCCACTTCTGGTAGGGTTGCCATCCTCTACCCCTGCCTCTGTCCTTGGGGTTCTCTGTTCCCTTCCACCCACTATAAGGGATACTCTCCCACTCCTGTATGGCCAAGGGCCACCACAGTCGTAGCCATACACATGCAGGTTCTCATTGGATTCGGGAAGATGGTAAAGAAACAGTGGAGCCAAAAAATGGTGGGCCATTCCTTTATTAAAGTCTCGCATCGGCCGACTAGCAAACAGGCAGGGAAAACACTTCCCTTTCACTCAGGGCTCCCAAAGCCCTGAAACATTCTTTAGTTCTACAACTAGAACAATCTTCTCTGATTCCTCCTAGAATCAAAGGCCCCCACGAGCCTCAGTAGGGCTCCCAAAGCCCCTCAGCTCTGGTTCCCCATCTGCACACCTCTCTCTCTTTGCAAAACTGGCTTCTTCCTCAGCACTCTGCATTCTCTCTGCTCTGCCTGCAAAACTGGCTGGGCTCACAAAGACACTTCCTCCAGCAATCATTAACAAAACAATAGGCCCTCCCAAGCAGGAAAGTAATCCACAATTTGCAATCAACTGCCCTGCTCTGAGGGCAAGCACACAGGTGGCTTTCCAGCGCCATTTTTAATAATAAAAGTGAGCAAACTCAAAAAATACAAACTTTACAAATTCATTTGCCCAACACCTCCCTAGTCATCCAGCAGGACATCTTCAGTCAGCCTAGGCTTTTCCTAGAGACTGGAGTGAGAACTTGCCAAGAGCAGCCTTCAAGAGCCCCAAGATGAGGAACTGCAAAGACATGGCTAGGCCTGCCCAGAGAGGAAAATAGAGTAAACTCAACAATACAATGTGTCCATAAAGTCATGGTGCACTTTTTTTTTTTAAGGTTTTTTTTTTAAATTTATTTATTTATTCATTTTAGAGAGGAGAGAGAGTTAGAGTGAGAGAGAGAGAGAGAGAGAAAGAGAGAGAGAAAGAGAGAAAGAGGGGAGGAGCAGGAAGCATCAACTCCCATATATGCCTTGACCAGGCAAGCCCAGGGTTTTGAACCGGTGACCTCAGCATTCCAGGTCAACGCTTTATCCACTGCGCCACCACAGGTCAGGCCATGGTGCACTTTTGACTGGTCACAGGAAAGCAACAAAAGATGATAGAAATGCGAAATCTGCACCAAATAAAAGGAAAACTCTCCTAGTTTCATACCTATTTAGTGCAGTTCGATGTGGGCTCCATTTGTTGCCCTACACACATCCAGACAATAGTGAAGTTCTTGCCACACATGGGTAAGGACGTCTGGTGTAACAGAGTGAATAACGTTTGTGATTCTCTGTTTTAAGTGATTTATGTCGTTGATACATTCAGTGTACACATGTTGCTTCACATAACCCCAAAAGTAAAAGTCTAAGGGCATCAGATCCGGGGATCATAGTGGCCATGGCTTGACAGAACTCTATCCACCGCCGGGGGAATGTTTTATTCAGAAACTCACGAACAATGGTGGCGTAGTGTGGAGGAGCCCCGTTCTGTTGAAAGATGACACCTTTTGGAAACTGTGGCACTGCATACAATTCCAACAAGTCAGGATAGGACTTTGCTGTCACAGACTGCTCCGCAAAAAAAAATGGGCCTATCACCTTATCATGCATCAGGCCACACCACACGTTCACTTTAGGGGTGTTATGTTCATATTCAACGTAGGCATGAGGATGTTCAGCAGCCCATATTCGGATGTTATGGCGATGAACATGTCCACAGATATGGAAGGTCACCTCATCGCTAAATACACTCTTCTGCAAAAATCTTGCATCATTGTCAATCTCATGAAGCATATCTGTAGCAAAAGCACATCGTGTGGGTCTATCCACTGGTTTGATAGCGTGCAACAGCCGCAATTTGTACCCCGTAAAACAGAGACGTTTCTTTAACACCTTATGTAGTCTTGCTTAGGTGTAATTGTTGAGCACATGCACGCACAGATTTTTTAGGGCTCCTTAGGTAGCTATCCCATATAGCCTCTACAGACTCGTCACTGACTGATGTCCTACCAGAATGGGATTTCTCCACCAAACTGCTGGTTTCCTTCAACTGCTTATCCCACCGAGTAATGTTATTCCTATGTGGTGGCACTTCGTTATAAACACGCTGATATTCACGTTGCACTTTGGTCACGGATTCGAATTTAGCGAGCCACAGAACACACTAAACTTTCCTAGGTACCATCCACATCTCGACTGGCATGGCCATGGTCTGCTCCGCTATATACACGGTGTTACGTCATCATCTGTGCATGCGCACATGCTGCCACATCATCCTACAGAAACTGCGAGAGTTTTCCTTTTATTTGGTGCAGATTTTACATTTCTATTGTCTTTTGTTGCTTTCCTGTGACTGGTCAAAAGTGCACCATGACTTTACGGACACACTAGGTTGAGACCAACCTGGGAATGCTAAGGAATCTAAACTTTATTCTATAGGAATTGGAAGCTGCTGGAGTTTTCTCAAGAAGGAAAGTGACATGACCAGATGTGCGCTTTGAAAAAAATGATTTTAGAGGCAATGGGGAGATTGGACTGAAGTGAGGAGACGTGAAAGCAAGGACACTCATTGGAAGGTGCCTGCCAGTTCCTCAAAGAGAAACTGTTATAAAGTACTGCACCCCACATTCTGAAAGGCACTTTACCGCATTTCATTGAATTCACGTAGAGACACCCAGTCCAGATGAATTTTGAAGAGTTTTATTAGAGGAGATTTATTAATATGCTGGCCGCATATGGCTAACACGGGGCATCTGCAGGCCCAAATTGTGCAGTGCCAAAAATAGTTCAGGGGCTGTTTATATAACCTTGCTCACACACGGGCAGGGGAGAGCATGACATCATGGTACAGGCTGACAACATTTGTTTAGGAGATACACAGAAACATTAAGACCTTTAAGGTAACACAATCAGAGATGTTTACAAATCTTTCAGGGTTCATCTTCCCTCACTAGCCTAGAGGTATTTTACCCTCAAGATTCCAGGGAGGGGGAGGAACTACAATCAATGCAAGGTGGTATGTAAATTATGCCTCCTATTGAAAGAGAAGAAGTTTCTAGGTTAACTTTTATTTTAGATTTAAAACTGAATGACCTATTGTTCTTGCAAGCCAGAAACTTCTACATTCTTCTCCCTCCCCTCCCCAAAGGAGGGACGGGAAGGAAAGCCTGACCTTTCCTCCCAGAATATCAATATCAATTTTCAGCTTTTTTGGTACCTTACAACAAAACAATGATGCAGTGCAGATGGTACCTTTATGGGACTTGGGTTATAGAATTGATAGAATGGAGTGGCATCGGAAGTGAAAGATACAAAGAGAAGAAAGGAAAAGGTCAGTCTGCATTTTCTACCTTCAGTGGCTGGATAATGATTTCTAGACTTTATTGAGCACTTACTATATGCCTTACACTGTTCTAAAGACTTTATGTGCACAATTCACTTAATCCCCTGTACAGTAGGTTTGCTTATTGTTAAGCCAAATTCGGAGGGACCCAAAACATGTAAGACGGGAACAAGCTCCGTCGTTTACACATCAAAGCTTTATTGTCTAGCTTGGCCAAGCGCCGCAGCTCCGACACAAATCTGAGGGAGAGCGCCCCGGCCCTTTGTTCTACTTAGTTTTTATAGTTTTGTAAGTGGGAAGTATAGAACCAAAAATTGCAATTAGGAGCCCCTTACCACTATTGGTTATAGTCATATGTCCTTTAACATGATAGGACCACGTTCAATTTGCAAGCCATATATCATTTTGGAGAAAACAAAATTTACAAGCCAACATAATGGTAGAAAGATGTCTCTTTACATATTAAAGGCATTCCTATATTATCTACTGTTTATCTGCCATCTCTCTGTCCAGAGTCACACATGCATTTACATAGGAGAGGTAGTTTCGATGGGGACAAATGCCCGCGAATGGCTCATTGCTATAACAAAAGGTTTATTTTGGCTTTTCTCTTCCTGCACCTGGCTAGCCATTCACCCTTTTCCCCACAGGTGTGGTGGAATGTCTGGGAATCCATGTTTCCTCCCCTCTGCATTTACAATACAATGCCAAGGGCTATCCTGACTATGCCAATCACACAGTACAGAGACTATTCTCACAATTTCTCTACATACCTTAACCCAAATTAATAAAATGTTCTTCAAGCCTCTTATAATATTAATATTAATTCTGTAGCCTTTAGTACTTTACAACACCTGCGGGTGAGGTGGCACAGTGGCTCCTCACTTATTATCACCATCCCTGTTCTGTGAGTAAGAAAACTGAGACCCCAGGAGGTTAACTTGCCTAGGACACAAAACTGTTGAATGGAGGAGCCAGTTTAGCTTCAGGCACTGCACTCTTAATCACTGTGCTCTGCCACAGCATGGGAGTCCTGCAGAAGTCATTCATGATGTCTTGTCTGCCAATCCTCAGCACCTTCTGAGTGAGACTGTCCCACCCGCAAACCCTGGAAAATGTTTTCTAGTGATACAATTTTTTTTTTGTTTGTTTGTTTTTAAGCAAGCAGACAGAGAGAGGGACAGACAAGCAGGAAGGGAGAGAGATAAGAAGCATCAATTCTTTGTTGCAGCACCTTAGTTGTTCATACATTGCTTTCTCATATGTGCCTTGACCAGGGATTTCCAGCCAATCCAGCAACCTTGGTGTTGGTCAAATAAGTTTGTAAATATGATATCTATGTTTGCTCACTTATAGTTTGCATTGGATGTGGGGACAGGCTGTAAGCAGGCAGGGTGGTTATAGCCTAAGGCTTAGTTTTAAGACTAAGCTTTTCCCCACATCCTTGACTGATTGCATGATGTGGGGTGGTATACTCTCATGAGGAATCCAATTATGCCTCAGATAAGTGACTTTGTATCAGAGGCTTCCTTGTTTGTATATTGGATTAAAGGTTTTGATTTCTACACTATAAAAGGGGGCAGACTGGGAGCTTGTTCTCTCGGTTCCTGAGTTTAGCATTAGAGAGGAGAGCAGAGAAAGGCCACGTGGAGGAGAGGAGAGGCAGCCAAGATGGTGGAGTGCTGAAGGAGAAGCCAGTTAATGCAGAGTTTGTGCAGAGAGAAGGAGATGGAGAGCAGAGGTGAATAAGGCTGGTGAGGTACAAACCTTTGATCCTAGGAAAACTCGGATAAGTCAGTGGCTTTGGGAGCCCTGAATGGACAAGGAAGTGTTTTCCCGTTGTGTGTATTTCTTGTCCACCGGGTGCAAGCTAGGATTAAAGCTAATGACCCACTAGTTATTGGCTCTGTTGTTTCATTACTGACTGTCTGAATCAAATGCGAACCTGCATGAGCCTGGCAGCTGTGATGGTGGCCGTGGCTACTGGCTTTACACTTGGGATCAAGCCAGCAACCTTCGGGCTCAAACCAGCAACCATGGGATCATATCTATGAACCCATGTTCAAGCCAGAGACCCTGTGCACAAGTGGTGACCTTGGGGTTTTCAACCTGGATCCTCTTGCCTGACCAGGCGGTGGAGCAGTAGATGGAGCATCGGACTGGGATGTGGAGGATCCAGGTTCGAGACCCTGAGGTTGCCAGTTTGAGCAAGGCTCACCAGCTTGAGCCCAAGGTCGCTGGCTCGTGCAGGGGGTTACCCGGTCTGCTGTAGACCCCCCGCCCCGGCCAAGGCACATATGAGAAATCAATCAATGAACTAAGGAACCGCAATGAAGAGTTGATGTTTCTCATCTCCCTCTCTTCTTGTCTGTCTGTTCCTATCTGTACCTCTCTCTGACTCTCTCTCTGTCTCTGCCACAAAAATAAATAAATAAAAATAAACCTGAGTCCTCTGTGTCCCAGTCCAATGCTCTATCCACTGCACCACCGTCTGGTCAGGCTCTAGTGATAAGCTTGATCCCATCCTACCTCCTTGGAAAAAAGCCGATTGGACCAGGATGGAGACTTGACCTGAGACTGTTGTAAAGTACCCAATCCACAATTCCACGGGTTTTCGTAGAGGCACGTAGTCCAAATAAGTTTTTGAAAAGTTTTATTAAGGGAGGAAATTTATTAAATATGCCGGCCACACATAGCTTACACGGGGTCAGTCCCAAATCGTGTGTCTCATTAATATTCTAGGGGTTGGTTATATACTGTTAATTATACATGGGCAGGGAAATAACCTGACATCACACTGTAAGCCTATACCTTTGTTTTCTCCTATACAGGTTTGGGGAAAGGATGAAGGGAAGAGGGTGGGACACAATTCATTAGCAAGTTTATAACATTTGTCTATAGGATTCATAAAAAAAACACTTCTACATTAAAATTTACAAGGCAACATAATGGTAAAAATGTCACTTTACATACTAAAAGACATTCCTATAATTTTCTAGTGTTCATTTGCTAGTCCTTTGTCTAGAGATAAATACATTAACTACATGCTTTCAGGAGGGGAGAGGTAGTTTCCATGGGGACAAATGCTTGTAAATGGTCCATTAGTATAAAAAAAAAAGTTTAATTTAATCTTTTCTCTCCCTACACCTGGCTAGCTATTTACCCATTTCCCCATAGGTATGGGGGAAGGTCAGAGAATCCAAGTCTCCTTTCTCTTTCTGCATTTACAACACATGTCATCGGCCATATTGGTTTTATGCTAATCATACAAGTACAGAGATCATTTACAAAATCACTCTGTATGCCTAGCCCAAATTAATACAATGTTCTTTAAGCTTCCTAAAATATTAATATTAATTCTGTAGCCTTTTGTACCTTACAATAAGACAAAGAAATCCACAGGTGAATGGAATCCTGGGAGGTAGCTTGCAAGAGAAGATGAGCCCAGACAAAATTTTCTCATACTTGGTGTCTGAAACTAAGACACACTGGGGGACACATCAGTTAAATATGGGAACAGAAGCTAAAAGTTCATGATGTTACACATAGACCATGAATAAGCAGAGGTTATGAGGGAACAGAAAGGATGAATGAGTAAGCAAAGGATGTGATCATCAGGGAGTGAAGACAGTAGAGTGCCCAGGAGCAGGGGAGATGCCATGAGAGAGTGGCCTGGAGGGGTCTCAGGCACTTGCTGTTTGTACTCCTTTCTGCCTCTTTTGGCCTGATATGGCCCTGAACACAGTCTCCCTGATTGTTCCACATGGGAAATACAGTTGACTTCCCTGAAGAGTAACTGTTTCCTATAATCTAAGAAGTCCCAACTGAACTGAAGGTATCAGTGGAGATAGGGACAACAGAAAGAGGAGGAGCTGAGAAAGGTGATTTCCATAAGGGGCTTTGAAAAGCTCCAATATGTTCTTGGAAATCTAGACGGCTACCTGAGTGCATGGGTTTGTGCAGATGCCCAGGGAAGACCTGAGAAGGCCCTAACCTCTCAGCTGTGGCATATGGGGTTCTGTGCAATCAGGAAGTGAAGGCTAAGGCAGGGCTGTCAACTCCTGGCTAAGTGTTAAATGTTCACCCTAACACATACCCTCTGGTAATGATTGAGAGACTTACTGGTTCCAGACACTTAAGGAAATCGCTGTTCATTCATTAGCTGACCACTAAGGTAACAAGCACAGACTTCAGTGGCCACTCATGACAAAGAGTACACTTTACAGAATTAGTTTAAGAAGAAACAAGAATAAATGGCAGAAACAACAACTAAGGGTGTAGAAAGACTCTGATTTCCAGAGTTGTCACATTACATTATTCAAAGTGTCCAATTTGCAGCAAATTTATGAGAATGAAAAGAACTCAGAGTGATAATGATTGCACATACCTGTGAATATACTAAAAACCATTGAGTTATACACTTTAAGTGGGTAAATTTTATGGTATGTAAATTATGTCTTAATAAAGTTCTTGAAAATAAAAAGAAAATGCTTCACCACTTTATACTTTACACTGAATTTTCTAATTTTAGAAAGTGTGCTTGCCCTGGCTGGATAGTTCGGCTGTTTAGAGCATTGTCCCAGAGCACAGAGGTAGCTGGTTCGATCCCCAGTCAGAGCACATACAGGAACAGATTGATGTTCCTGTCTGTCTCTCTCTTCCTGCCTCTCTATTAACAATAAATAAATAAACTTTAAAAAAAAAGAAATGTGCTTATTTCACCCTGGCAAGATAGCTAAGTTGGTTAGAGTGTTGTCCTGATTCACAGAGGTTGCCAGTTTGATCCCTGGTCAGGGCACGTAAGAGAAGCAATCAGTGTACAACTAAGTGGAGCAATGAGTTGATGTTTCTTTCCTTCCCTACACCTCTCTCTTTTCCTCTCTTTCTTTCCTTCTCTCCCTTTCTCCTTCTCTCTCTTTCTAAAAAAATATATGGGCAGAGGTACCTAAATAGACAGTTCTCCAAAGAAGACATAGAGATGACCAACAGACACATGAAAAGATGCTGACATTACTAATCATCAGGGAAATACAAATCAAAAGCACAATGAGCCCCGGAAGAGTGGCTCTGTTGGTTAGAGCATTGCTCCAATGCACCAAGGTTGTGGGTTCGATCTTTGGTCAGGGCACATACAGAAACACATCACTGTTTCTGTCTCTCTCTCCCCTTCCTCTCTCTCTCTAAAATCAATCAATAAATTTAAAAATAATGATTAAAAAAACCCACAATGCGATATCACTGCACACCTGTCAGAATGGCTATTATCAAAAAGATAACAAAGAATAAGTGTTGGTGAGGATGTGGAGCAAAGGAAACACTCCTGCACTGCTGGTGGAAATGCAGATCAGTACAGCCACTGTGGAAAACAGTATGAAGGATCCTCAAAAAATTGAAAATGGAACTGCCTAATGACCCAGCAATACCACTTCTGGGGATTAATCTGAATGATTAATCAAAAACACTAATTTGAAAAGACATATGCACCTCTATGTTCATTGCAGAATTATTTACAATAGCCAAAATATGGAAGCAACTTAGCTGTCCATTGACAAATGAATGGATAAAAATGATGTGATAGACATATACACACAATATACAATGGGATATTACTTATCCATTTGGAATATTACTTATGTCATTTGCAACAACATTAATGGACCTAAAAGGTATTATGCTAAGTGAAATAAGTCAGACAGAGAAAGACAAATACCGTATGATTTCACTTATATGTGGAATCTAAAAAACAAAATAAATGAACAAAAAAAATCCAGAAACAAATTTATAGATACAGAGAACAAATTGATGTTTGCCAGATGAGAAGGGGTAAAGAAGGTGAAGAGGTTAAGAAGTAAAAACTGCCAGTTAAAATAGTCACAAGGGGCCCTGCTGGTTGGCTCAGTGGATAGAGCTTGGCCTGGAGTGTGGACGTCCCGAGTTCTATTCCCAGTCAGGGCACACATGAGAAGTGACCATCTGTTTCTCTTTCCCTCCCTTACTCTCTCTTTTCCCCTCTTGCAGCCAGTGGTTTGATTGGTTCAAGCATCAACCCCTGGCGCCGAGCCCATTGAGGCACATGTGGGAGTCTCTTTCTCTATCTCCCCTCCTCTCACTTAAAAAAAGTATATATATAGTCACAAGGATGTAAAGTGCAGCATAAGGAATAAAGTATGGTAGCTGATTATTAGACTTGTAGTGATCACTTTGTAAGGTATATAAATGTCTAATTACTATGTTGTACATCTAAAACTAATATAATATTGTTTGTCAACTATAATTTTTCTTTTTCTTTTCCAAGTGAGAGGATAGATAGGGAGACAGACTCCCGCATGTGCCCTGACCAGGATCCATCTGGCAACCCCCATCTGGGGTTGATGCTCTGCCCATCTGGGGCCATGCTCACAACCGAGCTATTTTTAACACCTGAGGCAGAGGCTCCATGGAGCCATTCTCAGTATCCTGGGTCAATGTGTTTGAACCAATCGAGCCATGGCTGTGGGAAGGAAGAGAGAGAGAGAGAGAGAGAAAGAGAGAAGGAAGAAGGGAGAGATGGAGAAGCAGATGGTCACTTCTCCAATGTGCTCTGACTGAGAATCAAACCTGGGACATCCACATGCTGGATTGCCACTCCAACACTGAGCCAACTGGCCAGGGCCATGTCAACTATAATTTTAAAATACATTTAAAAAATTTATCAAAATGGCCTGACCAGCCTGACCAGGTGGTGGCGCAGTGGATAGAGCGTAGGACTGGGATGCAGAGGACCCAGGTTTGAGACCCCAAGGTCGCCAGCTTGAGCGCAGGTTCATCTGGTTTGAGCAAAGCTCACCAGCTAGGAACCAAGGTCGCTGGCTTGAGCAGGGGTTACTCGGTCTGCTGAAGGCCCGCGGTCAAGGCACATATGAGAAAGCAATCAATGAACAACTAAGGTGTCGCAACTAAAAACTGATGATTGATGCTTCTCATCTCTCCAGTCCTGTGTGTCTGTCCCTATCTATCCCTCTCTCTGACTCTGTCTCTGTCTCTGTAAAAAAAGAAAAGAAAAGAAAAGGCCTGACCAGGCAGTGGCACAGTGGATAGAGCATCAAACTGGGATACGGAGGAGCCAGGTTTGAAACCCCGAGGTCACTGGCTTGAGCAAGGGGTCACTCAGTCTGCAGTAGCTCCCTGGCCAAGGTACATATGAGAAACCAATCAATGAAAACTAAGGTGCTGCAATGAAGAATTGATGCTTCTCATCTCCTTCCCTTCCTATCTGTCTGTCCCTATCTGTCCCTCTCCGTCACCAAAAAAACCCAACAAACAACCCAAACTATAAACAACAAAAAAAACCCTTATCAAAATGTACACTTAAAATTGGTTCATTTATAGACACTTCTCCCAGGAAGAAATACAAATGGCCAACAGATATATGAAAAGATGCTCATCTTCTTTAGCTATTAGAGAAATGCAAATCAAAACGGCAATGAGATACCACCTCACACCTGTTCGATTAGCTGTTATTAGCAAGTCAGGTAATAGCAAATGTTGGAGAGGCTGTGGAGAAAAAGGAACCCTCATCCACTGTTGGTGGGAATGTAAAGTAGTACAACCATTATGGAAGAAAGTATGGTGGTTCCTCAAAAAACTGAAAATAGAACTACCTTATGACCCAGCAATTCCTCTACTGGGTATATATCCCCAAAACTCAGAAACATTGATACGTAAAGACACATGCAGCCCCATGTTTATTGCAGCATTGTTCACAGTGGCCAGGACATGGAAACAACCAAAAAGCCCATCAATAGATGACTGGATAAAGAAGATGTGGCACATATACACTATGGAATACTACTCAGCCATAAGAAATGATGACATTGGAACATTTACAGCAAAATGGTGGGATCTTGATAACATGATACGAAGCGAAATAAGTAAATCAGAAAAAAACAGGAACTGTATTATTCCATACGTAGGTGGGACATAATAGTGAAACTAAGAGACATTGATAAGAGTGTGGTGGTTACGGGGGGGAGGGGGGAATGGGGGAGGGAAAGGGGAGGGGGAGGGGCACAGAGAGAACAAGATAGAGGGTGACGGAGGACAATCTGACTTTGGGTGGTGGGTATGCAACATAATTGAACGACAAGATAACCTGGACTTGTTATCTTTGAATATATGTATCCTGATTTATTGATGTCACCCCATTAAAAAAATAAAATTATAAAAAAAAAAATTGGTTCATTTGATTGCACATAAAGTATGTGTTAATAAAATTGACTTAAAAAATACAGAATGCGTGTGAGGTCTCTGGAAGACTTGTATTAGAGGTAGGCTACGGCTTGCATTGGTTTGGAGGCAGGAAGGAGAGACGAGAGATACAGATGGCCTTGGACAGAGACTGCAGTAAGGTCATGATTTGGATTTTATTTTTTCTAGGACGGTAAAAATATGGATCATGACTGACCAGTAGTAGCACAGTAGGTAAAGCATTGACCCAGAATGCTAGGGTTACTGACTTGAATCCCTGAGGTCACTGTCCCTGAGCGCAGGCTCATCAGTGCGGCTCACTGGCTGGGTTGGGGGCATCATCCACACAATCCCAAAGCTACCAAGCTTGAGCCCAAAGGTCGCTGGCATGAAAAGCCCAAAATCGGTGGCTTGAACAAGGGGACGCTGGCTCGGCCCTCATCAAGGCACATCTGAGAAGCAATCAATGCACAACTAAAGGGAAAGCAACTATGGGCTGAGGCTTCTCACATTCTCTCTTTCTTCCTGTCTTTCTCACACACACTCTTAAAAAAGAAAGTATTATGTGTATAGCATGTGAGAATGAAGTCTGGTGCAAGAAAGAGAAAACATAAGAGATTAGGGAAATTGTGAAAGGTCTCAGAGATGGGTTCAAGGGCACACCGTGGTAGTCTCTGAATTAGGAAGGACCCAACAGGCAGATGCGACACAGGGGCTGAGCGTTCACCAGGCCTGAGAGGAGTAGGCGGGCCCTTTACCTGCCCTGACTGTGCTGGGGGAGACTGAGGCTGGGAGAGAAGCATAAGGCTCTGAACCTGTTGTTCAGAAGAACGGGAAGCTGCTTGATTCACGTTCAAGAATTGTCAAACATAAAGCTAGAGTTCATTAATCTGTAATGAAGCCAGTCAGTGTTTATAGAGTTTACCCTAGCTCCCTGCGAACATAATGGAGGAACAACCATTTTAAATGCCTGTTCTGGCCCTGGCCGGTTGGCTCAGTGGTAGAACGTCGGCCTGGCGTGCAGAAGTCCCGGGTTCCATTCCCGGCCAGGGCACACAGGAGAAGCGCCCATCTGCTTCTCCACCCCTCCCCCTTTCCTTCCTCTCTGTCTCTCTCTTCCCCTCCCACAGCCAAGGCTCCATTGGAGCAAAGATGGCCCGGGCGCTGGGGATGGCTCCTTGGCCTCTGCCCCAGGTGCTAGAGTGGCTCTGGTCGCAACAGAGTGACGCCCCGGAGGGGCAGAGCATCGCCCCCTGGTAGGCAGAGCATTGCCCCTGGTGGGCGTGCCGCGTCGATCCCGGTCAGGCGCATGCGGGAGTCTGACTGTCTCTCCCCGTTTCCAGCTTCAGAAAAATACAAAAAAAAAAAATGCCTGTTCTCTCTTAGCCCCCTGGACCTCGCTGGCTTCTCCCACAAGGCAGGCTGGCCCTCCAGAATCTCTGGGTGGACTTGTCTCCAGTGGGGCAGGGCTGGTGCGCAGCTCCTGATGCAGGCCTGTGCCCTCTAGCCAGATGCCCGCATCTCTGTACCTCTTCTTTGTGTGTTTCTCAGCTGCTGTGTCCTTCCTTGGTCACGTCAGACGCCTGGCCAGGTCCCACCTGGCTTGGGGTGAGCATTTGTTCTGCTGACTTCCAGCTTCTACATCGCCTTTGTTCAAAGAGGAAGAGTCATCAGAAGTTCCTGGGAGTCAGCCTCCTCTGGATCCCTAATCTTTTGTCTGCTCCCCGTCTTCTCTGTCATCCTGTCATTCTGAGGATTGAAACAAAAGCAGACCCCCACCCTCCTCTTGGAAGAAACCCCTGCCCTCAGGTGACTTCAGCCAGAGTGCAGGCACTTTTCTTGGTAATTCATCATGTTACATCCTCCTCTGTTGGAGTTTTTCATCTTTAATTGTCTTATGATTACAAAATCACATGCTCCTTGGAAGACAGTCAAACAATGTGGAAATGTATTATATATAATAATCCTTGTCCTCCCACCTTCCAGAAATAACTCTTGCTCACTCCAGTTGCTATGTCTCAGGATATATTTAAGTATCCTTATATAAGAATGTATTTATTTTGTTTTTATCTTTATTGTGGTAAATATATATACCATTAAAATTTTAATAACATTATATGAAACAAAATTTTACAAAATGAAAATTTTAAACTTACCATTTTTAAGCAGATAGTTCAAGTTCATTCACATTGTGCAACCATTATCACCATCTATCTAGAACTTTTTTATTATTAGAGTTAGAGAGACAGACAGGAAGGGAGAGAAATGAGAAGTATCAGCTTGTAGTTGCATCACTTTAGTTGTTCACTCATTGCTTCTCATATGTGCCTTAACTGGGGAGGCTACAGCAGAGTGAGTGTTCCCTGGCTCAAGCCAATGACCTTGGGATCATGTTGATAATCCCATGCTCAAGCAGGTGACCCTGCATTCAAGGCAACGACTCCATGTTCAAGCCAATGACCTCAAGGTTTCGACCTTGGGACCTCAGCGTCCCAGGTCAATGCTCTATCCACTATATCACCACCAGTCAGGTTCCATTTAGAATTTTTTTATCTTCCCAAACTGAAACTCTGTATTCCTTAAACACTAACTTCCCTTGTGCTTCTATCCGTAGCCCCTGGCAACCTCTGATCTACTTTCTGTCTCTATGACACTGACTACTTTAGGGATCTCATGTAAGTGGAGTTATATAATGTCTGTCCTTTTGTGTCTGGTTTATTTTGCTTAGTAGAATGTCTTCAAGTTGCATCCATGTGGTAGCATGTGTCAGAATTTCATTCCTTTTGTTTATTTATTTGAGAGCAAGAGAGAGAGAAATCAATCTGTTGTTCCACTTATTTTTTATTTTTACTTTTTTTTAGTGAGAGAGAGAGGGAGGCAGGGACAGACAGACAGGAAGGGAGAGAGATGAGAAGCATCAACTCATAGTTGCAGCACCTTAGTTGTTCACTGATTGCTTTTTCATATGTGCCTTGACCAGGGGGATCCAGTCAAGCCAGTGATCTCTTGTTCAAGCCAGTGAGCTTGGGCTCAAGCCAGCGACGTTAGGCTCAAGCCAGCAATATCTGGGCTCAAGCCAGTGACCATGGGGTCATGTCTATAACCCACACTCAAGCCAGTAATCCTGAGATGAAGTTGATGACTTCAGGGCTTTGAACCTGAGTCCTCAGCATCCCAGGTTATTTCTTCATCCACTGCGCTACCACTTCACCAGGGAATTTGTTGCTCCACTTATTTATGCATTCATTGGTTGCTTCTGGTATGTGCCCTGACTGGGAATTGAACCTGCAACCTTGGGTGGGTCAGGACAATGCTTTAATTAACTGAGCCACCCGGCGAGGGCCAGAATTTTATTCCTTTTTAAGGCTGAACGATATTCCATTGTATAGTTATACTGCATTTTGCTTATTTATTCATCCATCAATGGACATTTGTATTGTTTCTACAAGAATGTACACTTATATATAAAAACATACTCTTATGTGAAAGAATATCAGTTAATACCATTGATTCTCTTTCAACCCAATCTAATTTTTACACAGAAGAGATCAGCAGATATGCCTTCTCTCCTTCCATGTCCATAACCTATAATCAAGTGGTCTCCTAGGTCAAGTGCTCCTGACATTCTGTATCCTGTAGTCCTTTTTCCCTCTGTATCATTGTCCACTGATTTTGCCTTTCCGCTAGCGTTTTTTTATTTTATTATTATTATTATTATTATTATTTTTGTATTTTTCTGAAGCTGGAAACGGGGAGGCAGGCAGTCAGACTCCCGCATGCGCCCAACCGGGATCCACCCGGCACACCCATCCAGGGCGTCGCTCTGTCACGACCAGAGCCACTCTAGCGCCTGGGGCAGAGGCCAAGGAGCCATCCCCAGCGCCGGGGCCATCTTTTGCTCCAATGGAGCCTCGGCTGCGGGAGGGGAAGAGAGAGACAGAGAGGAAGGAGAGGGGGAGGGGTGGAGAAGCAGATGGGCGCCTCTCCTGTGTGCCCTGGCCGGGAATCGAACCCGGGACTTCTGCACGCCAGGCCGATGCTGCTCTACCACTGAGCCAACTGGCCAGGGCTCCTCTAGCGTTTTTGTAGCCTAAAACTCCTTGTGGTTCCCCTGCCTAGCTAATCTCTTCCCTCTCCTCCCAAGAGTCTAATTCTCCCCTTGTACAGTGGCTTCTGCTGTTTTCATCCACAGCAGTACTTTATAGATTAGCAGGAAATTTACCTCTTGTGTTATTACGACTTCCCAACTAACTGTAAGCATCCCTCAAAGATGTAGTTGTCTCTATATTCTCCCTAGCTCTAGGTTCAATACTGGGCACGGTGATTCGTGGAGGACTGTTTCTATAAAATCCTGAGAGCCTAGCCAAACAAGGTAAACTAAGTGCTGGGGTGAGAGGCACTCTTAAGACTGGCAGTGATAGCCTGACCAGGCAGTGGTGCAGTGGATAGAGCATCGGACTGGGATACGGAGGATCCAAGTTCAAGACCCCAAGGTTGCCAGCTTGAGCGCGGGCTCATCTGGTTTGAGCAAAGCTCACCAGCTTGAACTCTAGGTTGCTGGCTCGAGCAAGGTGTTACTCGGTCTGCTGAAGGCCCACGGTCAAGGCATATATGAGAAAGCAATCAATGAACAAATAAGGTGTCGCAACGAAAAACTAATGATTGATGCTTCTCATCTCTCTCTGTTTCTGTCTGTCTGTCCCTATCTATCCTTCTCTCTGACTCTCTCTCTGTCTCTGTGGGAAAAAAAAGACTGGCAGTGACAAAACCAAGTAGTATTTTATGCAGATCTGTATTTCCCATGGTGGGAAAAAATACTGAACTAAATGTTCTTTCCTCCACATCTGGTTAATATCCCATCTCATCAATATATGGATCAACAAGACAGGTAATAGCAAATATACTTTACTGCACATTTAGGGTGGCCTTGTGGTACGGGACTAAACAGGAATCAGCAGGGTAGAGAGGAAAGTGAGCTGGAAGAGACCTGGGAATCACATATGATCACTATGAACTTTATTCCAACAAGTTTGGAAAATTAGATAAGATAATCTTACAGATGTAAAATAACAAAATCAATTAAACATTAAATTGAATATCAGAATAAACTGATAACTTAAAAAAACAAAAATAAAAGTAAAAAAGAAACAAACTATAAAATTTCTTCCAATGCAGCCACCCTCCATGAATAAAGGAAAGGAAGAAAGGAAAACTGGAAAGAAGGAAGGAAATCAGATTCAGACACTTTCATGGATGTGTTCTATCCAATCTTAAAACAAAAAACAAGGGAAAGCTGCCTAACTCATTTCATGGGGCTATTAGAATCTTGACATTCAAACCAGACAAGTACCATAGGAAGATATGAAGGAAATTGGCTAAAGTCACTTATAAATATTAAAGTCCAAAGTAAAATATTAGCACGTTGAATCCAGCAGTGTATAAGACATTAAAACATTACTGCCAAGCAGAGTTATTCAGGAATGTAAAGCTGGTTCAGCCTGACCTGTGGTGGCGCAGTGGATAAAGCGTCGACCTAGAAATTCTGAGGTCGCCGGTTCGAAACCCTGGGCTTGCCTGGTCAAGGCACATATGGGAGTTGATGCTTCCAGCTCCTCCCCCCCTTCTCTCTCTCTGTTTCTCCTCTGTCTCTCCCTCTCCTCTCTAAAATGAATAAATTAAAAAAAAATAGTGAAAATATTAAAAAAAAAAAAAGGAATGTAAAGCTGGTTCAACATCAGAAAATCTATCATGGAATTCAGTGTTGATAGAAGACAAAAGAAAGAACACTGGTGTTGCATCAGGAGATGCACGTAAGCTCAATCTGTTCTGCCGTTAACTAGTTGTATAGCTTTTTGCCTCCCTCCTTCCCACTTTCTTTTTTGTTTGTTTGTTTGTTTTTAAAGTTTATTTTTTTAATGGAGTGACATCAATAAATCAGGGTACATATATTCAAAGAAAACATGTCCAGGTTATCTTGTCATTCAATTATGTTGCATACCCATCACCCAAAGTCAGATTGTCCTCTATCACCTTCTATCTAGTTTTCTTTGTGCCCCTCCCCCTTTCCCTCTCCCTTTCCTCCCACCCCCCATAACCACCACACTCTTATCAATGTCTCTTAGTCTCGCTTTTATATCCCACCTACGTATGGAATAATGCAGTTCCTGTTTTTTTCTGATTTACTTATTTCACTTCATATAATGTTATCAAGATCCCACCATTTTGCTGTAAATGATCCCATGTCATCATTTCTTATGGCTGAGTAGTATTCCATAGTGTATATGTGCCACATCTTCTTTATCCAGTCATCTATTGACGGGCTTTTTGGTTGTTTCCATGTCCTGGCCACTGTGAACAATGCTGCAATAAACATGGGGCTACATGTGTCTTTACGTATCAATGTTTCTGAGTTTTGGGGGTATATACCCAGTAGAGCAGGGGTCCCCAAACTACGGCCCGCGGGCCACATGCAGCCCCCTGAGGCCATTTATCCGGCCCCGCTGCACTTCCGGAAGGGGCACCTCTTTTCATTGGTGGTCAATGAAAGGAGCACATTGACCATCTCATTAGCCAAAAGCAAGCCCATAGTTCCCATTGAAATACTGGTCAGTTTCTTGATTTAAATTTACTTGTTTTTTATTTTAAATATTGTATTTGTTCCCGTTTTGTTTTTTTACTTTAAAATAAGATATGTGCAGTGTGCATAGGGATTTGTTCATAGTTTTTTTTATAGTCCGGCCCTCCAACGGTCTGAGGGACAGTGAACTGGCCCCCTATGTAAAAAGTTTGGGGATCCCTGCAATAGAGAGATTGCTGGGTCATAAAGTAGTTCTATTTTCAGTTTTTTGAGGAACCACCATACTTTCTTCCATACTGGTTGTACTACTTTACATTCCCACCAACAGTGAATGAGGGTTCCTTTTTCTCCACAGCCTCTCCAACATTTGCTATTACCTGTCTTGTTGATAATGGCTAATCTAACAGGTGTGAGGTGTTATCTCATTGCAGTTTTTTTTTTAATTTTTTTTTATTTATTGATTTTTTTAATTCATTTTAGAGAGGAGAGGGAGAGACAGAGAGAGAGATAGAGAGAGAGGAGAGATAGAGAGAGAGAGAAGGGGGGAGGATCTGGAAGCATCAACTCCCATATGTGCCTTGACCAGGCAAGCCCAGGGTTTCGAACCGGCGACCTCAGCATTTCCAGGTCGACGCTTTATCCACTGCGCCACCACACGTCAGGCTCGTTGCAGTTTTGATTTGCATTTCTCTAATAACTGAAGAAGATGAGCATCTTTTCATATATCTGTAGGCCATTTGTATTTCTTCCTGGGAGAAGTGTCTGTTCATGTCCTCTTCCCACTTTCAAAGGGGTCTTCAGGAGGGACTCTTCATTGAGGAGGAGACCACAGCTTTGAAAAACTACCTGCTCCTCTCCCTGCTCCATTTTCTTTATCTGTAAAATAAAGAAATATTCCAAGTCCATCTTGTATGTGTTTTATTAAAGAAACGTGATGGAGTTCAACGAAACAGGACAGGAAAACTTGTTGCATAAATGAGTCCTGCTTAAGTCACTGTGTCCACAGTGCTAGCAGTCTCCTCAGAAGTGATCAGGCCCACAGTGCCCGTGGCCTGTTTGGAAATGCATACAGGCATAGACACCACTAAGACAGAATGACTGCAGACAAGAATAATAAATTTGGACTAAATACAGTACACACCACCGCTCCAGGCAGTTTTAAAAACAAAGAAAAACCAAATCTCATCAAGCCTCTAGATCTGTATTGTCTAATACAGTAATCACTAGTTACAAATGGCTATTGATACTTTAAATAAGTTGTTATTTTTAAAGAGAGAGAGACTGAAAGAGAACAGGAAGAGAGAGAGAGAGGAGAAGCATCAACTTGTAGTTGCATCACTTCAGTTGTTCATTGATTACTTCTCATATGTGCCATGATGGGGGGGGGCCCTCAAGCCAAGCCAGTGATCCCATGCTCAAGCCAAGGCAGTGATCCCATGCTCAAGCCAAGCCAGTGATCCCATGCTCAAGCCAAGCCAGTGATCCCATGCTCAAGCCGGAAACCTTGCCCTCAAGCTGATGAGCCCACACTCAGGCCGGATGAGGCTGTGCTCAAGCTTGTGACCTTGGAGTTTCCAATCTGGGACCTCAGTGTCCCAGGTCAGTGCTCTCTATCCATTGCAACAGCACTGGTCAGATTATATTTAAAATAATTAAAATAACAAAATTTAAAATACAGCTTCTCAGTCACACTGGACACATCTCAAATGTTCAATGCCCACATGTGGCTAGTAGCTACCATATTGGACATGCAGATAAAGAACATTTCTGTCATTGTAGAAAATTCTGTTGGACAGTCCTGGCCTAGCTCTAACTCCCAATTTACAGAGAATACGGAGGACAGAGAAACACATCAAATCACACTGTGAGGATGCACTAAGCAATATTTAGGCTATGGGAAACTCTTATGGACAAATTATCCAGTTTCATCAACAATGACAATAAATTGTTAAAAAAAAATGAGACAAAAGGTAAACCTATAAGCTAAGACTTAAGCAACATATCAGGCAATGCAAAATATAAACTTATTTGCATCTTGAGTCAAACAAACTATTAAAATTGTATAAGGCAATTGGGGAAATGTGAACACTAAGTAGATACTTGGTGATATGAACTAATTATTGTTATGGGGAATATTAATGATATTGTAGTTCTGTTCTTTTGTAAAAGTCTTTAGTTCTAGAGATACATACTGAAAAATCTTCAAATGAAATGATATGATGTCTGGGACTTGCTTCAAAGTGTTCTAGGGTGGGGAAGTGGGTGAAGGTATAGAGGATACAGAACTAACCATGAGTTGATAATTTTTAAAAATATTTTATTTATTAGCCCTGGCCAGGTAGCTCAGGTGATTAGAACATTGTCCTGAAGCACAGAGGTTGCCTTTTTGATCCCCAGTCAGGGAAAATACAGGAACAGATCGATGTTCCTTTCTCTCTCTCACTCTCTCTTTTCTTCTCTCTAAAATCAATAAAATAAATATAAAAAAAGATTTTATTTATTAATATTACAAAGAAAGGAGAGAGAAAGGCAAGGAGGAGTGAGAAGCATCAACTCATAGTTGCTTTGCTTTAGTTGTTCGTTGATTGCTTGTATGCACTTTGACTGGGCAAGCCCAGGGTTTCGAACTGGCGACTTCAGCATTCCAGGTAGATGCTCTATCCACTGCGCCACCACAAGCCAGGCGTTATAATTTTTAAAACTGAGTGATAAGTGCAAAGGGGTTATTATACTATTTTTTCTACTTGGGTATATGTTGAATTTTTCATAATAAAACGTTGAAACATATTAAAATAAAAACTATGCATGAATATGTACAGCTGCCTCCCTTGTTGCACCACATTTAACAGAGGACTGACTCCAGAGCACCCCCAGGGAAGACAAGAGGAGATGCCTAAGGATATTCCCAAGACAGCGGACCCATTGTCAGACTTTTCAGCCACTTGGCAAAGGAGAGAAAGAAGAGAGAGACTGGGATGACGAGAAGAGGTAACAGAAGAGAGGAGATTTGTGGAAAGGGAATTCTACAAAGTACAATACATACCAAGAAGAGAGACAGGCTGAGAGCAGGCTGGCTCTCGGCTGCAGAGAAGCCATTGTTTGTAAGAAGCACCAGCCCATTCCCTCACTTCCAAGTGGCTTCACCACCACAGTCCAATCCTTAGCAATGTAGTGAAGAGACAGTGTGCATTTTCAGGCTTCTTGCTATCCCGGGTACCCTCTGCTCAGTCCATTAGAGTTTGCATCTGTCTCTCATACTGGACTCCATGTCCTCAGCATGGCATTCAAAGCCCATGCGACCTGCTTCTCTCCCCTTGCACATGCACACCTGTCCAGTATCCTTCCTACCGGCTTTGTACTCTTCTTCTACCCAGGCTGCCGCATCAGGCCTCTGAGCCTTTGCACAGTCCTGGAACATTCTCTTCCTAGCCTCTTTGTCCAAAAGATTCCATTTGTTTCTTGAAAACCCAACTTGATGTCTGTCCCCCGAGAAGCTGTGACACACACTTGGAGAGCTCCACCCAGATCCCCTGAGATCTCTGTAACTGGTTCCACGGGCCAGTTCCCTAACCATTCTGGTCCTGCTGCTACTGTTCCACACTTGCAATCCTCACCCGCTGGCCGTTAGGTGATGAAAGCCACTCAGGCTCAGGGTCCTGGAGTTAGGCAGCTTCAAGACACAGGTGGTGTAGAGACGGAAAAGCTTTTCCCCTTGCCTCAGGGCAGAGCACGCACTAAGGTACAATGTATGCTCCAGAGCTCACAGATCAGGCTGAGGCTAGACCTCTGAAAGCGTGATTTCGCTGGGCACACACAATCAGTTTGTTCCTCGCTCCATTATTAGTCTCAGAACACAGAGAAATAATTATGGGTTAATTTCTCCCCAAGGCAGAGACTAAGTCTCATAAATATTTGTTTCCTCCATCCAACTTGGAAGGGTTGAAACAAAAGAAGATCTTGGCTTGAAGTATTCACTGGAGAGGATTTGCAAGTGCTGGATCTACTAAGCTACCAAGGGAGCCTTTTGACGCCCTTGTCTAAGCTGTGTGGGAAAAGGTAAAAAAAAACAAACAAAAAAAACCCCACCAAAATTCCTGTGAATTATTACAGCCAAGCCAAGTCACTAGACTTCAACTTGGGGACCTCTCTGGCTGATAACAGCCTGTGTGTGTTTTTGTTTGTTTGTTTGATTTTTTTAAAAAGATTATTTATTTATTTATTTATTTACAGAGACAGAGAGAGAGTCAGTGAGAGGGATAGACAAGACAGACAGACAGGAACGGAGAGATGAGAAGCATCAATCATTAGTTTTGCGTTGCGCATTGCGACACTTTAGTTGTTCATTGAATGCTTTCTCATATGTGCCTTGACCGTGGAGCTACAGCAGACTGAGTACCCCTTGCTCGAGCCAGCGACCTTGGGTCCAAGGTGGTGAGTTTTTGCTCTAACCAGATGAGCCTGCGCACAAGTTGGCAACCTCGGGTCTCGAACCTGGGTCCTCCGCATCCCAGTCCGACGCTCTATCCACTGCGCCACTGCCTGGTCAGGCTGTTTGTTTGATTTTGAGAGAGAGACAGGTAGAGAGACAGACAGGAAGATCGAGCTGCTCCTATATGTGCCCTGATCAGGGATCGAACCTGCAACCTTGTCATTTTGGGACTATGCTTTTAACTGACTGAGCTAACCAGCCAGGGCCTGCCTGAGTGTTAAGGTAACCACCAGGCTGTTTTGAAAGAGGGGATTGTGTCTCTTAGCATGTTGGGGAGAATCATCTTGGGGATGATTCCGAGACCATGTCTAACAGGAAGTTCATCAGAGTTATGACTATGGAGATGCTGCTCCAGGGCTGGGGGCTGGAAGTGGGGTGCTGCCTGCAGTTTGGAGGGCAGAGCCCCAAACCAAGAACCTGGAAGCTACTAACCATGTGTCAAGACAGAGGAGGAAGGCAGAAGGGGCAGGGTAGCCAAAGATCTGGGTCAGGCTTAGCAGATCCCACAGGAGGTTCAGAGCTGGTTCTAAGACTGGTACTGGTATGTTGTCTATGCTTGATATTTATCTAGTGAAAACATTAGTTTTATTGAGTCTCCTTTAAAATCCATTCAGTGGACATTACCTGGACGTGATTGATGATTTCCTTTGTGTCAGTTTGACTGGGCCACAGGTAACCAGATGTGTGGTCGAACATTATTCTGGCTGTCTGTGAGTGTTTCTGGATGAGATTAAAACTTGAATCAGCCTGAGTTGTGGTGGCACAGTGGATAAAGCGTCAACCTGGAAACGCTGAGGTTGCCGGTTCAAAACCCTGGGCTTGCCTACTCAAGGCACATATGGGAGTTGATGCTTCCTGCTCCTCCCCCTTCTCTCTCTCTCTCTCTCTCTCTCTCTCTCTCTCTCTCTCTCTCTCTCTCCTCTCTATAATGAATAAATAAAATCTAAAACAAAACAAAACAAAAACTCGAATCAGTAGACCTACTAAAGCAGATTTCTCCAATGTGGATGGACCTCATTTAATCAGTTGAAGGCCTCAGTAGAACAAAAAGGCTGAGGAAGCGGGTGCTCTTCCTGCCTGACTACCTTTGAACTGGGACATTGTTTTTTTCCTGCCTTGGAACACTGGCTCTTCCTGAGTCTCCAGAGTGCTGTCATTTGGACTGTAACCACACCATTGGCTTTCTGAGTCTCCAACTCGCTAATTGGGGATCTTGGGACTTGTCAGCATCCAGAATTGTGTGAGACAATTCCTTATAATTAATCTCTTTCTCTCTATATACACACACATTCTCTTGGTGTTGGAGCATCATGACTAATAAACTTGATAAATTAACCCTATGACTGGGTAAATACTCCAGTGGGCCCTATGACTTTCAGCTCAGTCTTAGGTAACATACAACCTTTTAGTTCCTCAAAAGTCACATATACAGCCTTTCTTTCATAATTAGAATATCCAGTTTCAGGCAATATTCATAACTTCTCCCCTCCCCCAGCTCAGGCCTGCTTCTGGCTGAAATCCTCCAGCAGTAATTAGGTATGGCTGACTTCCTGTCTATTTCTCCATCTTGCACTTCCCCTTCCCTCCCCCACCTCTAGCTACTGGGTGTGGGGCTGCAGTGCAGGGAGGAGTGGTGTCTCTTGTCACCTGATTCTCTCTCTGCTCCTGGTAAGTGTGGTAAAGCTGATTCATGGGTTCTTCAAAGATTCTCACATCTTGGTTGTGAGATGTGAGGTTGCGGACACAGGGGCATCGCCTCCCCCAGCCCTGTCCATTGGGGCCTACCCTCCAGCTTCCATGTG